>NC_135890.1:56576654-56740010 GCF_964194155.1 Cetorhinus maximus | reverse complement strand
TACATATTCTGTGACCTGAGCATGGCAGGAACGACAAGTGGAATTTTAATTTTCCTTGATTGGCAGGAATGGCGTGGAGAAGAGAAGTGGCTAAAATGAATGGCCGCTCTAACCTTATCAATTCCCTGAATGAATCTTCCAATGTGGGGCAAGGGTGGGTGGGTTTGTGGGGGCGGGGGGGGGGGAAATCTCTTTAATAAACACTGATCAGTGTCCTGGGACCTACATGGGATTCCCAATGACTTCCTCACGGATTTAGGAACCAGGGAGACCAGGAGGAGCAAGAATGCAGCTCCAAGCCCCAAGAGGAAGCAACGTGTTTATATAGCGCCTTAATGATAATATATCCCAAGGCACTTAAAGTCTGGTTCTCTGCTGCCCTTCTCCCTCAGTTGCTGCAAGAACCTCGAAACATCTCTTGCCTCGCTGCCACCAGCCTTCTCTCGGTACCAGCTGCACCATCCTGCATCTCCTCCATCAACCAGCTGCCACTTCAAATCCCAAACAGGCCAAGGAGTTGGCATTCAAAGGAATTTTAAACTGGTGAAGTTCTGACCAAGACTCCTGTAGCAGAATGTAACTCTCGGTTGAGAGAGCATGGCAATCAACCCTAAAGAAATGTGTTCAAATATATATATTTTTAAAAAATCACTTACATGAGAAATGAGAGTGAAGCCCTCTTCGGCAGAGATCAGTCGGGGATCTCGGGCTGTAACCTAATACCTGTCTGTATGGATTCTTATCAGCACTTCCAAAAACACTGGGAGAAATATTACACCTCTGAAATGACTGAAACTACATCCATTTGTGAGAAAGTGGATAAGCACATGAGGGAGAAAAGAATAGAAGGATGTGCCGACAGAGTCAGATCATGTATGGTGGGAGGAGGCTCATGAAGAGCATAAACACTAGCATGGACCAGTTGGGCTGAATGGCCTGTTTCTGTGCTGTACTTTCTGTATAGTTCCATATGCAAGCATTAGAACAGTAAACTTGCTGAAAAGAGAGGCATGTTGCTGAAGCTTTTCATCTTGCACTCATCAGGACAAAAAAAGGAATGCCAAATTTCAAACGACCACACTAATTTATACTACAGGAGAAAAAGATGCTGATTGGTTGGCAAGTCGTCTCTGGATGAGGCATTGCCATGGAGATAACAACGGGGAGCTATAGGCTCCGCAAGCTCCTGACTAATTCATAAAAGGCGCAAGGCTTGAACATAATATGTCTCAACCAATCAGAGTTGACGTGCCAACCAATCAGCACCCTTTTCTCCTGTTGCATAAATTTTTGTGACCTTTTCAAATTTGGCATTCTTGCATTTGCCCTGATGAGTGCAAGACAACAAAAATTGTCAATATGCCTCTCTCAGCAAGATTCAGGTTCTGTACTACGAAACAACAGTAAAATTGTGACTCGATGATGATGATGAAAATAATTGGAGACCTTGGGTGGGGGAATCCTAACTGAATCGGTCACCTGCTTTCCTTTCTTCCGGCATATAGGTTGTTGTGGGAGACAAAGTGGTCTTGAATCCGGTCAACGCTGGACAGCCATTGCATGCTAGCAATCACGAGTTACTAGACAACCCAGGCTGTAAGGAGGTAAGTCAAAATGACCCAACTATTGGGGAACTGTTTCCTGTTGGCAATAGCGATGACAAAATTAACCAAACCTTTTTTAATATCAGGTGAACGCTGTGAATTGCAACACCAGTTGGAAGATTGCGTTGTTCATGAAGCACAGTGACTATCGTGACGATGTTCTGAAAGGGGTCGGTGCTTTTTCCTCGTTTTACCTTCCTTTAGCTTTGGATCTGATTTGTTCCTAGGATCGATTCAAAGTCGTTGTAATGTAACCTGTTTGCCGCTGTCAATCTGCAGGGTGACGTGGTGAGGCTTTTCCACGCGGAGCAAGAAAAGTTCCTGACCTGCGACGAGTACAAGAAACAGCAACACATCTTCCTGAGAACCACACTGCGCCAGTCAGCAACCTCCGCGACAAGCTCCAAAGCACTCTGGGAAATTGAGGTAGAACCCGGAAACCAATGGTGCATAATATGTATTCTTAAAATTTCTTTCAGTCTTTTATTTTGATTCATGATGTAATGATTTAAGTCAGTGCATTTCTTGGGGAGATGTGAATGAGTGGAGTATTCCCTCACTGGAGATCTGCTCAAAGAGCTGACCTACCTGTCTCACAACAACCATGTTCGAGGCTTTCTTTTTACACCAGGTAATTTCACCAGTTTTGCTTTACTGACCACCCTGGTAGGCCGACCTTGTGCTCCTTATGAGCTGGAATGCACCCTAGCTTTTCCAGTTTACGCCTAAATAACAGAGACACCCAGTGATCAGATTAGAGACGCCATGCTCTGTATACATGGATTGCTTGAATGTATTGGGTATTCCCCATGTGATTTTCCGCTCTTTAAAAAGGTACACTGAACTCTCAAGTCAGACAGAGATTCAGATTTGAAGCTAACTAATTATTTTGTTTAAATAACAGAGCTCAATAAACCATCTACAGTATAAAACATTAGAAAGCAGCCCACCTAATTGGCACCCATTCCACCACCACAAACATTCACTCCCTCCACCCCCAACGCACAGTGGCAGCAGTGTGTACCATCTACAAAACGCACTGCAGGAATTCACCAAGGCTCCTTCAACAGCACCTTCCAAACCTATGACCTCTACCACCTAGAAGTCAAGGGCAGGAGGTAGATGGGAACATCACCACCTGGAAGTTCCCCTCCTGGAAGCCACTCACCATCCTGACTTGGAAATATATCGCCGTTCCTTCACTGTCTCTGGGTCAAAATCCTGGAAACCCCTCCCAAACAGCACTGTGAGTGTACCTACACCACATGGTCTGCAGAGGTTCAAGAAGGCAGCTCACCACCACCTTCTCGAGGGTGGGCAATAAATGCTGGCCTAGCCAGTGATGCCCCCATCCCATGAATGAATAAAAAAAGAACCACGTATTCAGTTACCTTCTGTATACAAAATAATGAAGACTCCACTTGCCATCTCCCCAAGTCTGGACTTGAGCAGCTGCAACTTCATTTTGGCCTGGCACAAAGCTTAAAACACTTCTGGCTGCTAAACTGTCACTGTATCCTTAGCCAAGCTTCACCACAGAACATAGGAGCAGGGGTAGGCCAGTCGAGCCTGCTCTGCCACTCCACCAGATCATGGCTGATTATCTCCCTCAATGCCACTTTCCCACACTCTCCCCATACCCCTTGATGTGATTAGTATTCAGAAATCTATTGATTTCTGTCTTGAACATACTCAATGATTGGACTTCCACAGCCCTCTGGGGTAGAGAATTCCAAAGATTCACCACCCTCTGAGTGAAGAAATTCCTCCTTATCTCAGTCTTAAATAGCCTACCTCATGCTGAGACTTAGTCCTCATTTGATGTTCTACTGAAACAGAAGGAAATGGATGACAGCATCCACCTACATTAACAGGCATCCACACACGGCTCTGGAGGTCTTGTGGTGCAGTGGGTAGTGTCCCTGCCCCTGAGCCAGAAGCTCTGGGTTTGAGTCCCACTCCAGGACTTGTTGGCGTGTTCATAATGCCGCCAAACAGATTAATTATCAGCCTGAAAATCCTTCCAACACATGCCAACGGCTGGCGGTAAGAGTGGGAGAGATTCCTGGTCAGTCATACGATGTTTACGAATGTTAGAGCCTCTACCATCACTGCCTGTAGCTCCAGAGAAGTGCATGTTGCCACAGCAACTCGAGTCCCTGAGTGAACTGTAACAGTACCTTACGTGGCTACACTTCTCTCCTGACTGCTGAACAGAAAGGCAATCTCAGACAGTAGAAAGGAGAGCTGTTTGAATGCAGTGACTCCAGCATTCAAGCACTTCACACCTTGTGTTGGCCACAGCAATCCAAACCTGGTGATGCCCCCTGCAGCCGAAATCTCTGGATCTGGCCTGGGAGGGGCTGGGATACGTACATCATGGGGGAGGATGGAGGTTGGGGTGAATCAGCCATCCTGGAAGGGGGCAGGGGTCAGTCACAGGGGACCGATTGGATGCAGATAAGCTTGTAGGACTTGGGGGATGTACATATGTTTCTCTTGGCCCACAAGAAATGCAAAAATGGGACTTACCTTAGAGCTCAGACCATTCCCATCTCCTTTTACCTGTCTGATATGTTAGAAACAAAAATTGTGTTGAGATGGAGTCATGCATTTTGCTGAAGTGATTTTAATTACTTGATCTGCCTTCTGCGAGTTGGAGATGGATTAGTGTCAAGTTTTTAAAAAATATTTATTCTTTCATGGCACATGGGCGTCGCTGGCAAGGCCAGCATTTGTTGCCTATCCCTAATTGCCCTTGAACTGAGTGGTTTATTAGGCCATTTCAGAGGGCAATTAAGGGTCAACCACATTGCTGTGGGTCTGGAGTCACATGTAGGCCAGACTGGGTAAGGACGGCAGATTTCCTTCCCTAAAGGACATTAGTGAACCAGATGCGTTTTTATGACAACCGATGATCGTTGCCCTGACCACCATTACTGAGACTAGCTTTCAGTTCCAGATTTTGCTGTTTGAATTTAAATTCCAGAACATTAGCCTTGGTCTCTGGATTACTAGCCCAGTGACATTGCCACTACACAACCATCTCCCCCGTAACTTTGGAAGTTTTACCCTCCCTTTCACCCCTCTTGTGTGTCTTTGGGTGCTGATCCCTCAAATGCTGTTTCTGACAATAGAAAGTACAAGTTTAAAATTCAGCCAAACAAAAATCTATTGCAGCACGTTGAATATAAAAAATCTCTCATTTCCATTAATAATGGAATATGAGTAACACTTTCTTTGATCGTATTTTCAGTGTTTGTGTTCCAAAATCCCATGTTCACCCAGAGTGTGGATATGGTGGTTGAGTCTAACCATGAGCGAGAATCATCCTGCTCAAAGCTCAGTAGCCCATGTTGATCTGTTTCATTTATCCATTTCCCATGTTTTACTGGGAATGAGTCCTATTGTTTATTTGATTAATTGGAGAGTTTCCTCTTGCAGGTGGTGCACCATGACCCGTGTCGGAGTGGAGCGGGACACTGGAATAGCCTGTTTAGGTTCAAACATCTGGCTACAGGAAACTACTTGGCTGCAGAGGTAGGAAAATTGTACAGTTCATCAGCAAAAGAATACTTCCATGCTGACAGTAATGAGATCTTTTTGAACAGTAGATACATCACTTGGGGGGGTTATGGTTTTCTTTGAGCACTCATTTTCAGCGCGTGGTTGTTCCTCATCCTCAACTAGAGGAAGGTTCTGACTGCAGCCTGAACACACTCTACTACTCATCAGCTTTGTTACTTGCAATTTTGACAAAAACAAAATACTGCAGATGCTGGAGATCTGAAATATAAACAGGAAATGCTGGAAAAACTTGGCAGGTCTGGCAGCATCTGTGGAGAGCGAGATAGAGTTAATGTTTGACTCTTCTTCGGAACGCATTCATTACCTATTATGATGTCTGTTGAGCTTATCTTTAAGAGGTCACTGACCCAAAGGGAACATTCAGCAGTCATAACCTTTAGTTTTGTTCTGTTTCCCTGCTCTGCACTGATCCTATCGTACATTGTCATCTTGCTTTGATGAACTTCCCATTAGGATATTTGTAAGTGCTTGGTTATCTATTCCAAACAGTTTTTATGTGAAATGTCAATAGCTTATGCAGGATTTTCCCTATGGGCTACTGGGACCAGCCATCAGACTGAAATGTGGGCCAGAATCTCGCACCGCCTGGGGAAATGGTCACTCACTGTGATTTTCCCCAAATTGGCCAGCTAATGGCCAGAGGGCAGGCTCTCTGTCCAATTAAGGACAGAGGGCGGTCTCTCAAAGCAGGAAGGCCAAGCGGATGTCTTTTCAGCTTGAAAGGAGCAGCAGGATGCCATGGCAGGTAAGTGAGAGACAAGGTGCTTCAAAATGGAAGTGTCCTCTCTCCAACTTTGCTTAAAGCGAAATTTTTAAATGGTTTTTACAGCCAGGCTGTCTTTGCACAGCTGTCAGGGGGATGGGGGGACACCCATCTACTGGGTGACCTGCAGCTGCTGTCGCACCCAGACAGGCAGGGTGGCATCTAGGCCTACCTGGAACACTGATCCCCCTCCTCTGTGCCCCCTGCCCTGGCCCTGATGGCCTCCAGGCAGCTAAACTGTCCCCTGCTACCTGCAGGAGAACTTGGAAAATCCCAGTTGGCCTCCTTAGTTGGTTTGCAGGGGTGGTTAGTTATCTGGATTGGATACCAGCCCTGCGTGGGTTTGTAGCCCTGTGGCACCCCAACATCATCCCCACTCTTTTCCCCCCCTCTTCTCCCCGCCGCCCCCTCCCCCTCCTTCCCCACAAATCCTGCCTCTACAAAAATGGCTGGGGACAGGTGGGAGCAAGGAAACTGGCATGCCAACTGGTGGGGCTATTCGTAGCTTCCATCTGCCTCCGATCACAGCCCCGACAGTACCTGAAAATCGAGCCCCTTATATCTACCCGTAACGAAAGATCCTGCGTTTATTCAATGGCTTTTTCAACCTCAGGATGCCCCGACGTGCTTTACAACAAATGAATTAGTTTTGAAGTGAAGCCACTGAAGTGTAGCAAACCTGGCAGCTAATTTGAGTGCAGCAAGATCCCACGAGCAGCAATGTGATAATGACTAGCTAATCTGTTTTAGTGATGTTTGCTTGAGGGAGAAATATTGGCCCGGATGCTGCGAGAGCTTCCCCTGCTCTTCGAATAGTACCACAGAATCTTTTAGGCCCTCCTGGGAAAGGCAAACAGGACCTCGACTTTAGGCCTCACCTGAATGACAGTGGATTTGACAGCGCTGCACTCTCTTGGCCTAGATTTTGATATATTGGAAACCTGAGGGCTGATCTTCCTCCACTGTATGCCGTGAAATCCTTAGTTCGTGAGCGGAAAGCGGAGGGAAATGGGGAGGATCGTCGCCCTTGGGTTGCCCTGGCAACTGCCTGGGCTTCCACTTGGTGGCTGGGGGTGGGGTACTCACACTTGGAGCAGGTGTAAGCAATGTTGCCTCTTAAACTGTCCAGTCGTATGGCCTTGCAACAAAGTGGAATTTAGTCTGCAGGCCATGCATAAATCCTCTCCTTTAAGACACTATACAGGTGCAGCCACGCAGAACAATTTAAAGGTACTGCACACTTAAATGAATAGGCCACACAAAACAAAACAAAAATAGAAGGAATGCTGAATTAGCATTCGAATCCAATCAGGCAGGAGTAACCTAGTGACCTAGTAGCTTCTTTCTGTGAAAACCAGATGCCCATTTAAGAAGTGGGCCTAAAGGAAGTTGGTCCTGAGCCTTGTGCCAGATCAGAAGTCAGATCAAAACTTTCCTTCTTAACGTTTCCCAATTTATCTTTTGAGTTGGACACTTCCTGGCTGCTAGTTTTGGACAGAAGTCAAGAATTGGGTTTCCTGTTCACCAGTTCCATGCTCAGGACCCTGTCAGTGACACGGCTGCACTTTGAGGTACTGTCAACTTAGGTTAATGAAGATGGTTGGGCTTGGGTCGAGAAAGGCAGACATCTGCTTGGATCTTCTCTACCTTACTTGCTCCCCTATGGGGAGATAGGAGAAATATCGACCCTTAGATACACCCATCTAGGTATATAAAATTGATGGTGGGTAGCCTACTGTTTAACATGTATACAGTGTTGACTGAAACGGGCCTGGAAATAAATAATTGTCTTGTCCTCTCCTTATTGAGTTTAGAGTTGCATATTTCGTTGTTTAAATTTCAGAAGCACTCCTTTATAATAATGAGCTATTAGTAAGACTGTATTCACTGTCCATCCATGACCGTCCAATTGATAGGCCTTCTCTTTGACCCACTGCAGTTTCTGTGGTGATGGTGTTCCCAGTTGGGAATGCCAGAATACTGAGCCAGAAATGACAAAGGAAAGGCAGTGTATGTTCAAATCAGGATGGTGTGTAACTGGAGGATATCTTGCAGGTGATGGTGCTCCCATGTTATTGCTGCTGTTATCCTAGGATCAGGTTACTGAATTGCTGCAGTGTATGGAGCTATTACATAATGCACACGCAGTGAGCCAGTGATGGAGGGGATGGACATTGGGTCCAGTGGCAGGTGCATCAATTAAGCAAACTACATTATCTTGGATGGTGTCTTCGTCGTTGCCATGGCTGCATCCACCCAAGCACGTGGTCAGTATATCGTCACGATCTGATCCAGCCTTACAAATGGTGGAGGGACATTGGGGAGTCAGGAGGTGAACCACTCATTGCACAGTGTCCAGCCTCTGTCCTGCTTTCGTAGCCCAGTGTTGATATAGTTGGTCCAGTTGTGCACCTGGTCAATAGCAATCTCCAAGATGTTGGTAGCAACAACTCTGCTTTGGTGGTTTAGCCTTTTCTGGTTGGTAGTGGTCATTGCTTGGCATTTATATGGAATCAGTGTTAACCTGTCCAGTGCCTGCCCAACCCTGGTCCTGCTTGTTAATTGTATATCAATTGAGTTTAATTATATGCAGGTGGAGAGCATTTATTGGGTTTTCACTTGAGCAGATCTAAAGAGACACTCACTGAAACTGGGGCAGCGGGGAGCGTAGTTGAGTTAGGAGGTATATGCTTGTAATGTTTCACTCTACAAGTAAATGTAAGACTGAGTAAAGGTTGGCTCCAGTTCTATACTTCACCAACTGACTTTCTTGAATATAAGACTGCTGTTGGCTGGCATAGCCTTTGAACATCCTAGAATTGCCAGCGAACAGCCCTGCTTCTGATTTTATGATGGAGAGAAAGGCACTGATGATACCACTGAAGATGGTTGGCTGAGGACCGTGCTCCAAGGAACTCCTGAGCAATGTTCTGGGGATGTGATGATGGTCGGCTTCTGACAACCACAGTCTGCATCCTTTGTGTCTGATGTGACTCTGGCCGGAATGGCTTCCTGCTGCACATTCCCATTGGGAGGATGTAGGTAAAAGATTGGATGTGGATTGGACATCTCAATGCTTCATTTCTCAGATACTTAATGTCATCATATTAAATTTTCTTTTTGTGACCACATTATTTATTGGAATACATTCCACCCCTTATTTTGTTGTATCATCGTCATCGCCTAATTAAGGAGCAAATTGAAGGAGCACGTTGAAGAATTTATATTGAATTTTTGCTGATGACACCAAACTAGGTGGGAATGTAAGTTGTGAGGAGGATACAAGGAGGCTTCAACAGGACTTGGAGAGGCTAAGTGAATGGGCTAGAACATGGCAGATGGATTATAATGTGAATAATTGTGAAGTTATTCACTTGGTAGAAAAACAAGAATGCAGAGTATTTTTGAAATGGTGGGGAGAATTTTCTCCCCGTTGGGGGGGTTGGGTGGGAGCGGGTGCGGGCGGGCGCCCAGCCGATTGCTGCCTGTGATCGGCTGTGCACCACCATTTTACATGGGCAGGTCAATTAAGGCCCGCCCAGCGTGACGCACACCTGGAAGCGCTGAGCGCTCCCTGTGCTGGCAGGGGAGGAGGCTGAGTCAGGCCCTATGCTCTGTCATGCATGTGCGCGAAAGAGCACAGAAATCTCCCTGAAGCACAGAGCTGCCTCAGGGAGATCAGTTTGAGTTTCAAAAATTTTAATAAAGAAAAAAAATTTAGGACATGTCCCCTCATGTGAAAGCGTCACATGAGCTGGGACATGTCTATGAATTTTAATGAAAATCTGTGTTTCACTTATAAATCATTCATGAAATCTCATCCCCACCGTGGATGAGGTTTCATGAAAAATGCGAAGGCCACCTGGGCTCTTCACCTGCCCACCAACCTTAAGATTGGACGGGCAGCTTTCTCAATAGGCTTACTTAGTTCATTAATGGCCTTAACAGGCCTTACACAGTTCAGCGGGCGTGCAGCCGACTCCGGTGCACACCCACCGAACTGAAGATCTGAAAGACGCGCGGTGACGTCGGGACGCATGTCTGACATAAAGTGTGTTGTTTTATGCGTTGGCGAGCGGGCCCCACTTGCCGAGTCGAAGATTCAGGCCAGTGAGAGGCTGGGAAGTGTTAATGTCCAAAGGGACCTGGGTGTCCTTGTTCATGAGTCACTAAAAGCTAGCATGCAGGTGCAGCAAACAAATTAGGAAGGCAAATTGTACGTTGGCCTTTTATTGCAAGGGGATTTGAGTGCAGGAGTAAAGATGTCTTGCTGCAATTGTATAGATCCTTGGTGAGACCACACCTGGAATATCGTGTGCAGTTTTGGTCTCCTTATCTAAGGAAGGATATACTTGCCACAGAGGGAGTGCATTGGAGTTTCACCAGATTAATTCCTGGGATAGTGGGATTGTTTTATGAGGAAAGATTGGGGAGACTGGACCTTTATTCTCTAGAGTTTTGAAGAATGAGGGGTGACCTCATTGGAACTTACAAAATTCTTACAGGGTGTGACAGGGTGGATGTGGATAAGATGTTTCCCCTGGCTGGTGAGTCTAAAACTGGGGAGCATATCTCAGGATAATGGGTAGGCCATTTAAGACTGAGATGAGAAGAAATTTCTTCACTGAGGGTGGTGATCCTCTGGAATTCTCTATCCCAGGGGGCTGAGGAAGCTCAATCATTGAGCATGTTCAAGACAGAAATCGGTAGATTTCTGGATACTAATGATGTCAAGGGATATGGGGATATTGTGGGAAAGTGGCGTTGAGGTAGATGATCAGCTATGATCTAATTGACTGGTGGATCAGGCTCAACGGGCCAAATGGCCTACTCCTGTTCCTATGTTCACTTCAGTAGATTTACATTTATATGTTTTATATGATGCTCTTGGCCCATCTCCAGGATGTCTCAAATCGCTTCACAGTCCATTTTTCAAAGTGCAGGTACTGTTGAGATGTACGCAACATGTCAGCCAATGTCAGCAGAGCTAGATCCCATAAAGCACAGTCAGGTGACAGACCAAATTATGTCTTTTGGTGGTGGTTGAGGGAGGAGTGTCAGCCTCGCCCTTTCCTCTTTGAATTGGGTATGGGGTGATAGCGGGGTCATTAATGTCCACCTAAACCACCAAGATAGGTTAGACAAAGTGTCTCAAAACCCCATCACCTCTGACTGTACGGCACTCCCTCAGTGCTGTATCTGAGTGCCAGTCTACCTCCTGGATTAGGGCCTGAACCCATAAAGTCCTGGCACCAAGGCGAGAGAGTGCTGGCGCTGAGCCAACCTGATGGAACCTCTGATAGGACATCACCACCGCCTTTGATGAGCGTAAGATCACTTTTAACTGCATTGTAATCTCCTAGTGATAACACAGCACAGTCACAAAATATTGCGGAGCCATCACAGGAGGAACATTCGTTTTCTGATATATTTTTGGTTTAATATTGCTGCTGAGCTTTTGCCACAGCTACGCTATTGGGGATGAATTTTCTCTGGGGTTCTCTGTCTGGCTGCCCTGGGTTCAGGAGGAACCTCAATTGCAGGCGTCAATGGAGTTTGCCCCAAACCTCTGCCACCCTAAGAACATTTACTCCCCCTTTTTATTTTTGTCCTCCAACTTTGAATGTGCTGCTTTGTTCTCAGGTTAATTCGGATTATCAGAATGATCAATTAGAATCAAAGGGAGTGGTAAGTGAAAGTACTTTGGTCTAATGTTTTTTGTGGTGCCTGTTGACCATCTGTCTCCCCTGCACTCAACTTTCTGGGTTCACCTGGTGGGTAGTCGAGATGTTTGAACAAGGCAAACCCCTGGTTCAGCATCATGCGACTGAGCTTGTGCTAGGTTCCAGTGGATGGATGATGGGGCTTTACCATTGGATTCCCATACCCCTGCATTTGAGGAACATGGAATCAGCTGCATCACCTTCTCCAGTTTACTTGCCTGTAACCTCTGTTTGAGATAGAGGTGGCAGTGGGTCCTGTAATGGTTTTGATGTACCACGATTAAATAACACTTGCTCGGGGTAGGTTTCAGAAGACGCCTTGTTACTTGGACTTGATACACGTTCAGGGAAAATCTCACTGGGGTTGGCCTGAAGCCCAGTGATACTCATTAGAAAAATGGTGAGGGCCATTTGGGATATTGGAAATTTTTAATCAGGCCTCAAATAGAATTTTAAAAAATACTTCGATTTATTACAATTTATTTCTTCAAAAAGTTATCTTGGTACATAAAACAAAAATTATTTTAAAAGATAAACACATTATTAACTGTATACAGTATGCCAGGTGTACAGTTAATGTGTTTAATAACTTATTAACTCTTGATAACTTAGTAACTCTTTCTACTTGCATCCCACTCGCTAAACCTCCTGCTCACCAATTCCCTCCTACTCACAGCTCCTCCCGTACCCTTCCCCACATCCTTCTCTCTCACTTGCTCCTTCCTTGCATCCTGCCTCTCACTGCCCTCCCCCGAGTCCATGCTCACCACCAAGATTCAGGAGGAGGAGGTTCGGCAAGAGGTAGGACTGGGGAGCAAGAGGGTCGGCAGGGGGCAAGGATCGGCAGGTGGGAGGGTTGGTGAAGGGGATGCAGAAGAGTCTCGTGTGGGTCATAGTCAGCCCAAGAGCTACGTAGTGAATACCATTGGCCTCGATTGACCCAATCGAAGGGTCAGATGCACTTGGCGAGCTACACTTCACTTGGAACTTTGAGGTTTGTTTGCCTACCCTGCTTCGGGCAGCACTTGTGGTCATCAGCGCCAGGCTTCACAGGCAGCACCACATCACTTTTAGGGGGGGCCCACAGGCAGGTCTCTACTTACAAGGCCTGCCGTAAGGTGGAGGTGGCTTTTTAACGGCTGGAGGTCTAGGGCTTGCTTGGGGAAGGGGGAGAAGTGGCCTCAGGCCAGGTAAGTGCTGTAGGGCTAGGGCATTATTGGGGAAGGGGGGTGTCCCAGGGTGTGTGTGTGTGTGGGGCATGTTGATCTGTACAAGTGGTCTTAAGAGGGTGAGGGCTAAGGAGGCAGTCTCCAGAGGAGATGAGGCCAGATGGTTATGTGAGGGTGTGAGAGAGAGTGAGTGGTGATGACCCTTGAGCTGGCAGTGAGTGAGATGCAAGTAAATGCGTGATGGCCTTGAGTGTGAGTTTAGAGTGATGGGATGGTTGCTTTACCCTAGCAGCATGGATGAGATCATTCATTCATTTTCTGCACCGGATGGCAGACTTCTTCGTACAGATGGCGGAATGCTTCTGTGCAGCATTGGCACTGATCACCACTGCCACCGCATCTGAAGCCAGAGTGGTGACACTGATGGGTCTCCTATGGCCAGAGCGGAGGTAAAGGACATTGCGGCAAGCTCCAGTGGTGTCCAGAAGGTGTCCCAAGGACGTGTCACTGAATCGGGGGGCTGCAGTTTGCTTGCCTTTCGGGGTCATGTCTTCTGTGCAGCAGTCCTGGGCTGGAAGCACTGACAGGTGTGCACACTGCACTTTACATATGGTGCCTGGTGTGGGGAAGTGGCGAGGTGGGGGGTGAATGAGAGCCCGCTTGCTATTGAAACGCCATGTTTACCGGGAACGCATGATTAATGAGGTGGCATTGGGATCACACAGGGTGAAAAGCCGCCATTGCGGCCACCGAGTAAAATGTCCTTTTTCCCGCCCGTTACTACACTTAGTGCAAATCTGGGGTGATTCCGCCCTTAACCCCTCAATCAATGTTATGAGAAAGAAATCAACTGATCATAGATCTCATTGCTGTTCCAGGGATCTTGCTGTGTGCAAATGGCTTCCCTGGTTACTGTGTTTATCTACATACCAGCAGTCACTTCACTTCAGGGTAATTCACTGCGATGTGAAGCACTTTGAGGTGTTTCTGGGAAACATAAGATGCTGTGCAAATCACACATCTCCCTTTTTGATGGAAGGTGTTCACATTAGAGATTATTTGTATATTGGTGACCGGGTTCCCCTTGGGGAAGAGGTGGCAGAGTTTTGACAGGTACAGATGCTTCACGCTCGGTGTTAGTACCCTGTTCAGTGAGGCAGCAGCTGATGCAGTTGAATTGCACCCACAGATGCTGCCTGACCCTCTGAGTATTTCCAGCATTGTCTGTTTTTATTTCTAGATTTCCAGCATCTGCAGTATTTTGGTTTTGAAACCTGACTGAGCATCTTAATAAATGTAAAGGAGTGAGGAGATGGGTAGGGTGCAGTGAAATAATTTGCTACGCGATAAGAGACATGCCATCGAAGCCTTTTGTCTTGCACTCGCCAGTATAGATTTGCAAGAATACCAAATCTTAAGGGGAACTTTTTATACTGCACGAGAAGAGGGTGCTGACTGGGGAGCCGTATCAAACAGCATGACCCTCCAGCTGTTTGCAACAAGCACTCAACCGGTCAACGCAACAGGTACTCAATCAGCCCATGCTTGCAAAACTCCGAATATAGTGTCTAACATTAGGCGTGATCCCATGATTGGACAACACTTGCTAAGCAATCCTGACTGTGCTAAGCATTACACTGACAACCAGTTTATGAGTATCAGTTGGGCTCGCAGTGTGGCTCACTTGTGTGTGCTAGAAGCTACATATATTCACACACAGGGCCCTGTCCTTTGCAAGCAAAAAGAACATGCCCATGCATTGTGCCTCTTTCAACTAAACAAAAGCTTGGGGGAACAGCCATTCTCTGATTCATTCCCCATGGCAATGCCTTGACCAATCAGTTGACCTGCCTGGTTTGAATTTAAACAAAAGCTTGGGAGTTAACTGTTACCTGGTGCATTCTCCATGGCAACACCACCACCAATCAGAGTCCACTTGCCAACCAATCAGCACCCTCTTCTCATGCAGCATAAATTGTTGTTCCCTCTGAGATTTGGTATTCTTGCGAATCTGTCCTGATGAGTGCAAAACGAAAAGGTTTGACAGCATGTCTCTTTTTTCATCAATCCTCAAATTCTGTACTACCAAGTGACTATTTGCTACGAGTTGTAGGTTGGGTGTTTGGTGCTCGTTTTCCATATGAGATCAGGAGAACAAAAGAAAAACTTACATTCATATAGAGCCTTTCTCAACCTTCGAACATCCCAAAGCCAGTCAAGTAATTTTGAAGTGTAGTCACTGCTGTGATGTAGGAAATGTGGCAGCCAATTTGTGCAGAGCAAGATCCCACAAATGCCAATCTGATAATGACTGGATCATCTGTTTTTAGTGATGTTTGTTAATTGGCCAGGACACCAGGGAGAATTCCCCCATTCTTAGTGCCTGGAGATCTTTTATGTCCACTTGAGAGGGCAGATAGGGCAGCAGTTTAAATGCAGATGTGAGGGGCTCTGTTGCCTGCTCCAGCAGCTATTTCTTAACATCCAAAAGACAGCACCTCTGACAGTCCAGTGCTCCCTCAGTACTGCACTGAAGTGTATAGCTAGATTTTGTGCTCATGCCTTTGGAGTGGAACTTGAACCCCTGACTAAGAGGAGAGAGTGTTACGGCTTACAACACAGAACTCACTGTGTGCTGTAAATGCCGCTTCACGACAGATACTTGTTCACACGCAGGTTACTTTGTACCCTTTGCATGTGGCATAATCACAACAAAAGACCAATGACAGTCATTGCCAAGAATTGAGTCCGGTTTGTGAAGAGCTCAAATGAGCCTCCAATTTTCTCCACAAAATGGTAGCTTTCAGTGCTACTCAATCTTACTTGCTGCTCTATTTTGGAAACAGATCTTGGCGTACAATGAACGATAACCAATCTGCTGGAGCAGTTTTGACAATGAGCCTTCATACTGAGCACTGGTTAGTGGACAGTGAGTGACACCAGGAGGCAAAACCAAGTCTTGCAACTCATAGTGCTGCTTCCCTGATCTTGCACCGTGCTGCGCAGAGCCTGTGCCAAATTAAAGACCGTCTACTCCTGCTAATTCAGTCATTTTTTCCACAATTTAAAAAAAAAATCAATTCATCCAGTAATGTAAATAAATTGACATGATTAAAATGACAAAGTTTAAAAAAAACGGGGTAGATTTTGATGGTGCGATATTGTTAAACTGGATAATTGTGAGTTACACATCTCTTTCGATTTTATCTCTGCTGACTTCAAAAATCCAAGGAGATGTTTTAGGCTATAGCTTAAAGTCCTGATTTACCCCAACAAGCTAAATTGCCCAATGAACGGAATTGAACAACATCGAGTTAAAAGGAGTAGACTTTATCAGACAAGAAAATTACTCCACTCTCTTTCTGCTGAAATCTTTTGCAAAGCACATGCGATAACATAACACCCGGTGCTTACCTCTGCCCTTTCAGTTACCTTGTACACACACGACTGCTGATAAATTTTGGCAGAATGAATTCTGATCACTGATTGAGTTGGATGTGCACTGAGCGAGGCACTGTATCCGCCTGAACTACCACTTTGGGTCTTATTTGTAGCCTGCCCTCCATCTTTTTTTTCTTTCATTTCAGAGTGAGGGAGACATGTTGCCGGTTAAAAACAAGCAGCAGTTAGTGGAGAAGATCATGTACACCCTGGTGTCAGTGCCACATGGGAACGATATTGCATCGCTCTTTGAACTTGACACCACCACCCTTCAGAGAGCTGACTCCCTGGTCCCCAGGTAACTTCTGCCCTTAGGACAGCAGGTCAATGGACCTGGAATTTTGTGCAATGTTTCTGCATTACTACACAGCAGAATTATGTTTTGTGTGTGATAGATTTACCTTACAGGCTTGAATTTTCTCGATTGTTTACGTCGCTTATGAGATGCGTTTGGTGAAAGCCTCTTCACAGGATCGGAGTTGTTACAGTGCAGAAGGAGGCCATTTAGCCCGTTGTGTCTGTACTGGCTCTCCGAATGAACAATTCACCTCGTGCCGCTCCCCTGCTTTCTCCCCGTGAGCCTGCACATTCTTTCTTTGCAGTTAATAATCCAATTCCCTCTTGAATGCCTCAGTTGAACCTGCCTCCACCACACTATCAGCGCGTTCCAGATCTTAACCATGAAGAGGTTTCACATCATGTTTACATTGCTTCTTTTTCCAATTACCTTAAATTTGTGCCCACTTGTTCCCACCAGTGGGAACAACTTTTCTACTCTGTCGAGACTCTTCATGACTTTGCCTCTATCAAATCTCCTCCCAACCTTCTCTTCACAGAGAACAGGCCCAGCTTCTCCAATCTGTCTATGTAACTGAAGTTCCTCATTCCTGGAAACATTCCCGTGAATCCTTGCTGCACTCTCTAATTTCTTCACATCTTTTCAAAGTATGGTATGCAGAACTGGATGCAGTACTCCATCTTGCACTCAGTTACATAACACTGACCCTGGGTGTACCAGAAACCAGCTCTCATGAGTTTCCTGCGTTTATGTGAATAATGGGGTGGGTGCAGATTTACGCCACAAGGTTTTGGCACAGCAAAGCCTCACGTCACCTGACTCAGATTTCCAAAGCTAATTCGTGGTTTTTTTCTTTTTAGTCATTACGAAGTGTGTTACTTTGAATCTGTACAGATGGATGTAGACTATTGCAGATGAATAGCATAAGTGCTGAGCAGGCCAAAGAAGAGTCACAATAGATGAATACTGTAAAGGCAATAGTACAAGTGTTAAGGAGGACAGGAAAGAGTTACCATAGCAACGCTCTTACACCTACAGTCAGTAGGAGCTGGGAATTCGATTCAGAAACATTTCACTGTTTAGTTTATTAATCATATCTCGGGCTGCCTTTTATTTCATTAAAATTTAAATTTAGCTGGAGTAACGAGCATTGTTTCATACTAATTGTTGTTTTTCTTCAGGAATTCCTACGTTCGATTAAGACATCTCTGCACAAATACCTGGGTCACCAGCAGTAACATCCCTATAGACATAGAGGAAGAACGGCCAGTAATGCTGAAGGTACAGTACAGGTTGCAGCTGAAAGCTCTACAACATTGACTTTGTCTTCTGGACACTACTGTTTCTAGGCTGTTACCCAGTGTCAGCTGTGGCTGTGGCTCAGTGAATTGCTCTCTTGCCTTATAGTCAGACGGTTGTGGTTTCAATTCCCACTTCAGAAACTTGAGCAAAAAATCTAGACTGACACTCCAGTGCAGTACTAAGGGTACGCAGCACTGTGGAGGCACTGTCTTTCCATTGAGATGTTAGACTAAGGTCCTGTCTGCCCTCTCAGGTGGATGTAAAAGGCCCACAATGCTATTTGAAGAAGAACAAGGGAGTTCTCCCCAGTGACCTGGCCAGTATTTATTCCTCAACCAATATCACTGAAAGATTATCTGGTCATTATCTCATTGATCTTTTTTGGGATCTTGCTGTTTGCAAATTGGCTGCAATGTTTCCTACATGAGAACAGTGACTACACTTCACAAGTACTTTACTGGTTGTAAAGTGCTTTGGTTGGCTTTGAGATTGTGGAAGGGAGCTATATAGATACAAGTCGTCTTTTCTCTTAACACTTGGTTTACTGCACGTCATTGTCCCAGTGGGTGGGGTGGGCCTAGCTAAACAAGTTGTGGGAAATCCACCCTGAATTGGGAGGCTGTGCAAATTCAGCCAGTTAAACTCCAGTAATCCTGTAGCCGCACACATTTTATGAGGTGGGGGTAAGGGTCAAGGAGGTGCTAAACCGTGACTCTTGCCAATCACCAATTAAACGCTCTAGACTAAGGTAGATGGGTTCTCCCTCAAAGAGGAGTGTGGGTGCACTGTGGAGTGGTTTTTTTGTGACAGACTGATGGATAACCATCATTGAACCGATTCCACCAGGTGTCACTCCATAGCAGATTCAGATGCCTCTGCATTATAGAGGGAAGCCCAAGTGGATTTCTTTTTACATATTCTTTCATGGGATGTGGGCATTGCTGGCAAGGCCAGCATTTGTTGCCCATCCCTAATTGCCCTTGAACTGAATGTCTAGCTAGGCCATTTCAAAGGGCAGTTAAGAATTGACCACATTGGGCTTGGAGTCACGTGGCTGGGTAAAGGATGGCAGATTTCCTTCTCTAAGGGAACTAGATGGGATTTTACATTACAACAATTGATGAGAGTTACATGGTCACCATTACTGAGACTAGCTTTCAATTCTCTTTTTTATTAATGGAATTTAAATTCCACCATCTGCTGTGGTAGGATTTGAACCTTTGACCCCAGAGCATTAGCCTGTTCTCTGGATTACTAGTCCAGTGACATTATCACTCCATCACTTGGAGACCATGGTCTCCCCTACCCCATGGTCTCCCCCTATGGGATGGGATGGTAGAAGGCTGATTGCACCTTTTCGGTTTAAAAAATATATACTTTTGGGATGTGGGCATCTTTGGCAGTGTTGGCAATGTATTGCCCATCCTTGGTTGCCCTGGGACCATCATCTCAACGGTTTTATACAATTGAGTGGTTCACCAGGCTACTTCAGGGCAGTTAGGAATCAAGCATATTGGTTTTGGCTAGTAGTTGCATGTAGGCCAGACCAGATAAGGATGGCAGATTTCCTTCCCCAAAAGACACTACTGAACCAGATGGGTTTTTCCACCAATCCAACAGCTTCATGGTTACTTTGGGCTAGATTAATACTGAAATCAGATGCTGAAAATGCCACAATGGGAGCTGAATTCACTCTGGGCCATCAGCCCAAGCCTCTGGGTTACTAACGCCAAAGCAAAATACTGCAGGTGCTGGAAAACTGAAATAAAAACAGAAAATGCTGGAAATACTCAGCAGGTCAGGCAGCATCCATGGAGAGAGAAACAGAGTTGACGCCTCAGGTTGATGACTTATCAGAACTGGAAAAAGTTAGAAATGTAATAGGTTTTAAGTAAGTGATGGGTGGGGCGGGGGAGAGGGTAGGAAAAGGAACAAAAGAGAAGGTCTTTGATAGGATGGAAGGCAGGAGAGAGTAAATGACAAAAGGGTTGGTGGTACAAGGCCAAAAGGAATGGTAATGAGACAAGAGACAAAAGAGGTGTCTCGAGTAGGTGTGGATGGCAGAATGATGAACAGATGCCACCCAAAAGCAAAAATAGGAGGAAAACGAGGAGAATAGGTTATCAATGAATATTCCCTATAAGCCCACTAACTCCACATCCTCAAACGCTGCTTCTATAAGGATTCCATTCTATTCTCCCAGCTTCTGTTTCTGTTGCACGTTCCTCACCAGCCTTTCTAATATGTCTTCCTTTTTTCTCAACTGAGGATTCCTCCACATTGTGGTTGACTGGATCCTCAATCTATCATATCTGTCGCATTTCTTGCACTTCTGCTCTCACCCCTTCCCCTCCATCTCAGAGCAACAATAGGGTTCCACTTGCCCTTACCTTGCAGCCTACTGGACTCCATATTCAATGGATCATTCTCCGCCATTTTAGCTACCTCTGTGTGACACTAACACCAAAAGCATCTCCCTCTCCCCACCCCTTTGACCATTCCACAGGGACTGTTCCCTCTGTGACACCGTTGTCCACTCCTCAATCACCCCCAACACTTCATCTCCTTCTCAGAGCAAGGACAGATGTACCATCTGCCCTTTTACCTCCTCTGTCCTCACTGTGCAAGATCCCGAACACTCTTTGCAGGTGAAACAGCGTTTTGGTGTACGTACTTCGATTTAGCACAGTGTATTCGTTGCTCACGGTGCAGTCTGCTCTATGTTGGGGAGACCAAATGCAGATTTTCTGCCTCTTTGCGGAACATCTTTCAGTTCATCAGCATGATCCTGAGCTTCCAGTGGCTGGTCATTTCAATTCTCCACCTTGCTCCCACACTGACCTCTCTCTCCTTGGCCTCCTGCAGTGTTCCAGTGAAGTTCAATGCAAACTCGAGGAACAGCGCCTTTTCTTTGAGTTCAACAATTTGAGAACGTAACTTCTTGTTCCTATTTTGTTTCCTTTTTCTTTGCTGTTTTTGTTTATCCCCATTGTTTTTCTCGCTTTTGCATAGTAGCTATTTATGATTTTGCCATTCACGCCTCATCTAGATACCTCATTTGTTTATTTGCTCATCACATTATCACTCCCTTTGGCCTTGCACCATCATCCCTTTTGTTACTTACACTCTCCTGCCTTCCGCTCTATCACACAACATCCCTTTTGTTTTTCTTCCCCCCTGCCCCTTTCATTTGCTCAAAACCTATTACATTCTTAACTTTCCCCAATCCTGATGAAAGGTCACATATCTGAAACATTGAGCAGGATTTAATGTGTGGGACCCGGGCTCCCAACAACCAATTGGAGACCCGGTGGAGGCCCCATGATGCTTCTCTCTGGGAGGCCTGATGCAATTCCCAGGTAATCAGGCACTTACCCAGAAAGCGTCAGGCCTTCCACACAATCAAGCCCCCAGTAGTGGAAATCCCACCCCCAAGAGCTGCTGACCAATTAGAGGCCAGCAGCTCTCCAGTATCAGCAGCGCCGCTGGGACTGGTGGCCACTGCTGGTATTGAGCTCTGGCCTCCCTTGAGGATCGCTGCTGGATCCCAAGATAGAGGTGAGTGTGGGTCGGAAAGGGGTCGCAGGGAAGGGGTTGCTGGCAAATTTGGGGAGGGATGGCTTCCTGCAGGGCCTCCACTTCCCGATGCACTGAGTACCTGTGAACAATGGACACCCCCCACCCCCCAGCCAACCCTGGTGGGTCAACTTCATGGCAAGCTCCCCTCCTGCTACTGGTTGGACACCAGCAGTGACAGGACGAGGCCCTCAAGTAGCACTTATCTGCCTCTGGGCAGAAAGGCCGCCCTCCACCCTCCCTCTACCCTTCCCGTTCTAAGCTTGATCGGGAGGAGATGGAAAAGCAATGGGGCCCCCACCCTGCACCTTCCCACTCTGAACCCTGTCCCACCAGAAACACCCTCCGACTCCAATCACAGGAAGAAGAAAAAAGACGACGATCCTGATCAGTAGGAAAAGAAAGAGAACTAAAAGGGATCAAACGCGGCCTCCCATTAACTCTGTTTCTCCTCTACAGATGCTGCCATACGTGCTGAGTATATCCAGCATTTTCTGTTTTTAATCCCTTGACTACTAACTAGCCCAGTAACATAACCACACTACCATACCGCCGTTGACAAGCTAAAATATTTCAGTGCTTCACGTAACATTTCCACATTGGTTGCTGCTGTAACATTGTCCACGAGTTGTAGATTGACTTATTAGTTATTATTAATCTTATTAATCTCCTCATTATTAGATTGGAACATGTCCGACCAAAGAAGATAAGGAAGCGTTTGCGATCGTCTCCGTACCTCTTTCGGAAGTCCGAGATTTAGATTTTGCTAATGATGCCAGCAAGGTGCTTTACGCAATCGTCCAAAGGTTGGAGGATGGTACCATTACCCAGAATGAAAGAAGGTTGGTGAATGCTCTTTTAAAATCTGCGCTATTCGCAGAATTTACAGCATAGATTGTAATGTTTGTGCTCAACGTGAGCTTCTGTCCACCCTATTTTATCTACTAAAATAAAAGCAAAATACTGCAGACGCTGGAGATCTGAAATAAAAACAGAAAATGTTGGACAAACTCAGCAGGTCTGACAGCATCTGTGGCGAGAGAGACAGAGATAACGTTTCGAATCTGTATGACTCTTCTACAGATCTAAAGGGAGGTAAAGATGTGGTGAAATATATACTGATTAAGGGGGGATGGAGCAGGCGAAGCTGGATAGAGGGCCAGCGATAGGTGGAGGTAAAGGAGAGATTGCAAAAGCTGTCATGAACAAAAGGTCAAAGAGTTGTTAATGATGGTGATACTGGCTAAATGAGATGCTAATGGTGACAATGAAAGCAAAACGTGATAATGGCCGGACCAGGGGAAGCACTCTGGAAAGTGACAGATGGCCCTAGTGGGAGTGGGGTGGGCGGTGGAGATGGGGGTGGGAAGAAAGATCGAAAATAGGCTAAAAGCTGGGGATAAAACAATGAATGAAAATGGCAATAAATTTAAAAAATAATAATGAAAATAAGTTTAAAAAAATAATAAAAATGAATGTGGAAAAAAGGGGAATGAAAAACAGGGGTGGGGATGGAAGAGAGAGTTCATGATCTAAAATTGTTGAACTCAATGTTAAATCCGGAAGGCTGTAAAGTGCCTAATCGGAAGATGAGGTGCTGTTCCTCCAGTTTGCATTGGGCTCCACTAGAACATTGCAGCAGGCCAAGGACAGACATGTGGACATGAGAGCAGGATGGTGTGTTGAAATGGCAAGTGACAGGAAGGTCTGGGTCATGCTTGTGGACAGACTGAAGGTGTTGTGCAAAGCGGTCACCCAGTCTGCGTTTGGTCTCTCCAATATTGAGGAAGCCGCATTGGGAGCAGCGAATGCAGTAGACTAAATTTAGGGAAGTGCAAGTGAAACACTGCTTCACCTGAAAGGAGTGTTTGGGCCCTTGGATGATGAGGAGGGGGGGAAGTAAAGGGGCAGGTGTTGCACCTTCTGCGATTGCATGGTAAGGTGCCATGGGAGGGGGTTGAGGTGTTGGGGGTGATGGAGGAGTAGACCAGGGTGTCCCGGAGGGAACGGTCCCGACAGAATGCCAACGGGGGTGAAGGGAAGATGTGCTTGGTGGCGGCATCATGCTGGAGTTGGCAGAAATGGCGAAGGATGATCCTTTGAATGCGTTGGTGGGGTGAAAAGTGAGAACAAGGGGGACCCTATCATGGTTCTGGGAGGGAGAGGAAGGGCAAGTCATACGGACTCAAAACATTATCTCTGTCTCTCTCTCCACAGGTGCTGTCAGACCTGAGTTTTTCCAGCATTTTTTGTTTTCGTTTCAGATTTCCAGCATCCGCAGTATTTTGCCTTTATTATTATGACTTCTTTGGAACTGTTTTCTGAAGAAGAGTGAAATTGGACTTGAAATGTTAACTCTGTTTCTCTCTCCACAGGTGCTGCCAGACTTGCTGAGTTTTACCGCATTTTCTGTTTTGATTTTATCCACTACTTCCTGTGGTAACAATCTCCACATTCTCACCACTCTCTGGGGAAAGAAATTTCTCCTGAATTCCCTATTGGATTAATTAAGGACTGTTTTACATTTATAGCCCAAAGTTTTAGTCTCCTTACAAGTGGAAATACTTTCTCTACATCTACCCTATGGAACCCTTTCATAATTTGATAGACCTCAGAGTTAACATTACGTGATTTGATTTTATGAAAACTGCAAAATGAAGGATCATTTCACTGGTGCTGTATTGTTCTGGAATTCTTCTCTGTCACCAAGTACCATTTATCTGTGAACTAATTTGTTTTAAATGACCCTTTCCCTGTCCTAGGGGGCTGGTGGATGGGAGAAGGATGGTTGGGGTTACCATGACAGTAGACTCAATGTTCCACCTATTCTTCATCTGTCCGTCATTTCCATGCGTTGGTAAATGACCCAGTGTTCCCTTTTGTGCTGTTATTAGACTGCTGTGCTTGTATTTCTCATTAACCTGTTCACTGGGGCTTGGAGGAGTGAGGGGGCTAGAGCAAGGTGAGGGAGATTGGGGCAATAAACACAGGTCAGTCTGCTGGGAGAACATGATGGAACAAATCAGGAGAAAATCTGTTTGCAGCAGTTGATCTTTCACATTGTTTCTCAAAGATAAAAAATATCAAAAATGGTCTCTGTCTTCCCCGCCCCCCACCTTCACTCAGTCTCCCCGTCCTCCCCCCCTCACTCTGTCCTCCCCCCACTGCCCCTTCATATGCTGATCCTTTATTATTTCACTGTCTCTCCCTCTTTCTAGTTGGGCATTTCTTGCACTTTTTACCCTTGTGTCTTTTTTGTATTTACCTTTTCCTTGTCTTTTTTTTCACTTTCTGTTTGGTAGCTGTATTTTTCTTTACTAAAGGAAGCTCAGGGATTGTACCCCAAATATTTCACTCAGATCCAACTTGACTCCATTGCAATATGTGCTCCAGCTATTTCAAAAATGTGGCACCTTACCTTTTTCTTCAGGAGCAATGTTTTACAAAGTCAGTGACCATGGCTCTCTCAACCCTTGATAGCCGCCAACACCTTGGTGGTGTTCTCAAATCTTATACCTGTTCTGCTTCTTAAACTGTCAGTGTATTTCCTCCTTTGTCTCCCTCTTGCTCTGCTACCCTCAATTTTGCCAGGAACTACCAGATATTCTATCAGACTCCCAGATGGGATCAAGAATGGGGTTCAACAAGGCTGCGCCTTAGCCCCTACTCTGTTTTGTATCTTTTTTTGTCCTACTAACCTATGCTTTCCTTGGAGCGTACCTCCACACACAATCAGATGGGAAACTCCTCAACCTATCAAGCCAAGACAAAATTGCAGCAAAAGTGGGGAGTTGGTGGCATAGTGGTTTGTCGCTGGACTAGTAACCCAAAGACACAGGGTAATACTCTAAGGACCTGGGTTCAAATCCCACTATGGCAGATAGTGAAGTTTGAATTCAATAAAAGTCTGAAATTAAAAGTCTGCTGATGACCATGTAGTTTGTCATAAAAACCCATCTGGTTCACTAATGTCCTTCTGGGAAGAAAATCTGCTGTACCCAGCCTGGCCTACATGTGACTCCAGACCCGCAGAAATGTGGTTGACTCTTAAATGCCCTCTGAACAGGGCAAGCAGGCGATGCCCACATCCCATGAACGAATAATTTTTTAAAAATGCCCTGATCGGAGAATCAGGTATGCTGATGATGCTGCAGTAATTGCCCAGACAGAAGACCAGCTAATGGACTGTCTGTCCCATGCCTGTGTCGTGTTCTTACTCACCATCAGTGTCAAGAAATCTATAGTTATGGAACAGGGTGCTGTGGTCAGACTCAACAACACACCCCTGGATGCAGTCAGCAAATTCTGCTACCTTGGATCTATGGTGACCGGCAACCTGCCTCTTGATGAAGAGCCCAGCACACACATTGGAAAGGCAGCCACCAACTCTGGTTGGTTGACAAAATGGCATGGAGAAACAACAAACTGACCTGCAAAATCAAGATGCTTATCTACAAGGCTTGTATACTCAGCATATTGCTGTATGGTAGTGAAGCCTACACAACTTCTACCTACCAAGAGAAAAAGCTCAATAATCTCCATCTCCAGTGTCTATGACGCATCCTTGGCACCACATGGAAAGACAAAGTTACCAATGAAGCAGTCCTTTCTAGGGCAAACCTGCCAAGTTTGCTAGTGCTAATCAAGCAAAGCAGGCTTTGCCGACTTGGGCATGTGCATTGGATGGAAAATGACTCCGTCCCCAAGGGATGGAGGTTTCCTGCACCAAGAGACCAGCAGGGCACCCAAGCTCCGGTTCAAGGATGCTGTCAAGAGACATGAAAGCCCTCAGCAGCAATCACGACAACTGGGAACCTCCAGCTGATGATCAGTGCAAATGCTAACTCCAGCTGTGGGCAAGAGTTCGCCACCATGATGACATGTGGTTTCAGAAACAGCAAAGTAGACACCAGCCCTGCCCACAAGGTACCAGCAGTGATCATCCTGCACTGCCGGCAAGGGACAACTTCACTTGTGGCAGACTTTGCCTTGTTCAACAACAAAAGAAGTGCAGCAGATGATCTCCTGTGACCTCGCCAACATTCTGAGGCTGTACTCCCATCCTCTCTCTCTCAGATGGAAGGATGCCAATCACCACATGTTCTAGTTTCTCTCTCCTCAGTACACGCCCGAAGAATCGTAGCCTCTTGGTGAATGTCTGTGAAAGTTCTTCTTCTCGTGTGCCTGCTTTGCTCAAAATTTCCTCCATTTAGTTGTGTGTGTTGTCCGACTAATCCTATTCATATTTCTCAGAAACCACAACTCTGTTGCCATTAATTAATCCTCCATTGTCTTACTTATATTCCAACTTTTGCATCTATAAAGGAACATTGAGCAGATGTAGCATTTTAGTCATCTCGTTCTGCTTTTCATACAGATGTCCTTGCTTTTAAAGAGATCTGACATTTTTGTGAAGGTTTGTTTTGCAAGTGTAATATGGAATCTCAGAATTGTTATGGCACAGAAGGAGGCCATTCGGCCCATCAGGTCTGCGTTGTGTCAGGCTCTCCGAATGAGCGACTTATCTAGTGCCATTCTCCCTATAACCCTGCATGTTCTTCCTTTTCAATTCCCTTTTGAATGCTTCAATTAAAGCTGCCTCCACCACGCTGTCAGGCAGAGCATTCCAGACCGTAACCGCTTGCTGTGTGAAAAAGTTTTTCCACATCTCACTTTTGCTTCTTTTGCCAATTACTTTAAATCTGTGCCCTCTCGTTCTCGATCCTTTCACAAGTGGAAACACTTTCTCCCTATCTATTCTGTCGAGACCCCTTATGACTTAGAATATCTCCATCAAATCTTCTCAGCCACCTTTTCTCCAAGGAAAAAAAGTCCTCACTTCTCCAATCTATCTTCATAAATGAAGTTCCTCATCCCTGGGCCATTCTTGTGAATCTTGTGATTTATATGAAATGTAATAGAAAAAGGGCTATGTAATTCATAAATATAAACTATATAAATACTTACATTTCTATAGTGCCTGAGCTCAGCTCTTGCGCATATCTCAAAGTGCTTCACTTCAATGAATTTCTTTGAAGTGCAGTAAATTCTATTATGTGGTGGTGGTGAGTTACAGTTCACTCATGGAGTCTGTGGCAATGTGCACTTTTACATGCATGTTGTAGTCTGGAGCTATGGATAGTGAAGGTAGAGGCTGCAAAGTTGTTTCCATCACATGGTTGACCAGGAAGCTCTCCCGCCCTTACCGCCTCCCATTGGTGTGTGTTGGAAGGATTTACAGGTTAATACTCAACCTGTTTGACCGCATTATGAATACACCTTCCTTCGCCACCAAGTCCTGGGGTGGGACTCGAACCTGGAGCTTCTGGCTCGGGGGCAGGGACACTACCCACTGCGCCACAAGATCCCCTCTATTATGTAAGTATGCAATGTAGCTATGGTTCACGCAGAAATCTTCCACAAACAGCAATAAGATGAGGCTGCTTCCTCTTTGGGCTGTGACATGTACCTTTTACAGACTGATCAAGTCCTGTTGTAGGGATTGATTCGCAATCTGCAGGAAATGTTTCGTTAATAGATAACAAAAAAAAAAATAAACAGAGCAATTTGAAATCAAGAAGTAATCTGTTAATTTATTGACAGGTTTGTGACAAAGCTGCTGGAAGACTTGGTTTTCTTTGTTGCTCACGTGCCCAGCAATGGTCAAGAAGTCCTGGATGTGATTATCACAAAGCCAAATCGGGAGAGGCAGAAGCTAATGAGAGAGCAAAATATCTTGAAGCAGGTCAGACCACTTCACTACTCTTTGGAAAGCCTTGATTTTTCTCCTCTTCACATAAGTAGTTACACAGCGCATAATCTAAAAAGACCAGTCTGCTTTGCCAAAGGTATAATGAATGAGGTACCACATCTGTGAAGTGCACTTTGTTGAGTTTGCTCCATGTAATAGTGTGAGTACTGAGTTATTTATTCAGCCATTGCAGGCACAGAGCATGTATGGCTCTGTTCAGTCTCTGGATCAGGAGAAGGCCTTTGACAGAATATCGCACACCTACATGGGGGATGTGCTCTCCAAAATGGGGTTTGGGGAGGGAATTCGAAATTGGATCCAACTGCTCTACACTAACATCAGTAGCGCAGTCTCAATCAACGGGTGGGAAACAGATAGCTTTCCGATTAAATCTGGAGTCAGGCAGGGCTGTCCTCTCTCGCCTGTCCTTTTCGTGTGTTGCATAGAACCCTTTGCCGAGTCCATCAGGAAGGATCCGGGCATAAGAGGAGTGACGATCCCAGGCAGTGGAGGCACTCAGGTAAAAGCCTCCCTGTACATGGACGACGTCGCCGTCTTCTGCTCGGATCCGCTGTCGGTGCGCAGACTGATGCACATCTGCGACCAGTTCGAACTGGCCTCGGGAGCCAAGGTAAATCGTGGGAAGAGCGAGGTCATGTTCTTTGGGAACTGGGCTGACCGATCCTTTGTCCCCTTCACTGTCAGGGCTGACGGCCTGAAGGTGCTGGGGATATGGTTCGGAGGGACCGGGGCATGCGTTAGAAACTGGAAGGAGCGAGTGGCTATGGTGAAAAGGAAACTGGGCATGTGGGAGCGATGCTCCCTCTCCATTGCGGGAAAGAACCTGGTCATCAGGTGTGAGGTACTCTCGCTGTTGCTGTACGTGGCGCAGGTCTGGCCCATTCCAGACTCCTGCGCGATGGCGATCACTCGAGCCATCTTCCGCTTTATCTGGAGGTCGAAAATGGATCGTGTCCGCAGGGACGCGATGTACAAGCCTCTAGATAAAGGGGGAAAAAACGTGCCCAACATCGCCCTCATACTGATGGCCACCTTTGTGTGTGGCTGCATCAAGCGGTGCGTAGACCCTCAGTACGCAAACACCAAGTGTCACTACGTGCTGAGGTTCTACCTGTCCCCGGTGTTGCGAAGGATGGGTCTGGCCACGCTGCCGCGGAACGCTCCAAGTAGTTGGACCGTGCCGTACCACCTGTCCCTGGTGGAAAAATTTATGCAGAAAAACACCTTTGACCACAAGTCCATCAGGCAGTGGTCAGCACGTAACGTCCTAGAGGCCCTGAGGGAAAAGGAGAGGGTGGACCCTGTGGGATGGTTCCCTGAGCAGACTGTCAAAGTCATTTGGCAGAATGCCTCATCGCCAGAACTTTCCAACAAGCACCAAGACGTAGCTTGGCTGGTGGTGAGAAAGGCCCTCCCCGTCAGATCCTTCCTACACGCCAGGAGGCTCACCCCCTCTGCACGTTGCCCTCGAGGTGGCTGTGGTGGGGAAGAGACCGTTGTTCACCTCCTTGTGGATTGTGCCTTTGCAAAGAAAGTCTGGAGAGAGATGCAGTGGTTGCTGTCGAGGTTCATCCCGAGCAGTTCTGTGACACAGGACTCTGTGCTCTACGGGCTGTTCCCAGGGACACACACCGAGACAAACATCAACTGCAGCTGGAGGATCATCAACTCGGTGAAAGACGCGCTTTGGTCTGCCCGAAACTTGTTGGTCTTCCAGCGCAAAGAGTTGTCCCCGACCGATTGTTGCGGACTGGCACAATCCAAAGTCCAGGACTACGTGCTGAGGGACGCACTAAAGCTTGGGGCAGCTGCCGCAAAGGCGCAATGGGGAAGGGTCGCTGTCTAAGACCTTTCTACCACAGCGCACCGAGAGACTGGGAACTGTTTAGAGCCCCTCGGGCTGTACAGATCAAAATGAAAGGCTGTAAATGATTGTAATATTGTTTGTACTGATGCACCTGGTGATACATTTTGTAAAAGTTTAACCTGGATTGTACCCTTGTAATGTTGTTTTTGAAATGGTTTGGAATGTGATTGAAGATATTTTATGAATAAAGTATATTTTTGCAAAAAAAAAAAGGCTCTGTTCAGTCTCTGTAAATATGTCAGCCTAGTAGGTTTGAACCCACAGCTGACTGTCCATCTGGTGAAAATCTTAAACTGAGCGCTTTCGCCAGAACAATACCAGGGTTTAAAGGGTTAAATTACGAGGACAGGTTCCATAAATTTGGCTTTTCGTCGATTGTAGATGATCAAAGGGTGATCTAATCGAGGTGTTTAAAATCATAAAGGAACTTAATAGGATAGATACAAAGAGACTATTTTCTCTGCTGGAGGAGTCCAGAACAAGGGGACATAATCTTGAATCAGAGCCAGGTCATTTAGCAGTAAAATTAGCAAGCACTTTATCACACAAGGTGGAAGATGGTGGGGTAGTGCTAATTTTAGTGGACTCACAATTCAGAGACCCAGGCTAATGCTCTGGGGTCACAGATTTAAATCTCACCACAGCAGCTGGTGGAATTTAAAATTCAATTAAATCTGGAATTGAAAGCTAGTCTCATTAATGGTGACCATGACAACTATCATCGATTTGTCATAAAAACCCATCTGGTTCACTAATGCCCTTTAGGGAAGGAAATCTGCCATCCTTACCCGGTCTGGCCTATATGGGACTCCAGACCCACAATGTGGTTGACTGCCCTCTGGCCAAACAAGTCACTCAGTTCAAGGGGAAATTAGGGATGGGTAACAAATGCTGGCCTTGCCAGTGACACCCGCATCCCAGGAAAGAATAAATTTTAAAAATCTAATACAACCTCCCCGCAAAAGGCTATGGATGCTGGGTCAGTTAAAATGTTCAAGATTGAGAAGGTATCAAGGGATATGAAGAAAAACTAGGTCAATGGAGTTAAGCTACAGACCAGCCCTGATTGGATAACGAAGAAAGTTTTGGGGGTTGAGTGCCAACTCCTGTTCTGATTTTTCTTATCACCATAGGAGTTGCGACATTTAATGCTAAGAGAAATAGAAATGGATTGAGATTAAGTTTTGGTGTGTTCGAAGAAATGAGCTGCGCGAAGAATTGAGATTCCTGCCAGCACCTCCCATCATTAGCTGATGTGTCTCTTTTTTTGGTCAACTTTCATGACAGATCTTCGGAATTTTGAGGGCCCCTTTCAAAGACAAAGGAGAAGGGCCAATGTTAAGACTGGAAGACTTGGGAGATCAGAGATATGCTCCTTATCGATACATACTGCGGCTCTGTTACCGGGTCCTTAGACACTCTCAACAGGACTATAGGAAAAATCAGGTCAGTACTGTCCATTGTGTACAACAGCAGGAGTGGCTGTTTGTGTATATTTTCAACACTCGCGTTTAAAACAGATTCTTTAAATTTACCTTTGGGAAGGAAATATTTTACCCACGCAAGGCTCAGGTCTGGAATGGATATGGATTTATTTCATGGAATGTTTTTAGAACCAGCGAGGAGTTCTTTTGGCCCATTGTGTTTGTGCTGCCTCTCTGAAAGAGGCTTCCCCACTGCCCTTCCCCACCCCCCAACACCCTTTAATGTATTTTCTTTTCTCTTTCAGGAGTACATTGCGAAGATGTTTGGTGTCATGCAGTCCCAAATTGGATATGATGTGCTGGCAGAAGACACAATTACAGCCCTGTTACACAACAATAGGAAGCTGTTGGAGAAGCACATTACAGCAAAGGAAATCGAAACCTTTGTCAGCTTGCTGCGGAGGAACAGAGAGCCCAGGTGGGATAGTGTTTGATCCTTTCTTTTCCCAATGTTTTTCACTCCTGTTGTGGCTTTAAATTAAATTTCCTGCAGAGGTTTCTTTGGAAAAACTCTCATTTAGACCTGTGCACCATGCAGTGGTCTTAACAGATATTACTTGCAAGCCTTGGCATCATGGTATTTATCTATTAATCTATATTAGGTTAGAAGATTTAAAACTGCACTAGGCTAATAACAGGTAGGAGCAGACAACCAATCAGAAGGTCAGTAACTGAGGTCAGATTTGTTTGCTTCCATTGTGGTTGAGCTGGGAGGCGGGAGAGCTGGCAATATGGCCGGGTAAGGTGTCGGCACTGGAGCCTAATGTCTCCCCATTGCCATGGCATATTACCAGCAGCGGGAGCCTTAGTGCTGGGCAGCCACGAGATCTACATTGGTCCAAATAAGGACCACTTCCCACCCTGTGGTTCTCTGCACCACCCCCCCCATCACATGTGGAGATTGCCAGGCCCGGGAGGGTCCCCTGTCAGAAATGATCGCCCCTGCGCTGTTGGTACATACCACCCCAACAAACTGCAACCCCCACCCCCCCCACTGATCACGGGGGGTCTCCCTGTCTGGCCTCAGCTTTCTCCCCAAAACCAACTTGCTCTTCGAGGGTCCCTTGCCATTGAGGTGCCTTCATCCTGGAGTTGCAGCCTGAGTAATGACCATCGCTAGCAGTGACTGTGCCAAGGATGCTGAGCTGCCGGCCCTCTGATTGGATGACAGCTGCAGCAGCGGCTGCTTAACTGGCCGTCACCTGTGATATGCTGCCTCAGGGTCCACCACACCACCACTGCTGCCAACAACTGGATCGACTCCCACTTTCGGCCCCGGCGGGGGAATTTGTCTCCCCCCAGAATTTCACCCCAAGACCCTCCTTATGGAGAAGAGGGGGAGAAGCAGAGAGATTCTCCTGGGTTAGAACGCCTGCTCGATACTGGAATCACATTGAGGTTTGTCGTTGAGTGGTTTGTTTAGGGTCTATCCTAAAACCCATTCAGAGGAGCCGATAGACATTTGATGGAAAAGAAAAACAAGCAATGAGTGAAAGACAGCTCCACAGGACTGAACTGCAACTAAACCTTCAAAGCGATGGGACTCTAAATACAAATTTAATGCTGTCATAATGGCTCAGACATTGTTGGAACTGGGCATCTTATGCTTTCAACGCCAATTATTTTTGTACTGCAAATCAATGTAAATGCAAGTTCATAACGATGCCAAAGCTGACAGGGCATCTGAGACCTTGATGAACAATGGGCCCAACAGCCTGTTTCCTTAACTAATAAGATTAAAGGATAGAGAAGGAAACATTGGAATTACCAAGAAGGAAATAGCGTGGGCTAGAATCATATCTGGTATAGTAAGAGAAATAAAGAGATTGGGCCAAGAGGGAGAAAACACAATGGATAAGTAAGAACAAAATTTAAAATTTAAAATCTGAATGTTGCTGAAAAGAGATACATTTTTGTTGAAGTTTTCAGTCTTGTATCCATCAGGACAAATGCAAGAATGCCAAATTTCAAACAGTCACAGCAATTTATACTACTTATACTGATACATTATTTATTATAGTTTTATACTATTATACAATTTGTACTACTTTTCTCCTATAGTATAAATTGTTGTAATCATTTGAAATTTGGAGTTCTTGCATTTGTCCTGATGAGTGCAAACTTTGGCAACATGTCTCTCTTTTCAGCAATATTTACATTCTGTACTACCAAACAAGTTAAACATTTTAAACAATTTGCTACCCGCATATCTCTTCCTTATCAGAAATTGAAGGATATTTTTGCCCAGTAATAATTGCATGAACCTTCAACTCACCGTTAGTTCACCGGCAGATTCAAGGTGTGCCAGAGGGCAGTGAAGGGATTGATGCTAAAATACTTAACCATTTGTGGCATTGATTTTCTTGCAGGTTCTTGGATTATTTGTCAGATCTTTGTGTGTCCAACAACATTGCCATCCCAGTCACTCAGGAACTTATCTGCAAGTTTATGTTAAACGCTTCCAATGCTGACATTCTCATTCAAACCAAGTAAGCAGTAATGTCCTTTACAGGATTATAGATCTTTATAACTGGACAGTTTAAGATCACCCCTGTGGCATTTAGAAGTTATAGGGAGAGCTGGTACAGTTCCCTCTTCACCAGTGTGTCAGCTGTCTATATGGTTATCAATATGTTCTTCTAAATTGTGAATTCTAAGATTTATTTATTTTTAATTTATTTTAAAAATCCAGAATTATTATATGCATAATTGAAACCTGATCAGTTTTAATTGAAGTCATGCAAAATGATGGTATAACAATGGAGCTTAAACAAAGAAGATGAGGATGCTGGAAATCTGAAATAAAAACAGAAAATGCTAGAAACACCCAGGCTGATGGAGCATTAACTCTGTTTCTAACTCCACAGCCTGAGCTGTTCAATGTTTCCAACATTTCCTGATTTTGTTTCACAGGCAGTTATTTGGACAGCCTGGGCCTTACCTGCGGAAGCTCAAGGGAATCATGGGTAAATGTCATGGGAGACAGTGTTCTATTTTTGGGCTGTTGTAAAGTTTGGTTTTTGGAGGGGGTGTTGGAGGGGTAGCATCTGTGTGAAATGGTGCCTCTGAAATATTTCATTATTTCAAAGGAAAAAGGTCCAAATGGCTTGTGAAAACTTCTTACTCTTTACAAACCAGCAAGGGGTACATAAAAAATATGCAGTGAGTCTATAACTGAAAAGCTGTTCCCATCAGCTGATGATTCAAGGACTAGGGGACACAGAGTTAAGGTTTGGGGCAAAAAATACAGTGGGGAGCATGAGGAAGAGCTTTTATATGCAGCAAGGGTTAATGACCTGGAACTCGCTGCCTACAAGGCTGCCAATTGGATGGGCACTCGGGAATTAAACTTGGAGGACTGCAGGGATAGAGCAGGGGAAGTGGGATTGACTGGATTGCTCAACTAAAAGCTGACATCAACGTAATGGGCTGAATGGCTCCCTCTGTGCTGGAAGTGACCCTTTGGCTCTTATTTACAGTCCTTTGTAACTCTAGTTTTGCTAATTCTTGTGTGCCTCATGTCCATGTTTTACATGTTCTGCTTTGTAAAGGCTGTTATCAAATCATGGGGACTTCAGTATGGACAGTTGTTTACTTGAAGATTACGTTGATGATGATGAGGTTTGGTTATACTGGATCGATGGAGTCAAGGAACCTCATGGCAAGTCTATCCGGCAGCTAGCTCAGGAGGCAAAGCAGGGAAATAAAGAACATACGGATATTCTAACATACTACAGGTAATTTGTCCTTAATTACTGGTAAAGCAAGTTTTTGAAAAAAAATTGTTCTTGTGATGTGGGTGATGCTGCCAGGCAGCATTTATTGCTTATCTACCACAACAACAACTTGCATTAACATAACCCCTTTAACATTGCAAAATGTCCCAGGGGGTCTCCGTAGTGTGTAAGCAGAAAACTACTGACATCAAGTCAAAGAAGGAGACATCAGGGCTGGTGACCAAAAGCTTGGTCAAGGCGTTAGATTTTAAAGAACATCTTAAAGAAGGAGAGAAGATGTGGAGAGGTTTAGGGAGAGAATTCCATAGATCTCTGAAGGTTGTGGGAATGGAGGAGATTAAAGAGACAGGGAGAGGGCAAAACCATGGGGGGATTTCAAAACAAGGGCAAAAATTTTAAAATAAAGGTGTTGCTGGTCAATGAGCACAAGGGTGATGGGTAACTGGGACTTGGTGCAAGTTAGGATATGGCAGCAGAGTTTTGGATGAACTCAGGTTTAAGGAGGGTCGAAGATGTGACTTGACGGTAACTTTAATCACTGCCTTTTTCCTGTATCCACTCTCACTTTTCCTTCCTCCAGGTACCAGCTGAACCTCTTTGCAAGAATGTGCCTCGATCGTCAGTACCTCGCCATCGACCAGATCTCGACACAGCTTGGGGTGGACCTCATCCTCCGCTGCATGTCAGATGAAAGCCTCCCTTATGATCTACGGGCTTCCTTCTGCCGGCTGATGCTGCACATGCACGTGGATCGAGACCCACAGGAATCAGTCACCCCCGTGAAATATGCCAGACTATGGACAGAAATCCCCACCAAGATCACAATTCATGAGTATGCCTCGTATTTTGATACTATGTGTTTATTTAAATACAAGCATTTTTAGCAGGCACCCCGAAATAATGAAACAATTGGATCTGCATCTCCCAATGCCATGGCATTTTAGATTGTATGCTTTCTTAAAATCGTAGAGCCAAGCAGAAAGAAAGCGTTTACATTTGAATGGCACCTTCCATAACCTCAGGAAAGAATGAATGAAGGGCAGTTATAAAGAAAGAACTTCTATTTCTATAGCGTCTGCCACGACATCGGGTCACCTCAAAACCTTCACAACCAAGCTCTTTTGATGCGTAGTCACTGTTGTAATGTAGGAAGCACGGCAGCCAATTTACACACAGCAAGATCCCACAAGCAGCAATGTGATGATGACCAAATAATCTGTTTTTGTGATGCTAGTTGATTATAATTAATAATTTAATAACTAATAGTCAAGACAAGTGAATGACCTTGTTTAATTTATGCTTTGGCTGTTTGTTTAAACTTGATTATGACCAGGAGCTATCACAGGCAGGAAGTGGTGGCGTAGCGGTAATGTCACTGGACTAGTAATGCAAAGGCCCAGGCTAATGCTTTGGGAACAAGGGTTCAAATGGCAGCTGGTGGAATTTGAATTCAATAGAGATACAAAAACCCATTTGGTTCACTAATGTACTTTAGGGAAGGAAATCTGCCATTCTTACTGGTCTGGCTTACATGCGACTCCACAGCAGTGTGGTTGACTCTTAGCTGCCCTCTGAAATGGCCCAGAAAGCCACTCAATTGTATCAAACTGCTACAAAGTCTAAAAATGAACTCTTCCCCCCCTCCCCCCCCCCCCCCACCCCCAACAGCACTTTGGGTGTACCAACGACACATGGACTGCAGCAGTGTGTATCATCTACAAGATGCACTGCAGCAACTCACCAAGGCTTCTTCGACAGCATCTTCCAAACCCCTGACCTTTAACATCTAGAAGAACAAGGGCAGCAGAGACATGGGGACACCACCACCTGGAGGTTCCCCTCCAAGCTACTCACCATCCTGACTTGGAAATATATCACCGTTCCTTCACTGTCGCTGGGTCAAAATCCTGGAACTCCCTTCCTAATAGCCACTGTGTGACAAAGTAAACTATCCCTCCTCATCCTTCTCAACCTGTTTGCAGCCTTGGACATGGTTGACCACACCATCCTCCTTAAACACCTCTTCACTGTCATCCAGCTGGGTGGGACTGCACTCGCCTGGTTCCATTCTTATCCATCTACCTATTTTGTCAGTCATGGCTCAGTTGGTCCCTGGGTCAAGACCCACTCTAAGGCTTGAGCACAAAAATCAAGGTGGACACGCCAGTGTAGTGCAGCGCTGTCAGAGGTGCCGTTTTTCAAACCGAGGGCCTGTTTGCCTATGTGGCTGGATGTTAAAGATCCCATGGCACTATTTTGAAGAGCAGGGGACTTTTCCCCAGTGTCTTGGCCAATAATTACCCCTCAATCAACATCATGGAAACAGATTACTTGTCACTATCATATTGCTACTTGTGGGAGCTTGCTGTGGGTCAATTGGCTGCCTCATTTCCTACATTATAACAGTGACTTCAAAAGTACTTAAGGCACTATATGAATGCAAATCTTTTTTTCATACACGAGGGAGAAGGGAATAGAAATGTGCAGGGTCGGAGGTAACCAACACAAATCAGTTGGGCTGAATGGCCTGTTTCTGTGCAGTTGATTCCATGGAATATTGTGTAATCTGTGGATATTGTATACTTTTCAATATATATTGAGCCAATTCTTCCATGGTATGACAGTCACTGTCAGATTGCCACTCCACTCATTGTTTCCTACCTAAGCCTGGAGCTGCACATTTCTCACCTGGACTTCTGACCCAGCCCTAATGAGGAATGTGCAGTGTTCCTGGTTCCTGAACCAGTGAAGGGTAGCATTGTCAGGGGAAGTGAAGCCATGTCCCCCCCGCCGTTATACAGCTCTAGCTGCCATAAAGCGGGAAGTTTAAAGGTCCTAGCCACATTGACAGGAGAGAAGGTAAGTGTGTAGGGTAGGTAGGTAGGATGGTTCGCAGGGTGGGGGGGATGTTGATTGGGTGGTCAGGGTGTTGGGGCGGTACTGGGGGTCAGGTGATGGGAGGGGTGGTTGAGGGGGGTTGGTCGTCAGGGGTGGTATGGTAGTCGGGGGAAGTGGTCGGATGGTCAGAGGTGTAGTCTGGTGGGTAGGGAGGGTCATCGGCAGGGGGTGGTGGCTGGGTGCTCAGGAGGGTAGCTGGGGATTTGTGGGGGTAGTTGGGGGGTCCAATGGGAGGGGGGTTGGGGAGGGGTAAGTACCATAGTTACTCAGGAGTTACAACTGGTTTTAATCCTTCTAACTTTTCCTGGGTAACTATTTTGCTAAGAGAATCTGAACCATCTGAAGCCCTCCAATCTAAATCTGAGCATCAAATGGTTCCAGGTGCAGGATAATTGCCCAACAGAAATTCCCGGGCAGTCTTTGCATGGAGACTTCCAGGAGGTATCTTCTGGAGTACCTCTGGGTACGACAGCCCACACCTCCCTGCCCCCGTCCCCCCCGGGGAATGGAAATTCTGGGCTATTGCTATGACCATGTGTGCACCGATGTCAGGACTTGCCCTTTCTCTCCCACTCCTCCTCAATTGATCCCAACAGCGTTTTTGAAATCTATAAGGATGAATGTGCTAATTCAATGTACGTACTTAACCTTTTATGTGCTGATTGCAAAGAAATCAATCTGACAGGCTTTCTTGAGTTTAAAGACAAAGGGTTAGTTTTATTGTGCAACAAAACCGCAACTGTAAAGATATAAAAATGTTCAAAAAGTAAACACTATATATATATATATATATATATATATATATATACACACACTAGCAGGTGTGAAATTCAATAGGTGGTTTGCCATGGCATGTCCTAATTGTATTCCACATTGGAAACTTCCAGAAACTGACCAACTTGTAATTGCAGACATATCGGGTGACCTGTGACAGCCATCTTAAGTCCTTTTAAAGATGTTCAATATATATTTGACCAACTTATGAAATTAAAGATTAGTATTCCACATTGCACATGTCATATCATCATGACAGTATTCACAAGAGAGCATTTTGTTGTTTAATCCATCTTTCTTAACTATAAGAAGTGGAATATCAGAAAAGTTGTCATGATGAAATGTTTTTAAGTGCTTTTTCGTGACATATATTTATGTTAAAACCCATTTGCTTGTACTTAAAACCTTCCATAACACTATTGTGTGGTTCCAATGTTGTGACAATTGTGTAATCTGAAGTTAGGTTTCTATCTGATGAAGCATTAATCTTTGGGCAGGTATGACTCATTCACTGACACCTCACGTGATGACAAAAAGAACAAGTTTGCTCTTACAGTGGACTTTGTGGAGGAGTACCTTAAGGATGTTGTGACTCAGCCATTTCCTTTCGGAAACAAGGAAAAGAACAAGCTCACTTTTGTGGTATGTAACCGAGTGGAGTAATGCTGAGTGACTGTCTGCTGAAAATACACCATTTCCCCAATTTTGAAGATTACATAGAAATTACAACATGGAGACAAGGTTCTGTAGCTTGACACTGAAGTGGGATGAGCCCAATATATTGGGATTGGAAATGTCCAGTTTCTGTTGATTTTTTTTCCCTCCATAATTGTCAGTTGGACCCTGTGGACCAAGTCACCAAATCCTTCTGTTGCTTTCTAGGTGGTGAATTTGGCTCGAAACTTAATCTACTTTGGGTTCTACAGTTTTAGTGAGCTTCTGAGGCTAACTCGAACACTACTGGCCATCCTGGACTGTGTCCAGAGTCCCACACCCTCATATTTGGAAAGGCTGAGCAAGTTTCAAGATGGAGGTAAGTTTAGAGGTCTGTAAAAGTGCGGGGCGAGAAGCTAAGTAAAGCTTAAACCTCAGTAATGTGTGAAGTGATTGAATTGTGTGCCCCTCATTTGTCAGTTTGAATTTGAATTGGTGCCCATGCTCCCCCCATCTAAACTGAGCTTTGTAACAAGTTTCACACCAAACTGACAATCTTGACAGAGCTCCCCCCGGTGAAGATGAGCTCCCCCCTCCCCGGTGAAGCGGTGAAGATGAGCTCCCCCCTCCCCGGTGAAGATGAGCTCCCCCCTCCCCGGTGAAGATGAGCTCCCCCCTCCCCGGTGAAGATGAGCCCCCCACCCCCACCCCCACCCCCCGGTGAAGATGAGCCCCCCCCACCAGGTGAAGATGAGCTCGCTCCCCCCCCCACCGGTGAAGATGAGCCCCCCCCCCACCCCCCAGTGAAGATGAGCTCAGCACTGCATTAAGTATCAACAGAAAGTCAACACAAACATCTGATGCTAATTATTAAAGTTACGCCATATAATGTTAAACTTGGACTGATAGACTATGCTGAGCATTAGAAATTAGCTCACTTTCTGTAGTTTGGTATTGTCCTGATTTAAAATTGCATTAGAAGCAGTGTTGTGTTGGAACATTTCTATTTATCTTAGCCCGAGTTGTTCTGGCTGTAGATTCTGTGATCGGGTCATCTTGGCACGTGTTCTGTATACTCTAATTGCTGCTATGAGTTTACTTTGACTGGATTCCTACTATGTTCTGTATCGAATGCTATCTGACTACTGCATTACCAGTAATGTAGCGTGATTTGCAGACTTTTTTTTAACGTCATGTATAAAGTATTGCCGATCTGATTTTAATTCTCAGTCACTTGTTTCAGATCTGATAGGAGCTATGTCCCTAATTGGTGTTCAGTCAAATTCTCTAACTCCATTGTAAACATACATTGGGGTCAGAGTTTTAAGTGGCGTGGGGGGACGGGGTTAGGGTCAGGGGTTGTTGGGGTGTGGGTTGATAGATTTTCCTGCTTCTTAGCTTGGAGCTACTGGGTGCAGGTAAATATGGGATATTGGGCAGGGAGGAACCTGCCAATATTAAGGCCTGATCTGAATTCAAATGGATGGAAACTCTTGGACAGGCTGCCTCAAGGGCTTGCACTCTAAGCTATGGCTCAGTGGGTAGCGCACTTGCATTGGAGTCAGGAGGTTGTGGGTTCAAATCCCAGTCCAGAGACCTGAGCAGAAAATCTTGTCTGGCACTCCTGTGCAGTGCAGTGCAGTACTGAGAGAGTGCTGCCCTGTTGTAGGTGCTGTCCTTCAGATGAGATGTTAAACGGAGGCCCTGTCAGGTGGACATGAAAAATCCAATGGCAGTTGCAAAGAAGAGCAGGGGCATTCTCCCTGGTGTCCTGGCCAATTCTTATCCCTCAATCAACATCACAAAAACAAACTGTTCAGCCATAATCACACTGCTATTTGTGGGATCTTGCTGTCTGCTAACTGGGTCCAATGTTTCCGACATTGTGACGGCGGCTATGCTTTGCAGTTCACTGACTGGGAAGTGCTCAGAAATGTCCTGAGGTTGTGAAAGGCGCTATATAAATGCGAGCTCTTTCTTCCTTTAGTCTATTCTTGCATTTCCCAGCTGATTCACTAGCCCCAGTGTAAGGGCTGGAGAAATTACCCCACCTCCCTCCCCCATGCACTGGACTCCATTGTCCCAGCGCATGCTCTACTCAGCACAGCTACACAGGGAGAGTTGCGTTAGGTTTCCTCTTCGGGGCACAAGAAAAGGTGCGAAATTGCATCAACACGACATTGCTCTGCCCCTGTTCAAGAAAAGCACGTCATCCCTTTCTGTCCGTTCTGATGAAGAGTCATATGGACTCGAAACGTTAACTGTCTTACTCTCCGCAGATGCTGTCAGACTTGCTGAGTTTTTCCAGCTATTTTTGTTTTTGTTTCAGATTTCCAGCATCCACAGTATTTTGCTTTTATCATCCCTTTGTCACCTTGCAGGGAACAATGTGATACGGACAATTCATGGAGTGGGCGAGATGATGACGCAGATGGTTCTTAGCCGAGGGTCACTCCTCCCGGGGGTTGTGCTGGAGAATCACGACAGCCAGATCAGGAGTTTACCAGGGAAGCAAGTGCTTGCCTTGGAGAATGAGGACGTGACTGTCATGGATACAAAGCTGAAAATAATCGAGATACTGCAGGTATTGACAGATCATTGACAGATTTGAATTTGCTGCAGCCGTTGAATTTTGGTCAGCCAGCCTTCAGATTGATAATGAGCACCCAGGAGAGTGACTACCTGTATTCGATTCTTGTATCATGTGGGTGTGATAAAGAAATGGCTCAATGAATTCCTGTACAAATTACCAAATCCTATAGATGGAGCATACTTTATCTCAGCTGTTCAATAAGAGATTAGTGCTGCAAATCAAGGGAATGAAATAACTCAGGAAAAATTACATTGTATTTACAGCACAGAAACCGTCCATTGGGCTTGATGTTCATGCACCACATGATCCTACCAACACCTTACCTCAACTCATCCTCGCAACAGATCCTTCTGTTCCTTTCTCGTGTTTGCCTAGCTTCCCCTTAAATGCTGCAGTTATTCACCTCAATTGCTCTTTGTGGTAGCGAGTTCCACATTCTAACCACCGAGTAAAAGCGTTTCTTCTGAATTCCCTTTTGGATTTATTTGTGACTATTTTATATACCTGGACCCCTTTTAATTTAATCTCCACCACCCCTCTCCCCGCATTCCACCCCCCCAAGCCCCCATGACTGGAAACTTCTCTGTATCTAACCTAGCAAACTCTTTTTAAAAATTTGGTTTCGGTGGCAAATGATTAGCTTTTAGAAGTGACCACTTAACAAACGGGTTAATTTTCTGTTTAAAAATGCACCCAAACATATTAAACCCCCTTCTGTTTAATGTTAATCTGCACTGTCTGGAATTGTGAAAAAGGCTTTACTTTTCAGTTCATCCTCAGTGTTAGACTGGATTACCGCATTTCCTACATGCTGTCGATCTACAAGAAAGAATTTGGTGAGAACAATTCTGTTGACTCCTCGATGGGTTTACCGGTGGAAGTAGCAGGTAAGTGTACACTTGCTGTTCACTGTTTTGAATTGAGCTTCCTTTCACTGCTGAGGTCATGGCTGGATCTAGAGCGACACCTTTCGGTCCTGAGTTGTTCCTTAAGATGCAGTCACAGTAGAGGGGAGATCCCAGCAAATTATGGCCAATTATCTTATCCTTTGCAATTTGGAATACTTGAACTTTTTGGTTTCCTCAACACAGTGAATTTTGGGGACTAGTGATTTGGTGTTTACAGCCTAGCTTAGAGTACTACAAATAGCAGTGTCCTGCATATAGGTGGTTTAGGTCATGCAAAGCACATTTGCTGCTTTGTGTACAATAAGTGCACAACATATGTCTGTTTTACGTGCTGTTTTTGAATGATGAGTGAAACCTCTCTTCCTCTGAAATTTGGGCTCACTGGGTCATGAACCTCGTACTCTGTCAGAATGGATCATCTGCTCCAAAGCCATACTGCCATACCTCCGCTGTCTTGGGGATGAGTGACAATGGTTCTTCCCTTTTCTCTCTTCCCTCTCTTCTTTTCCTTCTTCCTTTCTCTGTCTTCCCTCGCCTTCTTTCTCTCTTCCTTTTGTCCTTTCTTTCTCTCTCCTCTTTTCGCTCTCTTCACCCCCTTGCTCCCTTCTCTCTCCTTCTTTCTCTCTTTTTCCCTCTCCTCCCTTTTTAGACAGCCTATTGTTGTTTCATCGGCATCTTTTCAAAATTGCAATGTGGGTCTCGCTGGCTGGGCCAGTTTTTATTGCCCATCCCTAGTTGTCCCTTGAAAAGGTGTTGGTGAGCTACCTTCTTGAACCGCTGCAGTCCATGTGGTGTAGGTATACCCACAGTGCTGTTAGGGAGGGAGTTCCAGGATCTTGACCCAGCGACAGTGAATGAGCATTTGCCACAGTATAACTGAGGATGAAAGTGCAGCAGTTAAATCTGGAATATCCCTGTGATTTACTATATCCTGAAGCAGTTGAACATTTAGCTTAAAGACTGTCAGTATTTTTTACCTGGAGATTAAGACATGACTGATTTAAGGCAGCACATGATGGTACTTTCTGAATTGGCTTATTGCCAGTTTTCAGTCAAAAACTTGGAGCATGAGAATATACCGAAACAAAAACTCTGCATTATGAGTTTGTGGGGGCTATTTAAAATTAGAAAAATAAATACAGCACATTCTTCAGAGTAAAGAATTTTTCAACAATTTGGCTTTGCTCTTTCACACTAGAGATTGTAATGTGTGTGCATGCGAGTGAATGTACGCACGAATATCTGTGCGTACACTTTACACAAAGCAAATTCTGATGGGAATCCTTTTAAATGATGCCGTTAATCTCCAGGTTTTTGTGTGTAAAAGCTAAAAGGGTTTGAGTATAGAGATAGAATGCAGAAGCCCATCATTGGATCACTGGTGTTCAGTTACCTCAGTGAAAAGATTGAGAGTAATTTAGTGTTTTTAGTGTAAACCAGGTGGTATCGGCTCAGCTGATCTTCATTCAGGGGAAATGTGTGACAGTGGCTGGTTCCGGTTCACTTGTAGCCCAAAGTCTAAATTACCTGCTGCATGTTGTTTGATCGATATCCTTGACACACTAAGGAGTAGGTGGCAGGTAATGGAGCTCAGTAAATCCAATTTTATCACAACTCTGGTATTGAATGTGTTTGCATCTAAAATGACTTATTGTTTTGTACAGTACCAGATCTCGAGGCCATTGGTGAACAAGCAGAGACTATGTTTGCAGGAAGGTATGAGTCACTTTCAAACAGTTCTTTCCCCTCACATTTTATGGTTAAAAAGAAATGATTGGTGTAAGTTTTGACTCTGATGTGATAAAATGGTGAGTTGACATCCTGTTTTACATCTCTGAGCTGCTGACCCACCATCACCCATTTTATACTATCACGCAAAGTCAAGGTCTGCCCCTATTTGTAGGTGCTGTAGTCAATGAATTGATAATTCATAAAGTCAAACTGCCATGTTTACTGGCTGTACCTCCAAGGAAAGCTTGATATTGATCATTCATGAAATAAAGTATATTACTCTTTGTCCTAACTGGGCAGCTCCTTATCTATGATATACTGGAAATCATTTTCTACAAGCGTCACACTCTACCCTCTGACTCGCTAGGCACAATGAGATGGGAGAACTGTTAACTGTGGGTTAAATATAGAGTGGATTTGTGGCATGGCTTCCATCATTCCCAAATGTTTTGGTTCCAAATGTGACCGTTTGCAGAAGAAATCGGTCTTCAAATCTTTTGATGCTGTTGCAGACAGGTAGTTGTGATATTTTAGATTTTTAAAAAAAATTGTAGATGGTTTTAAAAAAAGCAAATCTTTCCTTTAAATGGGCAAAAGGAGCCTGAAATATGGCTGCCAAAAGTCACCTGACCTTTTACAACTATGTTTGTCAAGCTTCTAGAAGGCCCCAAGTGGGTTGCAAAGAGACATAGCCAGACATGTGAAGATATCTGAAATTCAACATGCATTTCCACAAGAGTAAACAGAAACTCATTGACAGGCTTCCCAAGACATGTGAATAGCTCCTTCCTATCTTACCAAACCTGGAAGAATGGGATCCATTCAACTCTAATAGCTGAAAAGGTTCGTACCTTGGCTAAGAGAATATGGATGGGACTGTGCTCCCAGACCAGGGCTAGCCCAATACCTAATATGGAAGTATGATCCAACAGTTTGGGATCGCAGCCATTTTTGAGGCTCCTTGTGTCCATTTGAAAGAAAGATTAGCTTTTTAACAAAAACTAGAAAATCACAACGATACACATTCGTGACAATGCTCTTAATGTCACAGTGACACAGTTGAGGTGAAGCACATGATTGTATGGGGATTGAAAATGTGTCTGTGCTTTAATTTCATTTGTCCACACATCTCACAAGTATTTTTTAAAGCAGATGGGTATGAGGTGTTGACCTTGGCTCATTGTCTGCACTCTGTCCTCTGAATCAGAAGGTTGAAGGTTCAATCCCTGCCACAAAGACTTCAACACACAATCCAGGCTGGCACTGTAGGAGGTGATGCCTTTTGGATGAGACATTAAACTAAGGCCTGTCCTCTCAGATGGATTTCACAATAATGGCATGGGATTTTGTTTTGAAGAGGAGCCAGAGGAATGCCAGCTGGTCTCCAGGCCAATATGTATCCCTGCACCAATGTCACTATTAATAGATTATCTAGTCATTTATCCCATTGCCGTTTGTGGGAGCTTGCTGTGCACAAATTTGTTTCCATGTTTTCTACATTACAACAGCAACCACACTTCAAAACTGTGCTTATTGGAGTGTGCATTGCTGCCAGATGTCCTATATATCCTATGGCGCTATAGAAATGTAAGTTATTTTTTTGGATTGAATTGGACATGCAAACAATTTAACTTTCTTCCACAGCCAGGAGAGGAACCCAGTTGAACTGGATGATGAAGGTGGAAGGACATTTCTGCGAGTCCTTATACACCTGATCAAGCACGACTATCCCCCACTGGTATCTGGTGCCTTGCACTTACTCTTTAAACATTTCAGTCAAAGAGCAGAGCTCCTTCAGGCTTTTAAACAGGTAATAATCCTTCATCAAATTGTTGTTCAATTCTCTTGCATCTCGTTTTCTTCCTTCATTTTTACTCTCTCTCTCTCTTTCTTTCCTTCCTTTGGTTCATATGAACAGCAGGAGACCATTCAACGCCTCCAGCTTGCATTCCTTCCTTCCTTTAATGGATTTGTGTGGGATTTGGTGCTTTGGGACACTTATCCAAGGTTAGGTATCCAATCCTGAAAACCTCACTGACCTCCATATCTAAATACATTCCTAAAATGCAATCTTAGCGTGCAAATTCTTTTTAAAATAAAAAAAACCATCCTGCAGTCCTTACCTTTTATGTTAATGTTTCAACTCTCACCTCTGGCATTCCAGTTCAGCACAATGGGGGTTACGTTCTTGCGAAATCTTGCAAATGGGGCTCAGTTAGATAGTTCCCAGCCATGCGAGGGCAGGACTGGACTCTCCAGCAGAGCTATGGTGCACTATCTGCATGGGACAGACAGGGGAGCCTCTCAGCAATACATTGGTGAAGATTTAAAATTAAATAAAACTGTTATTGCAGCTCTGGACCCAGCAATTCTGACATTTTTGGATTAATCCCTGCGCTCGGGCTGCACTTCAGCTGAAACCATTCCAGTCTCCGCTCCGTCATGGTTACCAGCTCCCTGGGAAAAGAAAAGAGAGAGAGAAGAAACCGCAGATAAGCGAACATTACCCACGCAATGGGCGATGCTGTGTGCAAAGTACAAAACGCGTTTAAGTGAAAACGTGAATGAGGAAGTTGCAAACGATGGGAATTTACTGGAATACAGGAGTGCTGCACTGGCAGAGGTGTCGTTTCTTGGATGAGACATTGAACTGGGATAAAGATTCCATTGAATTGTTTTGATGAAGAAAAGGGGGAGTTCTCCCCGGTGTTCTGTCCAATATTCATCCATCTACCCACCCACCAACATCACAAACAGATTGTCAGTTCATTTATCCCATTGCTGTTTGTGGGAGCTTGCTGTGCACAAATTGGCTTCCAAACCTCCTACACTACAACAGTGTCCAACTAATTCCTTCCTTTTTAATTTCCCTTTCTTTCTCTTCTTTTTTTCTTCTTCTTTCTGGCTTACTCTTGTTCCAATGAACAATCATTCTCTCGAGCCTTCCTCCCCACTCACCCCCTCCCCCCGCCAACCCTGCCCCATCTTCTGTTTCTCCTTTGGGTTAAGTGAACTCTGGTAAACCAAATACAAAGACACTTAGAATTTTGTACCGAGTTACCGTCAAGAGAGAGGATTAAAATGAATCATCTTTTGCTTTTTTGGAGACAGTACCTCATTCCTGGTGGTTTAAAACTCAAGTGGGTGGAGGTTGATGGTTACCTGGCCCCTCCCGCCACCCAAGGCCCATGATGCTGGGGTGAGAGGTCATGTGGAGGCCGAGTGTGGGCAGGCAAGAGGGTGGCCATGGAAAAATAGAGGGGAAATGGAATAACCATCTCCAATTAAAAACCTTACTTCTGCACACACTCACAGTCAACTGTTTCATTCACTCCCTGCTCTTTCAACAACAGCTTGAATTTATATGGCACCTTTGACATAATGAAACAGCCAAAAGTGCTTCTCAGAAAGATGGATAATAAACAGGGACTTAAAGTGGGGGGGTGTTGGGGACATGTTGGGGAGGGGCTGGTGGAGGTTGAGGAGGTGAAAGAGTTTTGAGGAGTGAATTCCAGAGCTTGGGGCCTAGATGGCTGAAGCCATGATGTCTAATTGAAGGGCAAAGTGAGGCACGAGCATCCAAATTTGGAGAAACACTCAGATCTTGCAGGTAGGGCTGAAGGGGCTTACAGAGCTAGGAAAGGGGAACACCAAGGAGGGATTTAAACGTGAGGATAAGAATGTTAAATCTGAGGTGTTGCATAGCCAGGCAGCCAATGTGGGTCAGAGAACATGGCTGAGTGGTGAATAGTACCTAGTGTGACTGGCAGCAGAGGTTTTGATGGGCTCATGTTTTTGGGGATGTCCAGGAGAGCTTTAATTAGTCAATAGCTGTGTAAATCTTTCCTTTTCATTCTTTTTAATAAAGTATGAAAGAGCTGTGATCCAAAAGAGTCCTTTTAAAGAGCATTGATGGCCTATGTTGTTTTTGTGTTTCAGGTCCAGCTACTGGTTTCCTCTCAAGATGTGGACAACTACAAGCAAATTAAAGCTGACCTGGACTTGTTACGGTTAACGGTGGAAAAATCGGAACTGTGGGTGGAGAAAAAAGGAAATTATGGCAGCAGTGAAGCCCAGACCGAAGGAACGGATGATGTGAAGACCGAGGTTTGTTGATGATACAGGCTTGTTGGGGGGGTTTTCCACTCAGTTACCCTGGTTACTCAGTAGAGTTTGCCCGAAATTGGTATAACCAACACAAAAAGATCAAGGCACTTTGTTTTGGTGATCTTTTGTGCTAGTTTGAGTGCTTCCCTGCCCATAAAACTGACCACAGAATGAATTAATCACCAATGGGAGTTCACGATAATTTGGGCTCGTTTTCAGGCCTTCAAGGAAGCGCCAGAAGTTAAGATGGATCTTTTGGGCGAATGGACATTGCTAGACATGTCTGAAAAACATTTGAATTCAAATTTTTTTTAAAAATTGAGGGAGCTGCTTACTGTAACCCAACATGATTATCAAATGTTTCTGTATATTTAAGACATTTTCAGTAATTTAAATTTTGGATTGTAGTGCATCGACACTGCTTATTTTTTGTGATAAATAAAAAAATATTTTTATTTACAGCGGTATTAATCAAACTGCACCAGTATACCACTCTTATCTCCGATGCTTGGTAAATACTCACGTGATTGGCATCTCCCTGGGTGACAGGCATCTTCCTAGGCCCATACTCCCTCCCTTGGGCTCTTACTGCCTCCCTCCCCTGGGACTCTTACTGTCTCACCCACCCCTGGGCCCTGGCTACCTCTCCCAGGGCTCCACTACCTCCCCAGTCCCTTACTATCCCCCTGGCCCTTTACTACCCTCCTGCTCAGATCCTCACTATCTCCTCATGTGATTGGTGCCCCTCCAGCTTCCTCCATTGAGCTCCCAAATTTACTGACTCAGTCCTTGATAGTGAAGCACAGTTTATCTTGCGTAATAAATTTTAACCTATACTCTTTTTTTTTTCTTGGCGCGATCATCTTGATTCTGGTTTTCTTTTATTTATTTTTCCTTAATTGAAGGATCCTGGAATTTTAAGCCCTATACAAGATGGAAACAAAAAACCACAAATAGACAGTAACAGCAGCAACAACTACAGGATTGTGAAAGAGGTGCGTAAATCTAGCTAGCTCTATTACTTGATGACTGCTCAAACATCATGAAAGTGAGCGCTCCATTTTGTCAGAGGTAATGCAGGTCCCATTTTACATGAGCATTGCACATTCCAGTTGCTGTTTTAAGGGTATTGTTTGGGTCTTTCTCTAGAAAGGTTTTCAGAAGCAGGCCGTGTGTTCCTTGAACTAAAATCTTTATTATGTGTAATGCGACAAAAATTACATGGGATATTCAACCCAAGATGGAGGTAGAGATTCTTGAACTGGACATTGAGTCTCGATGACTGTAGAGTGCCAAGATGAATAATGAGGTGCTGTTCCCTGTGCACTGTATCAGGGGTGGACAGAAAGGTCAGAGTGGAGAATTAAAATGATAGGCGATATGTAGAGGTAATGAGAGGTAGGTCATTTAGGACTGAGATGAGGAATTTCTTCACCCGGAGGGTGGTGAATATTTGGAATTCTCTATCCCAGTGGGCTGTGGAAGCTCAATTATTGGGTGTGTTCCAGGTAGAGATCGATAGATTTCTAGATATGAAAGATATCAAAAGATACGGGGATAGTGTGGGAAAATGGCATTGGGGTGGAAGATCAGCCATGGTCTAGTTGAATGGCAGAGCAGGCTTGAGGAGCCGAATGGCTTAATCCTGCTTCTATTTCCTATGTTTCTGTCCAAAAGGCACAATCGGACTATTATATTCAGACTGAACCTAATATTTTTACCTACAGATAAGAGAAGACAGAGTCAGTAAGATGCAGCAAGTTAGGGATGGTACAAATGTATAGAAAACAACGAAGATGGAATCAGTCCACAGAGGGTTAAACCATCTTCTGTATTGTTCTATTTCCTGTGTGGCCCAATAACATATGAAGGATAAAGACAGCTTGTCCTTCAAGACAGCCCCATGCTCCTGGTAATGTCCAGAGAATAGTGAGTAGACTCTTCAGGCTGCCCTCCACGCCCATGTCACATCCTGGGAAAATCAAAAAAGCAGAGAAAAACCCTAGGGAGAAAACCTCTGGAATATTTCTCTCAGACTCCCTCAGGACATTGAAACCCATCCTGGAGCTCACCTGCACCTTTCATGAACTGTTCACCCACTTCTAGCTGCTATATGGTGCCCCAGACAAGAACCATTCCAGCTCCCCCTGGAAGACGGACAGAAAGTCAGCATCCACCATGTCATCATCCGGCAGCACATTCCAGAGGCTCAGCATGCACTGCGAATACAAGAACTGCCCAACCTCCAGACTAGCTTGTTTCCCCCTCCTCTCCGTTCTGTAATAATTGATCAGTAGGGATGCAGTCCAGCCCTTTTCTTATTTCATAAACCTCCATGAAATCACTTCAGTCTTATGTTGCTCTCTGGGAACAGACCCAGCTCTTTAAGCCTCTCTGAGTAACTAAGGTCCTTTTAAGCTTTTAAGGTTCATGTAAGACTTTTGGATGGAAACTCTTTTGTAGACTTGCCGATATGATGTGCTGCAGTTGCCATGTCAGTCTTTCGCAGTTGCGGTAAACTTTTTACGTTTCGGTCTGTAATGACCACTTAGGCACTTGACCTTCTCCTTTTCAGATCTTAATCCGGCTCAGTAACCTCTGTGTGCAGAGCATGAGGCGGAGCAGGAGTCAGCAGCAACGATTGTTGAAGAATATGGGAGCTCACACCGCAGTGTTAGACCTTTTGCAAATCCCATATGATAAGGTAACTTTTGAGTTTAAACCCCGTGAGCATGGCTGATGCCAAATTTGACCACACCAGATACGTTTTCTCAAGAAAACGAAAAAGACCTTCGTGGAATCTCACCGGAGCTAATTTTATTTTATATTTCACTTTTGACCACAGACGGACAACAAAATGAATGAAATTATGAACTTGGCCCATGGTTTTGTGCAGAATTTCTGTGCAGGAAATCCACAGAATCAGATCCTCCTCCATAAACATCTCAACTTGTTCCTTACCCCTGGTGTAAGTACCCTGCTTGTAAAATCACCTAATCTTTATGTGCTACTCTGGTCATACACACAATAGTACTGCAGTGTTCCTCACATTGTGTTTTACCATAATTGCTGTAAAGTTTCTGCATGATTTGCACCTTTAGCTTGTTTTATGTCTTGTTTGGCATGACTGGTCTTTTGCCACTTGCTGTAAAAGTCACGTTTAATGTGTATTAATTGAGCGTATTTCCTACATTGCAGAAGTCAAATGATCATGTGTGTGCTAGGGACTGCAGTGCAGTACTGAGGGAGTGCTGCACTATCAGAGGTACTGCTCTTCAGATGAGATGTTAAACCAAAGTTACGACTGTCCTTGCAAGAAAACACAAAAGATCCCATGACACCATTTAGAAGAAAAGCAGGGGAAGTTCACCTGGTGTCCTGGTCAATATTTTTCTCTCAATCTATATCATTAAATACCCCCTCCTAACCCTAGCACGCAACCCCCCCCCCTCCCCCCAACATTCCATGATTTGGGCAGTAACCTAACGCAACAGATCACCCATCCATTTGAGAACCCATCACCCAAATGATAAAAGTTAGCAGCTGTTCCAGGTATTAACCAATGCTAAATCTCCAACAAGCAGGTTGAAGGGTTAGAGGGGCAATAAGGAAAATCTTTTCACCCAGAGGGTTGTGGGGAGGGTAGTAGAGGCAGAAACCCTCAACTCATTGAAGAGGTGTCTGGATAGGCACCCGGCAGGGCTACAGACCAAGTACTGGAAAGTGGGATCAGGCTGAGAGGCTCGTTCCTCAGCTGGTGCAGACATGATGGGCCAAGTGGCCTCTTTCTGTGCCATTAACCTTCTATGATTCTGAGCATTGGGTCAGGAGAAAATCCGCACATCCACACATAGTGACTATAATTGAAATAATTCAGGCTGTTGGAAGCCTCGGTTTGCTCGATTCTTTTTGCCTCAGTTTTGTTTTTAGTCAGGTCATGGACATGGTGAGTAATATGGTTTTAATTTGCCTGTATTCTTGGCCCTTGTAACGGGAACTGGACATTGATCACCGTGCTCTGTTTGTGCAGCTCCTGGAAGCAGAAACAGTGCGACACATTTTTCTAAACAACTACCACCTCTGCAATGAGATCAGTGAGAGGGTCATCCAGCACTTTGTGCACTGCATAGAGACACACGGTCGACACGTGCTATATCTCAAATTCCTACAGACTATCGTAAAAGCGGATGGGAAGTATGTGAAGAAGTGTCAAGATATGGTCATGACCGAGGTAAAAAAAAGCATTCAGGAAATTGGGATGAAACTTGTCGTAGTAATGAGACTTTCATAAAGAGATCACAAATCACAGGTGGATTCTTTTCCAAACTTTGGAACTATGCAGGAAACACTATCTCTTTGGTGAATTGGTGGTTGTGACTAAATTCATAATTTACCTCTGTTTGGATTCACACAGACACACTGCAACATTTTACACGTCAACTTTCACAAACCCAACTGTTTGAGATTTCAATAGATTCTTTGCTAGTCTGTTCTTTGTTTTGCCCCTTGCTTGTTAACATGCTGCTTTGCACAGTCCACTCATCCATTCTAGATGTACGCTCTGTAGGCTGACACTTCAGGCACTACAAGATGGCGTGTAACATGGCTGTGTTATCGGAGGCAATGTTTTTAAGATGAGAGGACATACAAGATCCCTTCGACCCCATTCAATAGAGAACATGGCATCCCGGCTAGCATTCTCCTTTAACCAAGATTACCTTTGATTGTTATGTTGCTGTTTGTGGGATCTTGGCAGGCTGCCAACTTGAAGCACTTCACACAACTTACTCTTGGTGACAAGTTGCGCTCCGTAAGCCCACGTCTTTCATTCTGTAATTGATGGAGGTAACGCGATGTCATGTATGACAACAGCATCGATTGATTGGTTGAGCGCCTCATGATGTCATTGGAAATTTCTACTTGTTACATTTCACCAGGGGGCGCTCATGTTTAACACAACAGGTCCAATCACCTTGGTAACACACTTGATCTTGTTTAACTTCTGTATTAGTGGGATATGAAGTTTTACATTAGCTTTTGTTAATTATTTGCATGTCCTGGCTGGTATTTGCAGTTGGCTAATGGGGGCGAGGACGTGCTGATATTTTACAACGATCGGGCATCCTTCCCCCTCTTCTTACAAATGATGGCATCAGAACAAGACCGTTGCGATGAAAATGGAGCCCTGAATTACCACATCACTCTGGTTGAGCTGCTGGCAGCCTGTACCGAGGGCAAGAATGTGTACACAGAAATCAAATGCAATTCCCTGCTACCCTTGGATGATATTGTGCGAGTGGTCACACACGAGGACTGCATACCTGAGGTAGGGTCAAGCTCAATCCTTTATTTTTCAGTTTTCAGCACAAAAAACGACAGCAGCTTTTCACCGACAACTGGTGCGTTGTGCAAGGTGACTGCCGAGATTTTAGTTAACCCTTTCAGGCCTTGACATTTGGGTATAAAGAGTTAATTTTTACAGAGGATTTACAAGAATGGCAGAACGATTAGAAAGCAGTTGGGGGAATGTGCAAAGCAAGTCCAACTTCTCAATTGTATGTTTTAATCACCCAATACTTCTACGTACCCATTTCTGGTCTCCATATTATAGAGAGAATAAAAAGGCACTGGTGAAGGTGCAAACAAGATTTACCAGAATGATACAAGAACTGAGAGATTACAGCTGTCTGGAAATAGGAAAACTGATACATATTAATAACCTAGACCTTGGTGCACAGGGCACAATTTCAAAGTTTGTGGATGATACGAAACTTGAAAGTATTGTGAACAGGAGAGTGTAGAACTTCAAAGGGATACAGACAAGCTTCTGGACTGGGTGGAGAGGTGGCAGATGAAGTTTAATGCAGAGAAATGTGAAATGATTCATTTTGGTAGGAAGAACATGGACAGACATTATAAAATAAAGGGTACAACATTAAAGGGAGTGCAGGAGCAGAGGGACCTGGGTGTAAATGTGCATAAATCATTGAAGGTGGCAGGACAGGTTGAGAGAGCAGTTAAGAGGCCATGCGGTATCCTAGGCTTTATTAATAGGTACAGAGTTCAAGAGCAACAAGGTTATGTCGAACTTGTATAAGACAGTAGTTCAGCCTCAGCTACAGTATTGTGTCCAGTTTTGGGCAGCGCACTTTAGGAAGGATATGAAGGTATTAGAGTGCAGAAGAGGTTCACAAGAATGATTCCAGGGATGAGGAACTTCAGTTATGAAGATAGATTGGAGAAGTTAGGACGTTTCTCTTAGTGAAAAGAAGGCTGAGAGGAGATTTGTATTTTGTATTTGTATTCAAAATCATGAGGGGTCTGGATGGATTAGTTAGGGAGAAATTGTTCCAACTCATGAAAGGAACGAGAGGGCTCAAATTTAAAGTGATTAGTAAAAGAAGCAAAAGTGATATAAGGAGAAAAGTTTTTACACAGCAAGTGGTTAAGACCTGGAATGCACTGCCTGAGAGTGTGGCGGAGACAGGTTTAATTGAAACATTCAAAAGGAAATTAGACTATTATCTGAAAAGGAAGAATGTGCAGGGAGATGGCGGGAGAATGTAGAACTCACTACCACAAGGAGTAACTGAGATGAATAATATATATGCATTTAAGGGGTAGCTAAATAAATATTTGAGGAAGAAAGGCACAGAAAGATATGCAGAGGAGAATGATGTGGAGGATAAACACTAGCACTGGCCTGATGGACCAAATGGCCTGCTCTGTGCTATAAATTCGGTGTAACTATTCCACACTTCAAAGTTTCTCAATAGCAGCTTTATCAAATTATTTTTAAATCCTTTACTAAACTCTGTCATGTGTGTTCATAAAATATGACGTCCAAAATTCTATTAATAATTGGAATCCTAAGTTATTCTCCATTCAATCACCAATATAATTGAATTAACTACTTTCTCTAGGTGCCTCTGTGCCCGGCCCCACCCCCCCAAACCTCATCACCCACCATTACCTGTAATCCTCCGAGCTGGCTGAAATTGGTGAACCCTGAGAGATGTGCCACGTTGGGCACCTGAATTCTGCAGATGGGGCCCAAGGGCAAATTTGGGATATTTTGAGTGTGTCACTAGAATGGTACTGAGGTGCTGAATAATTTTTAGGGACCAGATGCTAGGCAGTGATGCCCAGTCTATTATGATTTTCTATGAATTCCTAATTCCTTTTCCAAGCGTATATTAGATCATTTTCTCCTAATATTCTCTGCATACCAGAAAAATTGTGACCATCATCGTGCTCACCCATGGTGAGTCTCTTTGCCCTACAGGCGTTGACCTGCCTGGTTTCGATATACTGGCACTTTCTCCCTGAACTGCAGCAGGTGGAGGCCAGTTTGCAATCATCTCCAGGTCTTTTCTTGGTCTGCCCCCATAATTCCTCTTGCACCTTTTTGGTCCTCTTTCTACTCTACCATCCTTCTCAAAATCTATCTCCAGCTGTCCAAGCCACTCTGCTGTCTCTGTCAGCAAGAACATCATCTTCTGCTGATCTTCAGCCTCTGCTCTGAACCACTCTTCAGCTTCAGTGACTTAAACCTGCATCAAATTCCATTGTCCTGTCTCCTTGATCTCATTGAATGGTGGGCAGGCTTGAGGGGCTGTATGGCCAACTGTTGTTTCTGTGTTCCTCTAATTGCTGTACCCTCCTTGCTTCCCTAAACCATCTGGATCACACACAGCTTCCCATTCACGTTCACAGCTGCCTATTTGGCCACACTGGTGTATGGGCTTCATCATCACCAGTCTCGATCGTTAATCAGAAAATCTCAGATTACTTCATCTCTTTCGGCATTTCCATTCTAGAGGGTTACCTGGGAGTTGCCATTGACCAGAAACTGAACTGGTCTAGCCATATAAATACTGTGGCTACAAGAGCAGGTCAGAGGCTAGGAATCGTGTGACGAGTAACTCACCTCCTGACTCCCCAAAGGCCTGTCCACCATCTACAAGGCACAAGTCAGGAGTGTGATGGAATACTCCCCACTTGCCTGGATGAGTGCAGCTCCAACAACATTCAGGAAGCTTGACACCGTCCAGGACAAAGCAACCGCGCTTGATTGGCACCACATCCACAAATATTCACTCCGCCACTGACGCACAGGGGCAGCAGCGTGTACCATCTACAAGATGCACTGCAGGAATTCACCAAGGCTCTTTAAACAGCACCTTCCAAACTTTGTAAACTCTATCATCTAGAAGGACAAGGGCAGCAGATACATGGGAACACCACCACCTGGAAGTTCTCCTGCAAGCTACACACCCTCCTGACTTGGAAATATATCACCACTCCTTCACTGTCGCTGGGTCAAAATCCTGGAACTCCCTCCCTAACAGCACTGTGGGTGTACCTACACCACATGGACTGCAGCAGTTCAAGAAGGTGGCCCACTATCACCTTCTCAAGGGCAATTATGGATGGGCAATAAATGCTGGCCCAGCCAGTGACACCCACATCCATGAAAAAAAATCCCTTGCTTGCCTATGCAATCATGTCCACGTGGAGATACTGCCTGAGTATTTCCAGTATTTTCTGTTTCAATTTCAGATTTCCAGCATCTGTTGAGTCGCGTTCAGTGGTTTAATTGTTCTGTGCTCGATTATGAGTCTGGTAACTGATCTATGCGCACTGCTTGATTGGTTGTGCCTGCGTGTTGACTCAGAGCTAAAGTAAATAGGCAGCACAGAAGCTACTAGAAGCTGAGCTGTAAGCATGAGTGCAGACATTTTGTGATTACAGAGATATTTTAAAGCACTGGAAATAAACCTGTTGCACACTTTGAAGCTAATGTCATCTATGCATTCGTTCTGAGGTAAATCATATATATTAAATATACAAAAAAAACAGCGAATGCACAACAGTATTTTGCCTTGCTTTGCTAATGTTACTACCTCGCTTTGTAGTCTGACCAAGAAGTTTCCCCATCTGAGGGCCTGTTCTGTACTTAGTTATCTGATTGGATTGGAAGTGTAGGGGTGGGTGGGAGAGGAGCACAACAATAACATCACCATCCCCGGAATGGGAAAAGTTGAACCCATTTTTGATGAACCTCCGTTGACCCCTGCTGGACACCACACATGGGTGGATCTCAAGTTTTGGAGTTTTCTCAAACTGAACTGACCTTCATGGTCCTCGCAGCTGGAAGATGAAGGGCTACATGAGGCAGAGAAAGGGTCCAGGAGAATGTTAACTGTGGAGTAAAACCTCTCTTTGATATCAGCAATTTTTTCGTATGTTCTCAGAGTATTTTGAGCTGTTCTCTGGTGAAATGAGTGGAAAAAGGATGTTTTTTTTCCCTCGCAGGTGAAGAGAGCATACGTTAATTTTGTGAACCATTGTTACGTGGACACAGAAGTTGAGATGAAGGAGATATACACAAGTAACCACATCTGGAAGCTCTTTGAGAACTTTATTGTCGACATGGTCAGGGTGAGTCTCGCAAAGGAATCTCCACCAAGTGTATCTGTTCCAATATGAGATCAAAGATAAACTGAATTGCCCCATTTTGCAAGTAATTTTGGCCATTTTTAGATGGTGTTAAAAAGCCTGAAATAATAACCCCAAAAACTCAGCAGGTCTGGCAGCATCTGTGGAAAGAGAAACAGAGTTCGCGTTTTGAGTCCATATGGCATCTTTGGAAGAAGAGGAGTAATATTCGTTCGTTCTGAAGAAGAGTCATACGGACTTGAAACGTTAACTCTTGTTTCTCTCTCCACAGATGCTGCCAGACCTGCTGAGTTTTTCCAGCATTTTCTGATTATATTTCAGATTTCCAGCATGTGCAGTATTTTACTTTTATTTTAATGTTTAAAAAAACCCGGTTCATTTGTGAGAATCTTTGGCAGTGCGAGAGTAAATCAACACAGCCTCAGTAAAGTGTTGTAAGATAATACTGCCAAATAAATATCAATTGAATTTGTAACCCATTGAAAACAGATGCTGAATATTATTTGTAACATCTAAATTGTGCAGTTTTCAATTAATTGATATCCACAAATAAATATTTGCATCTTGTTATATTTAAAGTAAGAGAGATCTTTTAACCAGATATTGGAATTCTACGGTGTCAGAAAAAAAGGATGTTTAAGTTTTCTTCCATAAAAACGTTTTCCTTTTTCTTTAGAAATGGCTGCTGGAAAAGCAGGGGACAGACTAGCCGTTAGGCAGGAGAGTAAAACTGACGGTGAAGAACAGGCCTCCTGTTTTACACCCAATCTGATGTTTTTTTTCCTACCAACTCCAATGTAATACGCTCTTGTCTTGCCTTGAAGTCAGATGGTTGTGGGGTTCAAGCTTCACTCCAGAGACCTGAGCGTATTGCCCAGCCTGACTCTACAGTGCAGTACTGAGGGAGTGCTACACTGTTGGAGGGGTTGTCTTTTGGATGGATGTTTAAACTGACTTCAGGTGGCCGTAAGACTCAACAGCACTATATTTTTAAGAAGGATTTGACCCTCCAGTGTCCTGGCCAGTATTTATCCTCCAACCAACATTCTTAATATTCAGATTATCCCAATAATTATCACCTTGCTGTTTGTGGGAGCTTGCTGTGTGCAAACTGGTTGTCTGGTTTCCTACATTATAATGGTGACCACACTTCAAAATTACTTAATGGGCTGTAAGGTGCCCTGGAACATCCTGAGGCTGTGGAAGGTACGATATAAATGCAAGACTTTTGTTTTTAAAATGGAATAGAAAATCGACTGAGGGGTCAGATAACTGGTCAGTTTGCCCTCCCCAGCCCACCCACCTCCATTTTGCTTTACCTCATACATTGCCGTTTGTTTGCTCCATAACAACTGCTGTCTGTTTCAAGGGATTAAAGTTGTTTTCTTCTGTGGAAGTGCCTTAGTGTGACAAATTTTACCAATTCACTTGAGCAAAGATGGAAGGCCACTCTTGTTTGATTTGCTCTATCATTCCTTTAGCTCACCTGTTACTTGTCTGTCTAATTCAATTCCCTCTTTGACTGAGCCATTTGAGTTTAATTCGTCATTAACTGGATATTTTGATGAAGGTTTGCAACTCCACAACTGACAGGAAGCATGCTGACACTGCCTTGGAGAGATATGTGACTGACACAGTAATGAATATCATCAGTGGGTTCTTCAGCTCCCCATTCTCTGATAATAGCACAAGTCTACAAGTAAGTCACCTTTTGACAATGTCTGTGTTTCAGTTGTTGGATTATATATTCTTCAGTGTATTCTGAGGACCATCTAATATTCACTGAGCATCTTGCATTTCTGAAGTCATTTTCCTCGATTCTTATATTTAGGGCACAGCTCATGGTCACAAGGCGGAATGGATTGTCATTTCTAAATAAACACTCAGAAGTTTGACATTGGCATTGTTTGCACGCGTGTGTTGGCTTTTTTTTTCATTCTTGTCATGTGGTCGTCAATAGCAAGGCTAATATTTATTGGCCATTTCTAAACGGAGGGGCTTACTCGGTCACTTCAAGTGGCAATCAAGAGTCAACCATATTGGTGTGGGAAAGGAGTTACGTTTAGGCCAGACCGAGTAATGATGGCAGATTTCCTCCCTTAATGGACCTTTGTGACACGATTTGGGTTTTTCCTACAATCTGGCCACTTCATGATCAATTTTACCTTTTAGAAGGATTTTTTTATTTCTAGCTTTTTAACTAAATACAAATTCACAAGCTGGCAAGGTGGGATTTGAACTCTCATTCTCTGGATATTCTCTGGGTACCGAGAATAGTTACAGCACGAAAAGAGACTGTTCAGCCCTTCGTAAGAGAAAAGCACCAAGTCCCACTCCTCCACCTTTTCCCCAAAACATTCATTTTTTTCTCTTCCTATTGTTACCTGATTCTCTTTTGAAAGCCACAATTGAATCTGCTTCCACCGGACTGTCAGCCAGGGAATTCCAGATCCAAATCACTCAATGGATAGAAAGGTTTTCCCTCATGTCGCTGTTGCTTTGCTTGCTAATCACCTTATATCGGTGTCCTCTGGTTCTCGATCCTTCCACCAATGGGAACAGTTTCTCCCTATTTACCTTGTCTGGACCCCTCAGGATTTTGACACTTCTATTAAATTTTCTCTTAATCTACTCTTCTCCAATGAGAATAGTCCCAGCTTCTCCAATCTATCTGCATAACTGAAGTTCCTAACCTCTGGAACTTTTCGATCTTTTTTTGCACCTTCTCTATTACCTTCACGTCCTTTCTAAAGTCTGGTGCCCAGAATTGGACACACTACTCCAGTTGAGGCCAAACCAGTGTTTTGTACAAGTTTGTCCTAACTTCCTTCCTCCTGTACTCTCTGCCTCTATGAATAAAGCCCAGGATACTGCATGCTTTATTAACCATGCTCTCAACCTATACTGCCCCCTTCAATGATTTGTACACACACACAGCCATATCACTCTGCTCCTGCACATCCGTTAGAATTGTACCCTTTGTTTTATATTTTCTCTCCGCACTTTCCATACCAAGCTGAATCCACTTCCCACTTCTCTGCATTAAATTTTATCTGCCACCTGTCCGCCCATTCCACCAGCCTGTCTCTGTCCTTTTGAAGTTCTACATTATCCTCCTCACAGTTCACAACACTTCCAAGTTTTGTGTCATTTGCAAATTTTGAAATTGTGCCCTGTACACCAAGATCTAAGTCATTAATATGTATCAGGAAAAGCAGGGGTCCCAACACTGACCCGTGGGGAACCCCACTGTATACATTCCTCCATCCCAAAAAACAACCGTTCACCACTACTCTGCCGCCTGTCACTCAGCCAGTTTTGTATCCACATTGTTACTGTCCCTTTTATTCCATTCTCTACCGTTGCTCATAAGTCTGTTGTGTGGCACTTTATCAAATCCTTCTAGAAGTCCATATAAACCATGTCAACAGCATTACCCTTATCGACCCTCTTTGTTACCTCATCAAAAATCTTAAGCAAACTAGTTAAACATGATTTGCCCTTAACAAATCTGTACTGGCTTTCCTTAGTTAATTCATATTTGTCCAAGTGACTTGTTAATTTTGTCCCTGATTATTGTTTCTAAAAGCTTTCCCACCACCAAAGTTAAACTGATTGGTCTGTAGTTGCTGGGTTTATCTTTACACACTTTTTGAACAAAGGGGTAACAGTTCATATTCTCCAGTCAACTGGCACCATCCCTGTATTTCTCTATCCTTCGCATTTCATCCGGTCCTGGTGACTTAACAATTTTAAGTACAGACAACCTATTTAATACCTCCTTTTTATAAATGTTTAGTCCATCCAGAATCTCAACCACCTCTTTTTGCATTGATTTGGGCAGCATCATTTTCCTCGGTAAAGACCGATGCACAGTATTCATTTAGCACCTCAATCATGCCCTCTGTCTCCATGTGTAAATCCCCTTTGGGCCCCTAATCGGCCCCATTCCCCCTTTTACCCTTCTTTTAATATAATCATTATACTACCATTCCCCTTACATGCGAGTGTTTACTTGTTCCTTGGTGTGAGGAATAAGTAAATTGCTAAAGCCTTTCAGGCAATCCATTCACACCAGCATTGAGACAGCTCAGGCTGAAACATGAGTGTTGGCTCAATGGCCAAATGGCCCCCATTCACTCCATCAATCCCAAGATTCTGAGCTACAAGATACATTCTTCAAGGGCACACCTTGATTAATTAGTTGTGACCAAGCCCGACCTAATAATTTAGCTGTTTCATTTGCATACGGCAAATTTTTTTACCCTCGTGTATGAAATGGGGTGGGTGATTATGCCCAGAAACTGCCTGGCCACCCACAGAATTGATTAAAGCAGGAATTTTAACCTAGTGGTAGAAAGCAAAACACCATTAGTATTCCTGAGGCAATGAATGCAAAGGCTGTGGAAAAGATGTTGCCGTTTGAAAATTTATGCCCATTTATCCTCTCAGTTTACAAAATACTTGGATGGCATCGGGCATCCTGCTGTTTATGTTAAGTGTACGTCATCACGGCCTCCTGATCTGTGTTTGAGTGGGCGAGTTAGATCCTGTTTGATCAAAGCTTGGCATGTCTTGTAGATGAGCACAGAATCTAAATGGTGTCTTTAGAACTATTAAAAGGAACATCCAAAGATCTGGGCCACAGTTGCAACTTTGAAATCAGGAACCTAATTTAACTCCTGTTCAAAATTACACTTGATGTCAGTTCCAGCTCACTGCCTTAAGTTGCAGGCTGTGCTAGACCTACTTATCAGAGGAATGTACCCGGTATTATTCAGGGAACGACATGGTGGTTTATAATGGTCTTTCACATTTCTTCATGTCTGCAGACACACCAGCCAATATTTATTCAACTGCTGCAGTCTGCCTTTAGAATTTACAACTGTACCTGGCCAACTCCATCGCAGAAGTCCTCAGTGGAGTCTTGTATTAAGACCTTGGCTGAAGTTGGTAAGTTTGCATCTCGAGAAAAGTTGGCTGTTTGTTTTCGCAATCTATCTGATTTGACAGGGAGTTCCTTTCAGGCACAGGTTTTGAGGTGGATCCACTTGGAGAGGTGGGGGGGGTGGTGGGTGTCTGTGGAGGGTGAATACACTTGACTATTATCTCAAGGAGCTGATCTAAAATCCAGCCAGCTGGCATAAGGGATGAACGTCTCCTGTGTCTGATGAAGAACCCAAGGGGATTTCAGCTCAATCCTTGATGGGCGTGAAGCCAGGGCGCACAATCCCTCAAACTTGCTCTAAGTTAGAACTTCTGCTCAGAGAGTACATGGAATGGTTGACTCCAGAAATTTTGAGAAGCCACACTGGTGTCTTGCAGGGCAAAGGGGGCTGTTGGATGGACAGGTTGAAGCATATTGTCAAAGCAGAGTGGGAGGTGCCTTGTTGTACATCCAGCCAGAGCAGGAGTGCACCGTGTTCCTGAAAAAGAGAATTTTCCATTTTCCATCGTTCAAATTCCTCACATTGGCTTCAATATGGATTTGCTTCTGTAAAACATTGTTAAACTTTAAGAAGCAAGAATTTGCATTTCTACAGCATCTTTCACAACCTCAGAATGATCAAAAGCATTTCACAGCCAATAAAAGTGTTTTGCCTTGCAGTCACTGTTGTAATGTGGGCAACGTGGCAGTTAATTTTTTCACAGCAAGATCCCACAAACATCTGTGAAGTAAATGATCACACAATCCGTTGCTGATTGAACAGAAAATATCTGTCAGGACTCCGGGGAATCTCCCTTTCTCTCCTCGGGATCTTCTGTGTCCACCTTCTAGTCCAAAAGATACCACTTCTGACAGTGTAGCACTCCCTCAGGAACGCGCTGGAGAATCAACCAAGATTATATGGTCAAGTCTCTAGAGTGGGGATCAAACCCATTCCGTTGTGAGAGCTCTATCACTGAATCATGGTGGAAACCATAAAATGAAAGTAATCTTTTGATATTGAATTGCAGCTAAAAGCCGAACAATAGCAATCCCTGTAGATTTGGACAGCCAAGTGAATACTCTGTTTATGAAGACCCACTCCAACATGGTACAGAGGGCAGTAATAGGCTGGCGAATGTCTGCCCGAGGTGCACCACGTTATAAAGACCTAGCCGGTGGACTAACCTTGGACTACAAGAACATTATAGAGAAGCTGCAGGTAAAATCCATCTGTTTGACCAGACGATAGAAAGTTAGGTTGGAGGTTTAGAAATTAAACCGTACATTCAAATGAGAATTGGAATTGTTTTTCAAAAGTCATTCTCGGATGTGGGTGCTGCTGGCTAGGGCAGTATGCCCATCCCTAATTGCCCTTTGAGAAGGTGGTGTTGAGCTGCTTCTTGAACTGCTGCAGTCCATATGGTGTAGGTACACCCACAGTGCTGTTAGGAAGGGAGTTCCAGGATTTTGACCCAGCGACAGTGAAGGAACGGCGACATATCTCCAAGTCAGGATGATGAGTGACTTGGAGGGGAACTTCCTGGTGGTGGTGTTCCCACGTGTCTGTTGCCCTTGTCCTTCTAGGTGAAGGAATGTTAGGGTTTGGAAGGTGCTGTCAGAAAAGCCTCAGTGAGTTGCTGCAGTGCATCCTGTAGATAGTTCTTGAAGGTATATTCAAAACATTTGCAGGGCTGTAGGGCAAGAGCGGGAAAGTGAGACTAATTGGAAAGCTCTTTCAAAGATCATGCAGATCTTTGCAGAATGGGCTGAATAACATCCACCTGTGCTGTAAGTGTCTATGATTTATATTTTGTGCATAACATGAATGCATGCCATTGAATTTCAGTTAAAGATCAGGACTATGACTCCCCCAGTGCCTCAGTTCATGCAGCTCGTGATTGCAAGTGTACAGAACACACCTTCGATGCCTAGTCTATGTTAATAAGAGGGCTTTTGATTTAGCGAAAGGGCAGATCAGTCCTGTCTTGCTCCTCGCCACGATCCATTAACCACTGCCTGAGAAAGGCCTGTTGTAAGGATGGATTCACTGTGACTGCGACGCCACTTGTCAAATAGCCTGCTCATATTTGTGATGCAAGTGCCCAGATGAACAATCTCATAGACTTCATGGGATTAGGATCTGGGTTATATCCATAAAATGGTATCCCAGCATGAGCCAGTATTGTCAGGGCAGCAGAAGCACTGAGCTAATACAATCAATTGAAGAGTTATAGGAAAATGTTATAAATGTGGAGTGCAGGATGTCCTGAGAGCTTTAAGTGCTAGTGTTTTGATTTATATACACAGATAGGGATGTTTCTTGATATTTCTAGGACAGCTGCAAGTATTTTGAATAATATAAACCAGAAGACACTTCATAGCATAACACATGAAATAGGAGCAGGAGTAGGCCTTATGGCCCCTGGAGTCTGCCCCATCATTCAACACGATTACGGCTGATCTTCTGCCTCAGCTCCGCTTTCCCGCTCGCTCCTCATGTCCCATGATTCTCTGAGAGATTAAAGAGGATTAGCCAAGCGTGTGGGAAACAGGAGTCAGGACCGTTTCTGAATGTCAAACCTGCCCCAGGAGAAAACAGTCACTAATTGGGATTTTCACAGAGACCTTAATTGCCCTGGAGAGGGGTTGTCTGTCCAGTTAAGCAGGGTTATCTTATGAGAAAAGGTAGGACAGGCTGGGCCTGTATCCATTGGAGTTTTGAAAATTGAGAGGTGATCTTATTGAAACATGTAAGATGCTGAGGGGACTTGACAGGATGGATGCTGAGAGGACTGGAGGCCACAGTTTGAAAATAAGGGGTTTACCATTTAAGATGAAGATGAAAATAATATTTTTCTCTGATGGTCATTAGTCTGTGGAATTCCCTTCCCCAGAGAGCAGTGGAGGCAGGGTCACTGAATATTCTTAAGGCAGAGGTAGGTAGATTCTTGATTGACAAGGGAGCTAAAGGTTGTGGGGTAGATAGGAAAGTAGAATTGAGGCCAAGATCAAATGGCAGAGCAGGCTTGAGAGGCCAAATGATATACTCCTGCTCCTAATTCAGATGTTTGATCGTGGGCAGGCTCCTGCAGCTGGAGGGCCAATAAAGTAGAGGGTACTTCAACATGACAGACTCTCTCTAAAATGTTTTTAAATCTTGAATTAAAAAATAGATTCAGCATCCATGCCATCACTGCTGTGTGGTGAGGTAGTGATGGTTCAGGGTTGGGGGGGTGGTGGTAAGCCCCTCTACAGGTCGACCTGTGGTTGTTCCTGCACCCGGGTAGGCAGGGAGGGCCTCTAGGTCTGTCGGGAGTGTTCTTCACCCCCCACCCCCCGACTACCACAAGATGCCCACCCCCAGGAACCCAAACTGGTCGCCAGCGGCTGCAGGAATCTGGAGACTGGCTGGAAAATTTGGCCCCCTTTAATTGCCTCCAATGAGGCTCCTGGTGAGCTGTGTGCAGGTGGGTAGCCCTGCTGGCACCCAATGCTGCTTCCGCATAAATGGCCCGATGACGGGATGAGGCCAGGGAACTGGTATGCTGGTCGGCAGGGCTATTTTTAGCTCCTGCCCGCCACTGACCCTGGCCCCAGCAGTGCCAAAATCCCAACACTTGGTTTGATGTACACCTTGCCCGGTAGAGAAAAGCATTGCCAATTCCAGAAGGTGAACCCCTTATTCACATGGCAATGGAGCCATTGCTGTTTATCAGTAATTTTTCATACTGGATATTACGGTCCTCCATGATATGATTGATAAAGAAGACCAGGTAGATTTAATATTCATATTTAACGTTAGCTGCATTCTATCCTGGGTATGTTAAAGCGCGAGTGTTTCACCATTCCCTGAAGTAGTTGATCAGCAGTTGGCGTTTGAATGTATTAAGGTTGCCCAGCCGCCTAACGTTTTGCTGTAAATTTTCAGGATATAGTGTCCACCCTCGAGCAACAATTCCAACCCATGGTGCACGCTGAGTTTTCTTTGCTGGTAGACGTCCTCCATAGTCCAGAACTGCTTTTCCCGGATGGAAGCGATGCTCAACTCCGCTGTGAAAGCGGGGCTTTCATGAGCAAGTAAGTGATGGTGTATATGCATGGGGAGGAGGTGGGGTGGGGATGGTGAAATATGCACTGAGTGAACATCCATGGAATTGACTGTTGGAAGTGAATTATAATTGTTCCTTTGAAGGAGACCTGAACTTGGTGCTCCATCATCTGTTCTGTTTTTATACTATGCCCTCGCTGACACACACTACATCCAGAGCTCTGCTGCCTACATTTTAAGTCCTACCAAGTCTTGTTCACATATTTCCCCTATGCCCACTGATCTACAATGGGTCCCAGTTCACCAATAGATGTTCAATCATACCATGGTTTAGAATGTTTTAAATAGAATAGATTTTAAAATTGCTATCCTCATGTTCAGATCCCTCCATGAACTCAATCTCTAACTTCCTGCCATCTTATAATACTTCTGCACTTCTCCAATTATAGCCACCTGCACACTCCCCCATTTGCTATGTTCTCTCCATTGGTGGCCATGCCTTTAGTCACTTTGGCCCTAAGCTCTGGAATTCCCTTCCTAAACCCCTCTATTTCTTTCTCTGCCTTTTAAAATGCTACTTAAAACCTATTACCCTCCTGTGAATTAACATGTGATGTTTTACTATATTAAAGATGCTATATAAATGTCAGTTGTTGTTATTTCCTCCTGGCTCTGTTTCAAAATGTTTGCATTCTGCAGAGGCCGGCAATCATGCTGTTGCTTAACTGTTGTTAAAATATCCATGACCACAGGGAAGAGAAAGAGGCTCAGTGCTGGTCCTTGATATAATCCAACTTTGGCTTTGCACATTCATTCTCTCCCACTCTTACTCTTGTCTGGCACTCCTTGTACTTGTCCATCAAACAAATGCTATTGTTCTTCTTGAAGTCAGCTCCACTAGCATTCAGGCAAAACTCCTGCAAAACCCGCTTTGATGGACTGGACGGTGTGTCCTGATGACTGAAAAGCATCTCCCACACCAGGTCCTGTTTTCTCAACACTCAGATGGCCAACATTCTAGGAGAGGACAAAACAAACACTTTGAAGACACGCTGACTCTCTCTTTGAAGCATTGATATTGAATGATTGGAAGGCGCTTGCTACCAAAATTGCGACAACTTGCACATCAAGCTGCATCACGCTTCGAGTCACAACACCTTAATGATGAGGCTGAGCGGCAGCAGAGAAGGAAAGGAAAGGAAGCAAATCCTGCTCTCCAGACCCCACTATCTTTTGAGAAATCCTGCCTCGTACTCAAAGATGGGTGGGTTGAGAATCAGCCTGTTCAGTCATGTTGAGGACCCTTGTCAGAAACTCGTGACCCTGAGTAAACATCATCCTTGAATCGAGGGACAGCCGAATACAAGTCCTGTAATAGTCGCATCTATTTCTCAGGGACTGCACGAATTCTAGCACGTCTCCAGACTTCTTCCCTAGGCACCCAGTCATAAGCCTTTATATCGATGAATACAGTCTTTGTCTTGCTTTTACTTTCCTGATATTTCTCCATCACTTGTCTCGAAACGAAAATGGCATCAGTGGTGGTGCTTCTGTGCATGAATCTGAACTGACCTTCACGGATTTCCCCTATGTTTCTCGGCCTCTGGTCCATGACACACTCACATATCTTGAAGGTTTGTGGTAGGAGGTTTAATTTCTTGATAGTTTTTTTGCAATCTTGAATGTCCCTTTCCTTTGAATATTGGCACCAAAATGCTTTGCCTCCATGCCCCTGGGATTTTCCGTCTTATCATAACACACACTGAGTAGCATGTTCAAGGCTCACACCCCATATTCCCCCAGGCAGCTCCATACTTTCCCTGGTGTCTCATCTGGTCTTAACAACTTTGCCCTTTCTCATTCCTTTCTGTGTTGTTCTGATTTCTTCCCGATTGATGCTGGTTCTCATTCCCTGATTTATAGCCAACTCTTCTGTCTCTGTTCTTTGATTTCCTGCATTCAGAAGCCAGTTAAAAGTATTGTCTCCATCTATCTTTAATTTCATCCTCTTTCACAAACGTTACCCCACTTGCACCCTTGATTGTACGTACATTTCCCACATCTTTTGCTAACCTATGTTTAGCAGCTATTATTCTGAAGGTATATTTTATCCCTCCTTTGGTATCAAGTCTTTTGTATGCTTCTTCCATAACCAGGGATCTTTCTCTAGCCATCAATTTTAATTCAATGGAAAATAAGAATTGGTGCGGACAATTCACCCATGATCTCATTTTACAGTCCTGGTGTAGACCAGTTTCACCTTCATTGACTCTTAATATATCTTTTTAAATTCACTGGAGGCTATGTATGTTGTAAATTATAATATCCGTAGAATTACATCTCACATTTTGATTTCCAGTGTTTCATTAATTTGAAGCATGATTTCACATGATTCACAACTACAATTATGTGTTTCATAAAGCATTGCTGGGTGTAGTAAAACCTGACATGTAATCAGGTGGATGATTATTAAACCTCCTGCCTTTTTAAAAATCACGATAAATATCATCTCAACTTGACATGTGAAAAAACAATGCAAGCTTGTGGGATTTTTAGCAATTCTTGTTGCTTGTATGTGTCAGAGATTTTCAGGGAGAAGGCAGTACTGATACTGTATTAATTTAACCACAGATTGATTAATCATTCTAAAAAACTGATGGATAAAGAAGAGAAACTCTGCATTAAAATTCTTCAAACTCTGAGAGAAATGCTCAACAGGAAGGATGATTTTGGAGAAAAGGTGAGTTCAATTTGTCAAATTTTTCTGGAGGTCCTGTCAAAATAGCAGTGAGCATATACACCACTAGTAGTCATTGCTGACCATGGAACTGGTGGTTGCCAGTGTACTTGAAGCTGTGAGTAAATGTTTCCCTGGGACATAATCTAAGTACCCTAACCTCACATTGACAACTGATTCTAACATTGTTCCAACAACCCATAAAGCCATTCCGTTGTGTTGTAATGTCAGTGCTCCAGGCATGTCCTTCTTTGCCTCTGCCTGCATGAAGCAGAATACCTGCTGGTTGGGGCCTTTCTGGAAACCAGTAGTCCCCACTAGCACCCAAACCGCTCCCCACAGGAGAAAAAAGGGACAGAAAACTAACCAAACTAGCTGAAGACCAACAATAATGGCAGCCTCCAAGCAACAAGGGCATCTCAACTTGTATAAGATCCCTCATTCCTCTCCTGGCAATCCCAGCCCAATCTCATCCGAGGAAACAGGTTAAACTGTTTGCCTTGACCCTTAAATGGGTGTTGCTGTAATGTACATACTTGCATTTATATAGAACCTGTATCACCGAATGATGTCTCAAGGTATGTTCAGAGGGGACAACTCCAAAGGGATGGATGGGAGATAGAAAATATGGTCACAAAGCTGGTAGCTGAAGGTGGTTGGGTTTAGGGAGGAGTTTCGAGAGAATCAGGTGAAGGGAGCTGAATGGTCTGTCATAAGTGGTGAGATGGAGGGAGGCAGGTGGGTTGTATAGGAAGCCAGAGGAGATTGCACATACATAGGAGGAGAGGGATGGGTAAGCAGTGTTGTATTTCTATGTTTGCCTAATACAAACTTACTAATCTCGTGCAGAACTGGTAAACTAAATATAAGTTTGGTTTATTTGAGGATGTAATACAGGGTTGCTGAGCAGACGGATTTACTATAAAGATTCAACAGCTATAGTTAACAAGAAAGTCTAGCTGCGATTCCTTCATAGTACATGCTGCTAGTTAAGCTGAAAACTCCTATGAACAGTTTCTGCTGGTCACATGGTTTACATCTGGCTACTTACTTACTCATTAGCATATTCACTATTAAAGCGATATCACAACAGATAGGGTAGCACTCAGGCATGGGAGTAAAGGATTTTGCCTTGAATGCAATGGGGCAGAGAGCAGTGTAGGCCAGTGAGGGGGTGCGGGGTGAAATGGGGATGGCTGCTTTTTGGATAAGTTGGAAATTCTCAAAGGTTTCAGTTGGGAGGCTGGTGGTTGGCGTGGAGGCCAATGGACAGTCCAGGAAAGAGGTGACAAAAGTGTGGATAAGGTTGTTGGCATCAGTTTGGTAAGTTGTGGAATGGGCAGTATTGCTGGTGGATAGCTTGTAGGATTTGAAGCTGAACTGTGGGTAAACCTGAATGTTGACGTTTCACCAAGATTGACAGAATAAGCAGGCAGGGGAGTTTAAAGCAAAAAATAAAAATAAATCTTGTTTGGCCTTTGGCTGGAGGAAGTTTTGAGTCTTTCTGAAAGCACAAAGGTGCACATTAGAAATAGTGGAGAGGTAGAGTTGGGTGTCATCAATGCATACTGAACTGTCACCGCAGGGTAGCATAGATGTGAGGTAGGTGTGGGGTTGGGGGTGCAAGACCCCCCCTGCCTTCTGAAACTCTGCAGGTGACTTTGCTTAGCTAACCATAGAAGCCACTACTGGAAACGTGCTGGCTATACTTGAGCAGGTAGCAGGGAAACTAACTGTACAGGGCACTGAGAGACCAGGATAATGGATGAGAAGTGGTGGAGTAGGATGGCATGGTGAGATCAAGGAGGGGAATAAGGCTCTGGTCCCTGCAGGCCAGGTAGCATGAGCACAGCAGAAGGGATTTGAACATGTTTTCACCTCCTGTGTCCATACTGTCGCCCTCAAAATTCCCTGTTCAAGGACTTTACAGTATCTTCAGCACCCAAAAACAGGTATAGAAGGAAACCTTAGATTGCATGAACCTCTTGTGAAGGACTGGTCTTCACAAAGAAGAATCTTAGCATGCAGGCTAATACAAGGAGGCAACAGTTCAGGAAGTAGTGGAGAAGTTAAGCCCAGTTTGGGATTCCTGAAGGAATGCTGCTCAATCCAGGAGAGGTGCAGAGAGAATCCCAGGAGTCAGTGGAGGAATGAATTACGGCCCAGGAAGCCAGGGAAGGAACAGAGACCAACTGAGGATCAGGCATCAAAGTTCATCTGTTCGATTAAAATGGACATTGCCTTAGCAAAATATATCTGCATATAACCTTATGGTACTAGAAAAATGTTTGTGCTAGCGGCTTGGTTTTCCCGAACATCCTTACTGGCTTATTAAACAAAGAACCCATTGCTGATAAACTAACTAATCTATAAATCACCTTTTATATATTAGTTTTACTTGACTTAACTTGCACTCCACAGGTACGGTTCTGTGTTTATGGAGCATCTTCTAAAAAGCAGTGTCAATTTGTTTAATCACTCCCATGAGGATCTGAGAGCTCCGTCTGCTCTAGAAGATTCCATGTGATGTCACATGTTAGTGGTGCCACTGTCTGAATTTGTTCGTAACTAATGATTTTTGTGTGGTTTAGATTCACGAGCCACATTAACCCACTCTTGTTGTCTTGTGAAATATTCAGCACATCAGCACTCCCTCATCTTCACTGTGCTGTTGCTATGTAGCTAATGTCTGTGGGACATCCATCCCCAAAAACTGGTCTCCAACATGGCACCTATTTCATCCATGCATCAGGCTCCTGGAATTGATTAACATTTACCAGGAATAGACAGAGAGTGGATTGTCCTAAGCAGAATTGTAACAAACCAGACATCTCTCAGCGATTTTATAGATTGACAAGTCACTCAAGCTGCTCCATCAGACAATACTGAGTGCATAACCTTGTGTGTCTGTAATGTGCAACTGCTTTGAGTTTTTAACTCATTGAATTCGTCGAGGCTAGTCTAATGATAACTGTTCTTTCAGGAATATCCAGCAAAGATTAACAAAACTCATTTAATAGGTTATTTTAAACCCACACACATCAATCAAAAGTATGTCAGGATAATTGTGGCAGCAGCGCCATGCTGTCGGGCTTTTTTATTTGGTTGGTTGGGGGCAGAGATGCTGACAGTTAATGTAGGAGGATTAAATGCAGCATTACTTCAATGGCATAGTGCACGCTGGCCACATAGAACATTTACCCCCTCAGCAAGCAACCTTTTAACACCTTTCGTTTTCTGAAAAATCACTCAGGCTGTTGGTGTCGCTGGCAAGGCCAGCATTTATTGTCCATTGCTCAGATACAGCTGAGTGGCTTTGCTAGGTCGCTTCAGAGGGGAGTTCAGAGGTTTTATTTCCTTTGAAGCCCAACTGATTCAATGGTAACTTTCAAAATGCAAATTCATACTTGGGAAGACTAAAAGTAAAGCCCTATGGGGTTAAAACAGGGGAATGAGGCGATCCGAAGAGCTCTTCCAAAGGGCCAATGCAGGCAAGATGGGCAGAATGGCCTCCTCCTGTGCTGTATCACTCTGTTTGTGGGGCCTTGTGTACAAATCAGCTGTCACATTCTCCATGTAAAAGATCACATAGCACTTTCGGAAGAATACTGAGGGTGTTCTCCTCAGTGTCCTGGCCGAAGTCACAAAAATAAATATTCTCTTGCTATTATCATATTGCTGTTTGTGGGAGCTTGCTGTGCGCATGTTGGCTGCTGCATTTCCTGCATTATAACAGTGAGTACACTTTAAAAAAAAAACTTAATTGGCTGTAAAGTGGTTTGTGATGTCCTGAGACTGTGAAAGGTGCTATATAATTGCAAGCCTTTTCTTTCTATGTCAATAATTTAACAAACATTTCACCAATTTGACATGAGTTTAGATGGTTACTTCCGTTTATATATTTTGCTGTATCAAGCTTTACATATTAAGCCATGCATAATGTGGTCAGGTGCAGTGGATGAAGTGTTGCACTGAGCAGTCAGTTATAAGTGCATTTTGCTCAAAGCTGAAGCCCAAAAATCAGCACTCAACTCAGTGGCAGCACAGATACTGAATTAGAGAAGGAGATTGGCCGGCCTAGATAAAAATCGATTTTGAAATAAGAATGGGGATGCATCAAAATCATTAAAAAAAACCAAGATCGACTCAGTGCCAACCTTATTAGCCACTTAAATGACCAAGATGAGGAAAGGAGATTTGATATAAAACACAGAAACAAAATGTACTGATATTTCTCAGCAAGCACCCAGACCGTTGTTTCTGGTGTCAACTTCCTGTGCAGCGAACTTGTTCACTCAATGTCCCTTTTGCTTATTTTTTGTTCTGAGAGACAACTTTAATTGCCTTGTTCTCAAGTACTGCAAGAGACCAACCTAGTGTTTGGTTTGTCTAGAGGGGAGATGATGGCATAGAGGTAATGTTTCTGGACTAGTAATCCAGAGGCCCAGGCTAATGCCCTGGGGACATGGGTTCCAATCCCACCATGGCAGCTGGTGGAATTTAAATTCCATTTAAAGCTAGTCTTAACAATGGAAACTATCATCGATTGTCATAAAAACCCATCTGATGCCCTTTAGGGAAGGGAATCTGCCATCCTTGTGATTCCAGGCCCACAGCAATGAGGTTGACTCTTAACTCTGAAATGGCCTAGCAAGCCACTCGGTTAGGGATGGGCAACAAATGCTGGCCTTGCCAGTGACACCCACATCCCGTGAAAGAATTTTAAAAAAAGCACATTCACACAGAGGAGCAGCAATCTGCTGAGCAATCCCTTGTGAAGCTCATTCACTGACCACTCATTATTCGGGCTAGTTTGTGAATTTCTGCCTTTGCTTTTTGAAAGAACACACAGCTATTCAAGACTCCAATTGAATTGGTCATTTTAACTCTCAGCTTCAGTGTATAACATGTGATGTCGGCAGAGGGAGTTGCCTGATAAATGTGTCTCCAGATTCTTGTTTCAACCCTACACAGAACGACATACAGCACAGAAACCGGACATTCGGCTCAACTAGGCTGATGTTCATGCTCCACACGAGTCTCCTCCCATCCCGCTTCATCTCCCCCTATCATCACATCATACGGCCTAGAAGTATCCGCTCGATGGCACTGTTCTTTCAGTGCAATTTGCCCAAAATTGACCAAACCTGTGTAGAATATCAAGTGCAAAACTGCATTTCCGTGATATTTTGATGTGGGCTGAATTTTACGTTCTCTTCCAACACCCCGCCCCCCCACCCCGAGTGGGTTTTTAGGCAGGGGTAGGGGGGAGCATGAAATTGCAGGGACAGGATTCCCTCCCCCCCCCGGGTTCCTGCCTGCCCCAACCTCACAGCGATTTTACGCTGGGGTGGGCAAGGCCTCGGATGGGACACCCGCCCTTGCCCCAGCTGAGACCCTCAAGTGGCCAATTAATGGTCACTTGAGGGCCGCTTCTCGCCCAGCCTCAATTTTCAGGCTGGAGGGCGGATTGAAGCTCTGGGGCGGGGGGAGCCAGAAAATAAAGTTTGATCCTGGGCTGGAAGCGGGTGATTAGAGTGGCGGGGGTCAGTGCCTCCACCAGAAGCCACCTTCTGACTTGTGCCCTCCTGGCCTCCCTCTCCCTCTTTCCCCCCCCACAGATTGCCCTCCTCGAAACCCTCCAGGCCTTCCCTACCCTCCCCGCCCTGGGACCCCTGAAACGTGTCTGGGGGTGCGTGCATTGCCAGGATTTAGTTTGAGGCAGCTGGTGCAGTTCCTCTTCCAGCCACTGCAGCGCTGTTGCTGCAGGGACTGGAGAGCTACCGGCCAAGTGATTGGCCAGCAGCTCTCCAAGGCGCGAAGGGCGGAAGGCCTGTCGACTGCCAATCGGCGCTCATTTGAGGGTAAAATGGTTGCTGGGCAGGTGATGTTGGTGGGGATGTGTTCCCTGCCGACGCTTCGGACGGCTAGGGCTGAGCCCCCGCCATCCTAAAAGTTCAGGTCCTGGTTTAAAAGAACACCGTACTAGATGCCAGCCATGCTCCCAAATCAGATTCATTACCATTGCAAATTTTCCTTTTGAAGGCTGGCAGAAAAGAGAATCAAGCAATGGTGTTTAATATTAAATAACAATATTATATATTAATATAATATTAAATAAATGGATAGTATTGCTTGGTTTACATTGTAGCCTAAAATTAAAGCTGTTTCTGTTGGTTATTGGATTTTTGTAAAGAATGTTTTTGAGGATTTTTTTTTTTTAAAAAATGACAGAAATTTGATCATCAAGACTTACTCCCAGAAGCTCCAGGTTCTTTGAATGAGTCTCAGAATCACAGAATTGTTACAGTGCAGAAGGAGGCCATTTGGCCCATCGTGTTTACCCCAGCTCTCCAAATGAGCATCATGGTTTAGTACCATTCTCCTGTTTTTTCCCCGTACCCTTGCACATTGTTTCTATTGAAATAATCATCCAATGCCTTCTTGAATGCCTCGATTGAACCTGCCTCCACCACACTTCCAGGCAGTGCATTCCAGACCTGAACCACTCGCTGTGTGAAAATGTTTTTTCTCACATAATATTTGCTTCTTTTGCAAATCTCTTTAAACCTGTGCCCTCTCGTTCTCGATCCCGTGATGAGCAGGAACAGTTCCTCCCTATCTACTCTATCCAGCCCCCTCATGATTTTGAACATCTTTATCAAATCTCCTCTTAACCTTCTCCTCTCCAAGGAGTCCCAACCTCTCCAACTTATCTTCATAACTCTAGTTTCTCATTCCTGGAACCTTTCTCGTAAACCTCTTCTGCACTCTCTCCAATGCAGTCACATCCTTCCTATAGTGTGGCGCCCAGAACTGTACACAATACTCCAATTGAGGTCGAAGTAGTGTCCTATACAAGTTCAGCATAACCTCCTTGCTCTTGTACTCTATGCCCCTATTAAGAAAGCCTAGGATATTGTATGCTTTATTAATTGCTCTCTCCACCTGTCCTGCCACCTTTCCTCTGCTTCTGTGCACCCTTGAGAATTGTACCCTTTATTTTATATTGTCACTCCATGTTATTCCTACCAAAATGAATCACCTCACACTTCCTGCGTTGAATTTTATCTGCCACCTATCTGCCCACTACACCAACTTGCTGGAAAGGCATTCGCAAATACTTTGTTCCATCTAGAATATGCTCTTTACACTTCATTTTTAGAAAAAAGTTTGGAGTTTGTACAGAAGAATATCACATTTGGATTATTTTACCAAATAGGTACTGTAGACAGTTTTATTTTGTTAGGGCCTTGAGGGGTTGCTGTAAAGCTGTGAGGGCTCTGTGTATAGTGCTATGTGGCACTGATTTACTGAGCATGGTTCACAGGGATTTTATTTTCGAGCTACAAATTTGGAGAAATTTAAGGAGTTAATGGCTTGTTTTAATGGAGCGTTTGTAACACAGAGACTTTCTTGTTTAAAAGTTTCAATCAACAGCCTGGTTATTGTTCCTGTTAAGTTTGTGACAAAGACGCTTTCTGGATAATTGGAATCATTTTGGTTTGTTGTAAGCATTTGGACTTTTTTTTAAATGTTTATCAGTTCTCCTGAGCCCTCGTGAGTCACTGGCTGAGTGTTTTTTAGGGCGGTCCTTCTCCAAGTTTGATTCTGGCAAAAGCACAGCAGCATGTGACTGTACATGTGAATACTGTGCAGCACGGGGTTGTGAAGCGTGATTGGAAGAGATTCCAGCTGCCAGGAAAATGAGGTGATTCAGAGTGCAAACTCCTTCAGCCTTTGACAACTTGTGAATATGTAACGCCTGCAGTCTGCTGCTGTCTGCTGTACTGGAAGCACATCACATGTTGTACAATGCTTCAGGCTATGAGGTGGAACATAATTGATCATTACATGAGCTCTCATTTAAAAAGAAAGAGAGTCTTGTTTTTCTATTGCACCTTTCACGTGCTCGGGACATTCCAACGTGCTTTCAAACCAACAAAGTCCTCTTGAAGTGTAGCCGCAGTTATAATGCAGGAAACATATGGCAGCCAATTTGTGCAGATAAGGTCCCACACACACACAGTAATGTGGTAATGGCCAGACAATCTGTCCTGGTGATTGTTGGTTAAGTGATTTAAACATTGGCCAGCACTCGGCAGAGAACCGCCCCAGCTCTTCTTTCAGAAGTGCTGTAGAATCTTTTACGTTGACTGGAGAGAGCAGATGGGCCTTCAGCTTCATGTCTGAATCCAAAGGCAGCATCCCTGACATGCGGGGGTGGGGGCAGGAACGAGGTGGTCAAGCCATCCATCACCTTCCTCAGTTGGGAAATTTTTAGAAAAAAGTTTGGAGTTTGTACAGAAGAATATCATATTTGGATTATTTTACCAAATAGGTACTGTAGACAGTTTTATTTTGTTAGGGCCTTGAGGGGTTGCTGTAAAGCTGTGAGGGCTCTGCGTATAGTGCTATGTGGCACTGATTTACTGAGCATGGTTCACAGGGATTTTGTTTTCGAGCTACAAATTTGGAGAAATTTTAAGGAATTAATGGCTTGTTTTAATGGAACATTTGTAACACAGAGACTTTCTTGTTTAACTTCACTTGTCTGACTTGGAAATATATTGTCGTACCTTCACTGTCGCTGGGTCAAAGTCCTGGAACTCCCTCCCTAACAGCACTGCGGGTGTACCTACACCACATGGACTGCAGCGGTTCAAGAAGGTGGATCACCACCAACTTCTCAAGGGCAATTAGGGATGGGCAATAAATGCTGGCCCAGCCAGTGAAGCCCACATCCCGTGAATGAATTTAAAAAATACACAAACAGTATATTTCTCTGTTGGCTCCCCCATTGTATTTACTTTTCCATTATTCAGTTGAACAAAGAATGATTGTGAAGGTTATTATTCCATCATCATTGCACTTCCCATTGAAAGGCAAAGGCATCGCCTTGCTGAAACACTTTGGGTTGGATCTTACGGCCGCCCACTGGCGTGTTTTTGGCGAGGGGGGCACGACACACAGATCTGTTGGGTGGCCAGCCCACCACCTTCCCACCCACCCCCAACTCAGTCCCCATAATACGGGGGTGGGTAGGGCGCCCACTTGTCCACAGGCCTATTGATGCCCATAAGTGGGCAATTAAGGGCATCGGTCCGCCTCTGCTACCATAACACGTTGGCCGGAGGAAGGTGGACCAGAGTGAGCAGGCCGCTTTCTCATCAAACATGGTGAAAGGGTGGGAAGGAAAGGTGGAAAGGGGGAGGGTGGTGCCCTGTGTGCATCAGGGGCACTCCCCCACCACAAGATGGTATCCCTCTTTGTGCCTCCCTGCCTGGCCTTTAAAACCCACCCCTTTTGCCCCCACCCCCAGGCTCCCTGATCCCACTCCATCCAAAACCACAGACTTGCCCCTCTCCAGTGGCCATGTCCTCTTCATCCCAAGGATTCCTTGCATTTCCAGAAGTGCCCAGTATTCAGCTCTGGTGCTGCTGGGATGGCAAGAGCTGCCAGCCAATCAGATTGGCCAGCAGCTCTCAAGGGCAGGACTTCCTTTGACTGAGGGGAGGAGCTCATTAAGGCAGCCCAGTGATATCAATGCGGAGCAGCCTTTTTTAAAGTTGGCTGGTTTCCGGCAGGCTTTCCTTTGGGGATGGGGCGGTGTGAGAGGTGGAGCAGTCTGCATCTGTAAAATTCAGCCTTTGTTTTCCCATTATTTTGGGTGTTCAAGCAATCTGAAATATTGGGATATGGGTACCTTATATGAGTTTTAACCCAGTCTTGTACTTGAGTATCAGCTGTGGCTCAGTGGGTAACGCTCCCACTTCTGAGCCAGAAGGTTGACGGTTCAAGCCCTCCTCCCGGACCTTGAGCACGCCCACCAGGCCGACCAGTACTGCCAGAGGTGTCGTCTTATGGTTCTGATTTTCTGCCCTTTCAGGCTGGATGTCAGAGATCCCGCTGCAGGGTTTGAAGAAGAGCAGGGGTATGCTGGTCCACTTGTAACCCTCAATCAACACCACTAAAACTGACCGTAGACCTGATTGCTGTCCGCAAACTGCTTGCTGTGTTCCCTCACTGTGCCCCCTGCAAACACAAGACGGTCGTGGAAGATGGCCGCCAACACCCACCTGCACGTGTCCGCGCAGAAACCCATTGACGCCATTGGCCGGATGCGTCGGCAGCAAACACAGCCCAGTTTAAAAACATTAGAAAGTAAAACCACACATTTCCCTGGCTATTGTTAACAAAACCGTGTGCAAGGGAAAACAGTTGATTATATTTGTTACAGATTGTGCAAGGGCAAACAGTTGATTATATTTAACTTTATGTGAAAGCCTTTGACTGGACGTGGTCAAACACAGTGTAGAGAATAGCAAAATGTTTCAGGTATTGATGAGCGAGCTGCCAGAATCAACTCTCTAGGATTCTTAATTTAATTTTGTTCTTCGGTTTAGGATTACTGCGAGTTTGAATTTTGCTTTAAAAAAAAAAGCCGAGAAACTAAATAGAGAGGATGTGTATCACACTCAGGTTGGGGAATGAGTAGAATTCTGATCTCCGTCGACCATAATGACATCACAGGGTGAAGTGGTACAACTGTGCGTGCACCATGTTGGCAACAAACACAGCCAGATTCCCTACATAATGACAGTGACTGCATTTCAAACCTGCAGGGAGCATTGGGAGCTCCTAACAGATGCTGTATAATTGCATCCATCTTCTGCATATTAAATCCTTGTGGTGTCACGTTCTTTTCAATGAGGAAGGTTTCTGCTGTCAGCTCACAGCTGTCCCTATTGCAGCTGTTTACCATATTTGACATGGCGGCCCACCTAGAGTATTGCAATGTCTCCATGGTGACAGCTTGGCCCCTGTACTGCCGTGTTTACCTCCTGCACAGATTGGCACACGGAACGGCAAATCTCCAAGTTGTGCCTGTCCTGAAGCAGGAGCCCTCCCAGCAGAACTGAAGCTCCAAATTGATGGCTGTAATACTTACTCCCCTCTCTCCATAATGCCTTTCTGGCAGCAGTACGCCAAAATTATGGATTGTTAATTTGCATAATGATATGTAATCATCGGTTTCAATTATGTAAGACCCCAGATGCTCGGTACAGTGCAGCAAGAAACAGACACTAACTGTTACTGTCCTCCACATCCCTACATGATTGTATTAATTAAAGTGCAGTTGAAGATTTTGCTCTGTGATTTCTCTTTAGTGAATATTGCTGCACAGCTGGTTCATATCAGCGTAGCCTGAAACACAACAAAAAAAAAGCACCCGTCAACAGTCGATTAATTCTGCCACTCATTTGGTGAACAATATAGGAGGAGGCCTAAAGTGGCTTCATTTTGATTTTAACCAACATACAACTATGTCAAGCTGAGCCGCTTTATTGTAAAGCCAATTATTCATCCCTTGAGAATGCAATAACTCATAACGATAGAATCTTGTAACATGGGAGGAGGCCATTTGGTCCATCGTGTCTGTGCTACCTTTTTAATAGTTATCCAGTTAGGCCCTCTCCTCTGCTGCTTCCCCGTAGCCCCAGAAAACTTTTCCTTTCCAGGTATTTATCCAAGTTTTATTTATTTTCTTTGCAACCTCTTACTGAACCTGTCCCCATTTTGTAAGAATTTGGCACAGTTATAAAGGAATAAAGAATGTGCATTTCTATAACACTCTCAGGGCATCCCAAAGTGCTTCATAGCCAGTGAAGTAATTTTGAAGTATAGTCACTGTAATTATGTTGGAAGCACAGCAGCCAATTTGCACACAGCAAGCTCTCACAAGCAACAAAGTGATAATGACCAGATAACCTGTTTTGGAGATGTTGGTTGAGGGATAAAAATTGAGCAGAACACTGGGGAGAACATCCCTGCTGTTCTTTGAAATAGGCCTATGGGATCTTTTATGTGAATCCAAAAGGCATGCCCCAACCAAAAGATGAATTGCAAGATCAATACCTACCAGGAAATTCTACTTGTCATCTACCCAAAGCTACCCTAGAATTGCCCCTTCACACTATCCAAGTGTGAAACATGTTCACTAACCAGCCCAAAGTCATGTGTTGGTCACAATGTATGATGTGTAGAGTAAAGAGTTAATGATTGTGTTAATGAAACAGTGATGTTAATGATGAGGTAAGCATGACATCAGGGTTAGATGACCAAGAGGCTCCAAGAGAGCGAGACACAGAACAGTCTGTGTCCAGCTAACCATGTATTTGCCTTGGAGTAATTGTAAATAGTTTAAATAAATATTTTAAAGAAAAACTATATACCGACTATCTCCAGTCCCACAGAGTAGGCAAAACCTCACCATAACATGAAGAAGCTCCCTGATTTTCCTAATTTGCCTGTCTACAGCTTGTATTTATAAAGTGTGTTTGAAATCATGAAACACCCCAAGGCACCTCAGAAGCATAGTTAAACTAAATTTGACACCGACCTATATAAGTAGATGTTTCTCTCTCCACAGATGCTGCCAGATTTGCTGAGTTTTTCCAGCATTTCCTCTTTTTTTATTTCAGATTTCCAGCATCCACAATATTTTGCTTTTATTATATAGATGTTAGGACAGTTGACCAGAAGCTTTGGTCCAAGAGAGAGCTTTTAAGGAGCATCTTAAAGAAGAGAGAGGTGCTGAGGTTTAGTGATGGAATCCCAGAGCTTAGGTACGAGGTAGCTGAAGAGACAGCTGCCAATGGTGGAGCGATTAAAATCAGATGTGATTAGCCTGGGTGTTGTATTTGACCCTGCGATGAGCTTCCGACCACACATTCATGCCATCACTAACACTACCTATTTCCATCTCTGTAACATTCCCTGACTTCGTCCCCACCTCCGCTCATCTGCTGAAATTCTCATGCATGCCTTTGTTACCTCCTAGACTCAACTATGCCAAAGCACTCCTGGCTGGCCTCCCTCATCCAAAACTCTGCTGCCTGTATCCTTCCTTGGATCGAGTCCCATACCTCTGTGCTTGCTGAGTAGCATTGGCCCCCATTTAAGCAATGCCTCAATTTTAAAATCCTCATTCTTGTTTTCAGATCCTTCCATGGCCTCACTGTAATCTCCTCCAGCTCCACAACCTTCCAAGGTACCTGCGCTTGTCCGATTCAAGCTTCTTAAGCATCCCTAATTTTAATAACTTCACAATTGGCAGCCGTGCCCTCAGCTGCCAAGGGCCCTAAGCTCTGGAATTCCCTCTCTAAACCTCTCCTCATCTCTACCTCGCTTTCCTCCTTTAAGAGACACCATAAAACAAGCTCTTTGACCAAGCTTTTGATCATCTGGCATAATATTATGTGGCTCAGTGTCAAAATTTACTTTAATAATACCCTTGTGAAGTTTTACTATGTTAAAGGTCCTAGTTTATACTAGTTGTTCTTGTATGATGAAGTCAAGTATTTTCTGAATTAGAATATGGAATCTTTCAAACAAGAATAAACTGATTATGTTTACAAGTTTATAAATTGATTAATGCTGAAGCAAAATGTAGTAAGACACAAGATATGTACTGACTCTAAAAGCAACTCTAGTAAAACAAGTAAAGTTGTGCAAGGGCTTCTATCTTTCATACTTCCTGGAATTAACAGCAGCCATCTGTTGAGATGGGAAATGACTATGGTAGTCACTTGTGCCATTAATAGCTCAATAATGTAGCTTGGGAACAGGCTTCAACCGAAATAGAATACAACTTACCACGTACTGTATAAATGAACTGATTTATTACTTTTGACTGACTGATTTCCACTTTCTTGTCTATTTTCTAGAGTAAGAAGCAAACACGTCTATTTAGATATCTGAGAGTGTATGAGTGAAGGTGTTTTGAAGAAAATTGTATTTTTTATATAGCTGGAAGTGAGTTCCAAAGCTTCAGCTTAATGTCTGGGTTCAGCCTACATTTCAAAAGTCTGAATTAAGCGGCTCATAATTAACTACAGGAGGAGATGGTGGCGTAGTGGACTAGCAATCCAGAGGCCCAGGCTAATGCCCAGGAGACCCGTTTACAAATCTGGAATTGAAAAATCATCTCAGCTTCATGGTCGTCATAACTATCATCAATTGTTATAAAAACCCATCTGGTTCACTAATGTCCTTTAGGGAAGGAAATCTGCTGTCCTTACCCAGTCTGGCCTACATGTGACTCCAGACCCACAGCAATGCTGTTGACTCTTAACTGCCCTCTGCAATGGTCTAGCAAGTCACTCAGTTCAAGGGCAATCAGGGATGGACAACAAATGCTGGCCTTGCCAACAGTGCCCACATCGCATGAAAGAATAAGAAAAAAATAACTGCCAAACTCTCAGGTTAGGTGGCTGTCTTTTACGGACTCCTCAGCCCCAATTGTTAAAGGGACAGAGTAGGGGAGTGTGTTTGCAGGGCCTCATTATTGCCACTTTTACTCTGTCCCACACCCAACAGAGAGCCAGGCTTGATGGACTGGCTGCCAGGCAGGAGCCTCAACAAAAACCACTGGGGATGATCCCCGGTGGACATTGTAGGTTGGTTGGGGAGAAAATAGGGCATGCCCAGAGAGATTGCAATCCAGGAGAGATAGTGGGTTGATGGAGAGAAGGAAAGGTAGGGGGATGGGTTGGATGGGCAATCAGAGAGGATAGGGGACAGGGAGAGACTGAGGGGCAGAATTGGAATTGTGGGTATTGATGGAGGCGGATACTGGTCACAACATAAGGTTTGCTTGGCAAGCAATAAGAAGTTGTTCTCCTGCTCCTCCTAGCCCATGTGAAGTATTGGAAAAGCACTAACCTGTTTGATCTGCCTGTTCATACCTCACTTTAGCTGCCAGGTTTCCCAATCCCTGGAAATAACAGGAACAGGGCCTTATTTAATTATAACCATGGACATGCCTCGCCAGAGTGACTTATTTAGTTTCCCTCAATCTCTTCTCAATTAAATGATACAGTAGCATAGTGGTTATGATGCTGGACTAGTTATCCAGAGGCTTGGACCATTTGAGCCATAACGAGTTCAAATCCCACCACGTCAGCCAGATAAGTTAAATTCACTTATTACATAAAATCTGGAATAGATAATTAGTAATAGTGACCATGTAACTACTGGATTGTTGTTAAGAACCCATCTGGTTCACTAATGTCCTTACCTAGCCTGGCCTACATGTGACTCCAGACCCATAGCAACATGACTGTTGCTTAACTGCCCTCTGACAAAACACACAGTTGGTTCAAGAACACGGCTCACCCCACTTTCTCGAGGGCAGTTAATGATGGTCAACAAATGTTGGCCTTGCCACATCCAAGAATGAATGTTAAAAGAAGTTAAAACAGAATCCGGTCTGTGCATAGTAGGTTGGCCAGTCAGGTTTTGCAAATTAGCCAGTTTAACCCCTTGCCACACTGACTTGCTTTGCTGCCCAAATGTGGGATTAAAATTCATCCTTGTGTCTGTTATTTTGCATAGTGTGAATCCCATTGTAACCTTTAAAGCTCGCCATTAAAGTTGTGTTCCTTGTCATTTTTAAGAGTGTTGCCAGAGTCTCCATGTGATCCCAGTTGATGTGCACCATTTGGGTATCGCACCTGGGTTGCCAACCCTCCAGGATTGGCCTGGAGTCTCTAGGAATTGAAAATCAATCTTCAGAACACTGCAATCCTGGAGAGAAATTATTGGGGCATCGACAAAAAATAACAATCTTCATTATTTTCTTTGAACGTTTCTCTTTACCAGGTATAAAAGTATTGGAAATGGGGGGAAAAGGCTGTTTGGCTGACAGTCGAGCATCATCCAATTGGGTAATGAGTCTTTTTGCTTTCCAATTGGTGTAGGAAGGCAGTGCGTCACAAGGATGGATGTGTTGGCCGACTAATGGCTGGAGTGTGGGGCGACGTCATGTGATGAATATGTGATGAATATATGATGAATAGGAATACGTTTAATCACAGTTGGCACCCTATATTGTATACTTATTGTGATGGTGCTGTGTGTCTAGCAGAAAATTGCAAATGGATGATAGGAAAATTCTGTCTTTGGTTTGCCAGCCATGGAGAATAGTAGAGACCAAGGTAGTAATCTTATCAATGACATCGGGTTCTGATGGAAACAGTGAGATTAGGAACCATTAGGAAGTCCTAAAATGAAATGTGGGCCTTGAAAACTAGGGGGTCAAATTCATCTTGACTTCACTGGAATTGAATCTCTAGCAGAGGGTATAATAGGCAGCCAATGTGATACTGTCCAAGTCAAACCTTTACTCCTCCGTGTACAATGTATTTGATGGGCTGAATGGCCTCCTTCTGTGTCATAATGACTCTGTGACTACATGAACTATAGAATGCGTGATTTTATTCCTTGTTGAATTTTTCTTTGCCCTGTAGGATTTCTGTTTCTTCAGTGTTTAAAGCAGTGCACACTGAAGGATGAATCATCATAAAATAATTAGTATCAATTTGCGTAATAAACCCACACTTACCAGGAGATGTGTTTAGTAAAACAAAAAGTGTCCCATTTCCCTGATTGAGTATGGAAAATCATAGCTGGAACTAATTTAGTTGCTTATTAAACATCAGGTTTCATTTCCTATGCACAGTATAGTAATGAGGAAAGCATTGCCGGTAGAGATTAACGGCGAGAGAGAGTTGTAGCAGTTTTTGTTTTATCTTGTGCTGTTGCATCTTAAGAAAAAAAATTGTTGTAAAAAATATTAAATGCATACCGAATTTATCAACCCACTTCTTAGTGACCTGTTTGTGGAATTGTATAATGTAGGTGACACAAAATCCAAACCCCCCCCACCCCCCCGCCAAACGGATACAGTCTTATCTATCCAGTGTCTTTCAAATGTTCCGGCAAATATATCTGTAAACGTTCATTTGGTCTTGCCGATTCACAGAGAGCGTTCGTTATGAGCGTACGTTATTGCAAGTAAAGTGTTATACAAGACCCATTTAGACTGGAAGCATTTTGGGTGTTACTGTGGTCTGTGCTGCAAGTGAAGACATTTCAATCTGTGTCCTTTCACTTAACCGTTTGAGAGTGTAAGATGGATGATTGAGTGGCGTCAATCATTGGAAATCCAAATCTCCTCAAAGGAGGGTACAAAGGCTTCAAGTGTTGAACAACCTGTTGAATGCTGAAACTGAACAACACAATGCAGGCCGTGCAAAGGAGCTGCTGCTTTGGTTAAGTGTGAGAAGGGATGTTCATGGAGTTAATGGTGTAGTATTTGATGATGATGATGATGGTGTGGTTCCAAGGTTGACCAAATCTTGTGATAGCTTCAGAGCTACTGGTTGACACATTCATGAGATCAAAGTATTTTGGCACAGTTAAAATATTGATAATTGTACAGTAACTAACTGAGATACTCAACGATCGTCATATTTTAATTAAAACCCTTTGTTGGTCTGTATTGGCTTGCTTATTGCGGCAAATAGGATGAAAGAATGATAACTGTATTAAGTTGTTGGCCGGACATTAAAACACAGCTGATTGGTTAATGTGGAAGCACACTGACTCCATGCTAAATTGCAGTGCTCATTAACAATTTGCTGGCCCCTCACACCTTCCCATCATTGCATTCAAAAGGTGACGGTGGCGCTTTAGTGAAATTTTCCCTTGAGAAATCGAGGAGCAGGCCCCTCAAAACCTGGTTGCTCTCACATTGAATTTACTTCAATGATAGTGAGAGCTGTGTTAGCAGCTGTATCCAGCCAAAGCAGAAAAATCTTTTTCAGCAGATGTTCTCAGGCAATATCTTTTATATAGGAACAGGAGTAGGCTAAATGTGTACCATCATTCAATTAGATCATTTACTTCACAATCTGTACTTCAACCCCACTTTCTTGACTTTTCTCCATATTTCTTGATATCTTTAGTGAACAAAAGTCTGTTGATCTCAGCCTTGAAAGCTCTAATTGACCCTCAGCAATTTGGGGGAGAAAGTCCTTGATTTCAGTTATCCTTTGTGTGAAAGCTATCCTTCCTGATTTCACTCCTGAATGACCTTTGCTAAAGTCTCCTCCCCTTTCTCTCGACTCTCCCACTGGAGGAAAAAGTTTTCCTCTACCTATCCAATCAAAATGATCATTTTAAACACCTCAATCAGATCACTCCTCACATTTCTATACTCAAGGGAATATGAGTCTGTAATTGCAGGCAGCGCCACATTCAGCCATTAATGTTCTCTTACTAGGATAGGTGTAGCCCGCTATCTTTTCTCTTTCAGCTTCTTCCCGTATTACATGGTGTCTGCTTAATGCTGGGTGACCTTCACATCAACCGTCATTTTTGGATTTGTCGGGGGATTTTACAGCCGGCTGTCTTTCCTGCCACTAACCCTCCCCTTTTATCTGCAGGGTGACCAACAAGCCTGGATTTTAATAGGACCATCCAGTTATTGGACCAGTTGTTAGAGACCGGGACGCTGTTTTTCCTGTATTTACAATGTTCCAGCTTTGAGCATGCACGCTACACACCTGTGGATGCACAATGCATTCTCTTCTATGACCACCTTCCTGATGGCTCTCACAACTTGCTCCCCCCCCCCCCACCGACCCAGCTCTCCTAGCTCTGGCACTGCCACCCCCCCCTCCCCACCTCTCACACTCAGCCCTGGCAGGAACCGCCCCTGGGTCTTACAGGTTCATGCCAAAGCATACCTTTAATTTTCGGCCGGGAGTTGGTCACCCTGTTTAACTGGGCTGGGGGGCCAGCACAGATGCACGCTGGCTAACCTGCACCAGCGGCTGGGTTTAAAAGCCATCGTGAATTATAAATTGTTAAGAACTTACTTGACTGACCCAACATCTTTTCAAGGCAAGTTCGGACACCCCATTGGATTTGAACATGAACAGCAGCTGTATAAAGAAGTGCTGTCGATAGGGGACTGGTGGGAGATGTGGGCTTGCAATTATTATCCATCTTCCAGCAGGTGCAGAGAGCTCTGCGAAGGAGGAACTTCACAAGTCTTTGTGAACTGCTGATCTGATTATTGTCCTTTTCTAGAGTGCTCAGTAATGAGCGATAGTTTTCACATTAACAGTGAACCCGTTCATTATTTTGGCATTGTGGCAGATCATTGCCGGAAGTAAGAAACTTCTTTCTGAATTAGTGACAGTAGATGTGCACTGCCACACGTTAAACTTTAAGGTGGGAAAGTGTTGTTTCTTAAATCTTTTCTACTCAGATTTTTTATTTTTTATCTGTTCTTTTAAAGGGCACAGTTTTAAGAAAGATCCTCCTGAATCGCTACTTTGGGAATCTTCGTAGCGTCTATAAAGGGGAAGGATACAGCAGCGGCATAAATGCCCCCCTGACAACAGGAAGTTACTCCAAATCTGCACAACCTGGAGGTAAATACCATGGACATTTGTTAAATTAATATTGAAAATGATAGCAATTGGTAATATAGAGTAAGTTTAGATATGTGCAAATGAAATAAAGAAATAAATTAATCTCCGGTTGCACCTATGTTCTATGTGAACTAAATCAGTGGGTAGCACTCTTGTTTCTGAGCTAGAAGGTCAAGGGTTCATGGCCCAAGTATGCCTGAGACTTGAGCATATAGCCCAGGTTAACATTCCCAGTAGAGTATCGAGGGAGGGCTGCATTGTCGGAGGTGCCATCTTTTGGATGAGATGTTAAACCGTCTGTCTTCTCAGATGGATGTAAAAGCTCCAAGACACCCATTCACAGTTACTGGAGTTACTGAGGGGCCAAATCTTGGTTTGATTGTTGGAATTGTTGTTGCTGTCATCGCTGTGGTTGGTGTGGCTCAGTGGATGAGGAGAGAAGAAATTTGGTTACAGCCCAGTAAAATTGTAGCCACTGAAAGGGGAGGATCACCCTCAAATGCTTCAGTCATAAGCCTGAGGGACAAAGTTACTAACTTCACTGGATTTTTAAAAACAGCTGAACTAGCACAAAAACCAGTTTAATAAACAGCAAGGGGGAACCTCTATGGTGTTGAGATGTTGCAGTGTCACCATTAGTGGGAAGGCATGATTTCAGCATGGTAAGTTTACAAAGGCGATTTGCATTAGAGGCCTTGCTGTTCAATGACTATAGTTCAAAATGATTTAAGTGACTGTAAACACGTACTTTAGGATACACTGATGTCATGAAAGTTACTATAGAAAAGAAAGTTCTTCACCCTTTTCGGCTTCCGACCTGCATATTTAAGTCGCCCGGCATTTTTACGCAGCAGTGTTAGTTATGATTCCTTTTTTCTTTTGATTTCTTTTTTAACGGGACATGATGTTGAATCAGTCAAGGCAGAGGAACATTCTTTGTATCTGTGATGGAGGCAGGGTTGATGAGGATCAAACTCCAGATCAGCCTACCAGTAGTGCCTTCCGTGAACATCTCCATTCCCTCCCCCACTCCCCTCAGCATGGCTTCACCTCCATTTCTTAAGGAGCAGAACTCATAGTGTTCAAGGCTAGAGACTAAGCAGGGAGTGCCTGGGGGCCAAAGGCCCAGTGGGACGTGTTGCAAGAAGGAGAATGAGCTGGGGGATGCTGACTTAGCCAGTCTGAAGGCTGAGCGTTGAACTGCACAGATGTCAAGGCTGCTCCTTGAGGCCAAAGACTGGTGCCAGTGGCTTCTGAGAGACATTATTGGGCAGCCTCATGGTGATTGGAGAGGGATTATGACCTCTCCAAACGCTCACTGGCTCCGCTACTGGTCTGCAGGAGTTGCCCGTCATAAAATGATGGATCAAAACCAGATGCAGCATCTTTAATTATAAGGTCACTTATTTGTGAGGATTATAAAGGAAAAAATGGAATAAAAGGTTTGAATTTATGTAGGACCTTTCATGGCCTCAGGACATCTCAAAGCGCTTTACAGCCAATAAAGTGTAGTCACTGTTGTAATGTAGGAAACATTGCAGATAAAGTGTGTATTCCCAACTTGCAATTCAAATTTAAATTGGCCACGACACCAGGCAGAATTCCCCTGCTCATCTTTGAAACAGTGTCATGGGATCTTTACACTTGAGAGGGCAGATGGGACCTCGGTTTAGCAGTTCATCTGAAAGATGACACCTTCCATAGGGCAGCACCCTGTGGATGACGTGCTCAAGTCTCTGGAGTGGGCCTTGAACTCATAGCCTTCTGACTCAGAGGTGCGAGTGCTGGCACTGAGCCAGGATGATACCTCATGACTTGCAACTGCTTCTTAAATTCCTGCTGCTACTTTCTCACTGATGCCTCATGCCATCATTTAGATCCAGCATTTGAATACATTACAGCCACTAAGACAGGGGCTGCTCCGTGCACACCACTGGGCAGTCATACTGACTTTAGCAAAAGTGGCTGTACAGCAATATTATTCTAAATTAGATGGCCAGTATTTGGTAAGGAAACCAGTGGGCGAGATGGGGTAAACAGTAAATATGGAACTGGCTTATTAAGCCATCTCCCAGTTTAAGTTAACTAGTTGGAGTTCCCTGTACACAATGCCACCCATTTCATCTAGTTCTGTCTGTCCAGAGTGTGATATTTGACGCCAATCAGTCACTCTGCTTCCCATCCAGCAGATTCTGGCCCTCCACAGCTGTAATGGTCTCATCTCAGGTTTGCTTCTGTAATGAAAGGAATAGTTTGTGAAATAGATTATTAAGCTGATGAACAGGTTATGGGGAAGATGGTGGCGTAGTGGTAATGTCATGGGCTAGTAATCCAGAAGCCCAGGATAATGTTCTGGGGACATGGGTTCAAATCCCATGATGGCAATTAATAAATCTGGAATTGAAAGCTAGGCTCAGTAATGGTAACTGTCAAATTATCATCGGTTATCATAGAAACCCATCTGGTTCACTAATGTCCTTTAGGGAAGGAAATCTACTGTCCTTACTCAGTCTGGCCTACATGTGGCTCCAGACCCACAGCAGTGTGGTTGAAATGGCCTAGCAAACCACTAAGTTTAAGGGCAATTAGGGATGGGCAGCAAATCCTGGCCTTGCCAGTGATGCTCACATCCCATGAAAGAATGCATTTTTAAAAGATGTTCCCACGAGGAGGGCCAACAGCACTGTAGGCGTTCTTGCAACATGTGAACTGCAGCGCTTCAAGAAGGCGGCTCACCACCACCTTCTCGAGTGTTATTGGGGATGGGCGATAAATGCTGGCCTTGCCAGCAATGTCCACATTCCACAAGTGAATAAGAAAAATAGACAGACCTTAAACAAAAACAGAATTACCTGGAAAAACTCAGGTCTGGCAGCATCGGCGGAGAAGAAGAGAGTTGATGTTTCGAGTCCTCATGACCCTTCAGCAGAACTGAGACCTTAAACCTGTTTTCAGGCTACTGCTGTTTGACCTATTTTGGGTAGTCCTATCGGCATAGCTCACAAGGCCATGGGAGCACAAACAAGCCTACTCACCACATCAAGGTGCAGTGCTCAGGTGGTTATTGTTGGTGGGCTGCCTATTGAGGAAGCAAAGTCAATGATTCCAGTACAAATTTGTAGCATTTACAGCGCCCAGCTGAAGTTAGATTTCGGAGTGAATCTTGTCTCGCTGTAAAAATAATTAAGTCCGATTTTCTTTTGAAACGATAAACCCTTTCAAATATTCGTTTCCCTGTGACTGTTGCATGATGGCCTGATGCACTCTGAGTCCTGCCAAGCTCTGCCAAGTGATGCTATTAAAGCCTCTGAGTTTCAGCTGGTCTGTGCCCACCATTAAATTAAAAGCAAAAAAAGGCTTATCTAGCCCTTTCATGACCTCATGGCATCTCAAAGCACTTTACAGACAATTAAGTATTTTTGAAGTGTAGTCCTTGTAGGAAAGGTAGCTGCGCACAGCAAGCTCCCACAAACAGCAATATAAGATAATGTCCAGAAAATCTACCTCAGGGATGTTGATTGAGGGATAAATTTTGGTCAGGTAACCAGGAAAAATGTCCCTGCTTTTCTCCATTTTTTTAATTCATTCATGGGATGTGGGTATCGCTGACTGGGCCAGCATTTATTGCCCATCCCCGATTGCCCTTGTGAAGGTGGTGGTGAGCTCCTCCCTTGAACTGCTGTAGTCCATGTGGTGTAGGTATACCCACTGTGCTGTTAGGGAGGGAGTTGCAGGATTTTGACCCAGCGACAGTGAAGGAACGGAGATATATTTCCAAGTCAGGATGGTGAGTGGCTTGGAGGGAAACTTCCAGGAGGTGGTGTTCCCATATATCTGCTGCCCTTGTCCTTCTAGATGGTAGTGGTCATGAGTTTGGAAGGTGTTGTCTAAGGACCCTTGGTGAGTTCCTGCAGTGCACCTTGTAGATGGTGCACACTGCTGCTAATGTGCGTCGGTGGTGGAGGGAGTGAATGTTTGTGGGTGGGGTGCCAAGGAAGTGGGCTGCTTTGTCCTTGATGGTATCAAGCTTCTTGAGTGTTATTGGAGCTGCACTCATCCAGGCAAGTGGGAAGTATTCCATCACACTCCTGACTTGTGTCTTGTAGATGGTGGACAGGCTTTGGGGAGTCAGGAGGCAAGTTACTCGTCACAGGATTCCTAGCCTCTGACCTGCCCTTGTAGGCACATATTTATATGCTTAGTCCAGTTCAGTTTCTGGTCAATGGTAACCCCAGGATTTTGATAATGGGAGATTCAGTGATGGTAATGCCTTTGAATATCAAGAGGCGATGGTTAGATTTTCTCTTGTTGGAGATGGTCATTACCTGACACTTGTGTGGCGCAAATGTTACTCGCAACTTGTCAGCCCAAGTCTGGATATTGTCCAGGTCTTGCTGCATTTGGACATGACTCCTCAGGTCATGACTCCTCAGATACTGAAGTAGTCCATGAATGGCGCTCAATATTGTGCAGTCATCAGCGAACATCCCACTTCTGACCTTATGATGGAAGGAAAGTCATTGATGAAGCAGCTGAAGATGGTTGGGCCAAGGACACTACCCTGAGAAACTCTGGCAGTGATGTCCTGGAAATGAGATGATTGACCTCCAACAACCACAACCACCTTCACTTGTGCTAAGTCTGACTCCAACCAGCAGAGAGTCTTCCCCCTGATTCCCATTGACTCCAGTTTTGCTAGGGCTCCTTGATACCACACTCAGTCAAATGCAGCCTTGATGTCAAGGGCAGTCACTCTCACCTCACCTTGGGAGTTCAACTCTTTTGTCCATGTTTGAACCAAGGCTGTAATGAGGTCAGGAGCTGAGAACCCTGCTGGAACCCAAACTGAGCATCAGTGAGTAGGTTATTGCTAAGCAAGTGCAGCTTCATAGCGTTGTTGATGACCCCTTCCATCACTTTACTGATGATTGAGGGTAAATTGATGGGGGGGTAATTGGCCGGATTGGATTGTCCTGCTCTTTGTGTATAGAACATACCTGGGTAATTTTTCACATCACAGGGTAGTTGCCAGTGTTGTAATTGTACTGGAACAGCTTGGCTAAGGGCACGGCAAGTTCTGGAGCACAAGTCTTCAATACTATTGCCGGAATAGTGTCAGGGTCCATTGCCTTGCACTATCCAGTGCCTTCAACAGTTACTTGATATCATGTGGAGTGAATCAAATTGGCTGAAGACTGGCATCTGTGATGCTGGGGACTTCCAGAGGAGGCCAAAATGGATCATCCACTCAGCACTTCTGGCTGAAGATTCTTGCAACTACTTCAATCTTTTTCACTGATGTGCTGGGCTTCCCCATCATTGAGGATGGGGATATTTGTGGAGCCTCCTCCAGTGAGTTGTTTAATTGTCCACCACCATTCATGACTGGACGTGGCAGGACTGCAGAGTTTAGATCTGATCCGTTGGTTGTGGGATCGCTTAGCTCTGTCTATCACTTGCTGCTTACGCTGTTTGGCACGCATGTAGTCCTGTGTTATAGCTTCACCAGGTTGACACCTCACTTGTCCGTATGCCTGATGCTGTTCCTATCATGTCCTCCTGCACTCTTCATTGAACCAGGGTTGATCCCCTGGCTTGGTGGTAATGGTAGAGTGGGGGACGTGCCGGGCCATGAGGTTACAGATTGTGTTCGAATACAATTCTGATGCTGCTGATGACCCACAGCACTTCATGGATGTGCAGTCTTGACTTGCAAGACCTGCTCGAAATCTATCCCACTTAGCATGGTGGTAGTGCCACACAACACAATGGAGGGTATCCTCAATGTGAAGATGGGAATTCGTTTCCACAAGGACTGTGTGGTTTTGATACAACTGGGTGGCTTGCTAGGCCATTTCAGAGGGCATCTAAGACTCAACCACATTGTTGTGGGTCTGGAGCCAGATATAGGCCAGGCCAGGTAAGGATGGAAGATTTTTTCCGCTAAGCCTGTTTTAAAAAAAATATATATGACACTCAATAATGGTTTCATGGTCGTCATTATACTTTTAATTCCAGATTTTTACTGAACTCAAATTTCACCATCTGCCATGGTGTCATTCGAACCCTGGTCCCCAGAGCATTACCCTGGGCCTCTGGATTATAATGGATTACTATGCCACCACCACCTCTATGGTATTGTGGGGCCATATTTTATGTCACCGGAGCCTCCGTTTAAGGTCTCATCTGAAAGGCAGCAGCTCTGACAGTGCAGCAGTCCCTCTGTACTGTAACGCAGTGGCAGATGATGTGTGCCAGGCGGATCAAATCCACAAGGGAAACTTGATCATATGGTCACAACTGCTTTGCAATTTGTATTTTATTTCGAGATGCGTGCCCTGAACTACCATGACTTCAGATATTTTTAGAAAACTAAAATTAAACATTTATTAACAAAAGAAAAGATTTCAAGCACATACAGAGGACTACAAATTACTTCTATAATAACTCCTAAAACCCCAAATTAATCTGCCTGCTCATTACACCTCCGTTAAGACAACAGTAAAAACAAATAAATTTAAACAGACCCAGGCAAAGCAACACAATACCTGGATAGGAGAATTCACAGTGAGTTTTCTCAGCTTTGGTTCCTGTAGACAGCAACTTGATGCATAGAGGCTGGAGGCTTTTCACACTTGTGTTAGATCTTAGAATGCCTTCTTCTCTGACACATAGCCTCATTCCTTTATACATGTTTCTCCCTTTTTAATGCAAATTCCATTGTTCCCATATGTTCTTGCAACTTTGCTTTTCTCATAATATAAAGCTTTCATAGTACTAATTTTATCAGTAACCTTTGGGGAAAAATAAACACGTTGTTTGACTTAGCTTCTTCTGCCTAGGTGTAATATCTTACCATCTCTTTGAAATTCAAACTACTCTGGTTTATCTAAAAATGCAAATTTTCCTTACACCTCACATTCTAAAACTTCAGCCATGTTTACATATTTAGTATTTCAAACCTAGCTTCTTGTTGATAACTCAAAGCCTCCAGGCCAGCTGTCTCAAATTCAAGTAAATCCCCCCAACACACGCATACACACAGAGAAAATATCCAAACCCCACTATTAACCTACCTTTACAATAAATCACAATAATATATTGAAAATTATATTTTCATAACATACAGCATCAGTGTAGATTGTGTGCTGAAGTCCGCGAAATGGGACTTTAACCCACAACTCTCTTACTCGAGGTGAGTGTGCTACCATAGCTGACTTCAAACTCTGAGGCCTGGGTTGGATTTGGAAACTGCAGGTTGAAAGCAGCAGAAAGACCTGGAGTGGGAAGAAAGCTTAACAGTAAAATGAGTAGTTGTTATTGTCCTGTTAATGAATTCAGACAGCACAGCCTAGGAAACTTAAGGGTGGGTTATGTGTCAGCCCTTTGCATTGAGGAGTGGGAAGAGATCCAAGTTCTGTCTGTTGCAATGTTAAAAAAAGCAATGAGCATTTCTCATATAGTGTTCAACCTGAGCAGGAATAGACCTTTTATTTGTTGCAAGAGGTACCAAAATAGTTAATATGCAGGGCTACAGGGAGAAGACAGGGAAGTGACACTAAGTAAGTTTGTTCCTACGAAGAGCCAACACAGATACAACAGGCTGAATGGCTACCACCTGCACTGTAACTGTTCTGTAAACTGAAAATTAAGCCTCCAACTAAAGTGTTTGATTATGTTTTTTTGTAGGTGGCTCTTCACCTGATTCAGACAAGTGTGGAGTCTCTGTATTTGAGATTCAGTGCCACCTTGACAGAGCAGGGGCTTCTGAACTGGTCACCGACCTCATCACAAACACTAAAAATTCCAGGATCTTTGAAGAGAGCATCATGCTCGGCATTGCTTTGTTAGAAGGAGGGAACACCCAGATCCAGGTAAGGCAACAAGCCCGAGTCCTCAGAACTTTGAGCCAAACCGCACCCCCAACCCCCCACCCCTCCCCAAACCCCGTCGTGTTAATCAATCTGTTATCAAATCTCAGCGTTCGTTTCACCGTCAACTTAACGAGCTGAAGAAGTCCGAGAAGTTCTTCAAAGTCTTGTATGATCGCATGAAACTGGCACAACAAGAAATAAGGGCAACAGTATCGGTCAACACACACGACCTGAGCAGCAAAAAGAAGGATGATGACTATGATGTGGTGACACCTGTCAACAGAAGAAGAGGTAACTGAATTAAAACCATGAAGGGGAACAGATTGAAACTAATTAGGGGCAAATTGTTGAGTTTAGGAGGTACTTCTCACAATGTGAACAGACGGGTTAACACTTGGATGATGTGAGGGGCAACTGTAGGCTGGTCCTAAAGGATTGATTACCGCAAGAGAGTTTCACCTAAGTCTCAGTTTTATGGCCTGTTTTTTGGATGAAACACTAAGAGAAAATCTGCCCTCTCAGGCAAATGTAAAAGATGCCATGGCACTATTTGGGGACGAGCAGCAAAGTTCTCCGGGGTGTCCTGGCCAAAATTTATCTGCCCATCAACATCACCAAAACAGATTAGTTGGTCATTAACTCATTGTTTGTGGGATCTTGCTGTGCACAAATTGGCTTGCATTTCCTAGCATTACAGCAGAGACTACACTTCAAAAGTACTTCATTGGCTTCAAAGTGCTTTGGGCCATCATGAAAGGTGTGATAGTCTTTCAAATGGACAACAACTAACTGGCAACCTCGTAGAAGTTTGATTTTTTTCCTTTCACTTCAAAGTCAAATCCTCTTGGTTGCACCTACAATCTATCACTGTAACTGTTATTTTGTTCCCCTTGCAATTTCCTCCCACTAAGATATTTTCCTTTCTCTCCCTTTGTTGGATGGAAACAGTTGGTTTGTGTCCATCCTCCTACCCAGTCAGGTCTGGAAATGACTCGTTAGCTGTGGGACAGCATGGCGATACTTTCATCCTCAACCATTGTGGAAGTGCCTAGTCTTCCTTGGCACCTCCATAGGAAAGAAAGAACTTGCATTTCTCACACTTTTCATCATCTTAGGATGTCCCAACGTGCTTTAATAACCAATTAAGTACTTTTGAAGAGTAGTCACTGTTGTAATGTGATTCCCCTGCTCTTCTTAAGAATATAAGAAATAGGAGCAGGAGGAGACCATTCAATATGATCTTGGCTGATTTTCTGCCTCAACTCCATTTTTCCGCCCACTCCCCCATCCCATGATTCCCCGAGAAGCTGAAAATCTCTCTATCTCAGCCTTAAATATACTCAACAACTAAGCATTCAAAACCCTCTAGGGTAGAGAATCACAAAGATTCTCAAGCCTTTGAATGAAGAAACCTCTTCTCATCTCAGTCCTAAATGATTGCCCCTTTATCCTGAGACTGTGTCCCTGTTTTCTAGCTACCTCAGCTCAGACCTCTGTGTCTACCCTGTCAAGCCCCTTCAGAATTTTATATGTTTCAATGAGATCATCTCTCATTCTTCTAAACTCTAGAGAATATAGGCCCAGTTTCCTCATCCTCTCATCATAGGACCTTCCTCTCACCCAAGGGACCAATTTAGTGAATGTTCGCTGAACTGCCTCCAATGCAAATATATTCTTCTTTAAAAATGGAGACCAAAACTGTGCACAGTATTCCAACTGTGGTCTCACCAAAGTCCTGTACAATTGTAGCAAGACTTCTTTATTCCTGTACTCCAATGCCCTTACAATAAAGGCCAACATGCCATTTGCCTTCCTAATTGCTTGCTGTATCTATATGCTAAATTTGTGTTCCTTATACGCCTACACCAAGACTCTCCAAATATCAACATTTACAAGTTTCTTGCCTTTTTTAAAAAACATCTTCTTTTCTATTCTTACTACCAAAGTGAATAAACTCACACATCCCCACATTATATTCCATCTGCTACCTTGTTACCCACTCACTTAACCTGTCCATATCTTTTTGCTGCCTCTTTCTGTCTTCCTCCCAACTTACGTTCCCACTCCTCAGCTTGTATCATCAGAAACCTTAGGTACATTATTTGGCCTCTTCATCTAAGTTATTTGTAAGTCTAATTAATAGAAATTGTTAATAGCTAAGGCCCCAGCACTGATCCTTGCGGCACTCTGCTGGTCACAGCCTGCCAACTTGGAAAATGCCCCGTTTATCTCTACTCGAGCCATTATCTTGCATACTAACTTTTTGTGTGGCACCTCATTGAATGTCTTTTGGAAATTCAAGTATGAACACCCACTGGTTCCCTTTTGTGTACCTTACTAGTTACATCCTCAAAAAAACGCGAATAAATTTGTCAAACACGACTTTCCTTTCATAAAACCATGTTGACTTTGCCTGATCGTACAATCATTTTCCATGTGCATTGTGAAGACTGCTTTAATAATAGATTCCAGCATTTTCCCAATGACTGATGTCAGGCTCACTGGCCTGCAGTCCGCTATTTTCTCTGTCCCTCCTTGAACAGTAGTGTCGTGTTTGCTAATTTCCAATCCGTTGGGAACATTCCAGAATCTAGGGAATTTTGGAAAATCATAACCGGCACAGCCACTATCTCTGTAGCTATCTCTTTTGGAACCCTAGGATATATGGGATGTAGGCTATCAAGTCCTGGGGATTTGTTAGCTTTTAGTTACTTGCGTTTCTCCAATACTTTTTTCTGCTGATATTAATTACTTTAACTTCCTCACTCTTACTGTCGCCTTGGTTACTCTCTATTTCTGGTACATAGTTTGCGTTTTCAATTGTGGAGACAGACACAAAATATTTGTTCAATGTCTCTGCCTCATTCCCCTTGATAATTTCTCCTGTTGCTGTCTCTAAGAGACCAACATTTACTTCAGCTATTCTTCTCTTTTTTAAAAGCTCCTTGAAAAAAAATTGAGAAGCAGATCTTTTTCTCAGGAATGTTACTATAGTTTTAATCTTGAAAGTAAGGAGAATAAAATTATCAAACACATACTTAAATAACACCAAAACTATAAAACGTTAATAATATAATCTTGTACTGCATATGTTATATATTTTTATAGAAGATTATGATCATAAAGTTGTGACACCCTCTCCCTCTCTACTGGGGCAAAAGGCTGTGAGTAATGAGCCAGTTCAACAAGGCCTCAAAGCCCAGTTGCTTCAGTTCTTTCTCATGTTACTTATTTCCTGATTGATCCTTGTTTCAATTTCATGGCTTCCGAGGTTTGGAAAGAATTGTTCTTTCCTCCTTTAGCCCTGCTGCTGCTTTGCGGGATGAATCCGAAATCAGGACTCGAAATAGCTTAGTATCAGTGACTTGGGCTAAATTGGAGAAGATGGGGCTGCTCTCCCTGGAGAAGAGAAGGTTGAGAGGAGGTTTGATAGAGGTGTTCAAAATCATGAGCGATCTAGACTAAGTAGATGGGGGGAAAAGCTGTTCCTATGGTGGAAGGATCAAGAAGCAGAGGACACCAATTTAAGGTGATTGGAGGAAGCAAAGCACAGATGGTATGAGGAAAAGCTTCTCTATGCAGCTGGTGGTTAGGATCTGGAATACACTGCCTGAGAGTGTGGTGGAAGCAGATTCAATCGCAGCTTTCAAAATGAATTGGAAAATTTATCTGAAGAGGGAAGATTTGCAGGGCTGTGAGGAAAAGGTGGGGTAGGGGGACTAAGTGATTTTCTTTTGTAGAGAGCCGGCACAGACATGAGGGGCCAAATGGCCTCTTCCGTGCTGTAACCATTCTATGATTCTACTCAGAAGACTCTAAATGCAAAGTCATGAGAGCAGGGCTTTATTCTTTATGGTGTTTATTCCCACTGCTTTTTCTAGGTGTTAATGGTGTGCTAACAGCTTGAAATGGGATTTTTAGCCTAACTGTCCTGTTACCAATGGCGATGTAGCCGTCGCTATGTTGAAGAGGCTTACTGGCGGGTGTCCAAAGCACCTGTCTGTTTCAGGCATTAAACCCCTTTTCATATGGAAGTCGTGGAACTTTAATGCCAGTAGGATCACGATTGCTATTTTAATTCGGAACTGGTGGGAGTCTGCGCTGTACTCCCATTGACCAGCTGCAGGGGCAATGGAACCAAAGTCACAGAACTTTTACAATACAACAGGAGGCCATTTGGCCCATCATGTCTGTGCTGGCTTTCCAAATGAGCAACTCGCCTCGAACCATTCTCCCACTTTCTCCCTGTAACTCTGCACATTTTTCTTTTTCTAATAACAGTTCAATTCCCTTTTGAATACCTCGCTTGACCCTGCTTCCACCACACTCTTTAGGCAGTGCATTCCAGATCCCAACCACTCGCTGTGTGAAAAAGTTTCTCCTCATATCATCTTTGCTGTTTTTGCCAATTACCTTAAACCTGTGTCCCCTCATTCTTAATCTTTCCACCAATGGGAGCAGCTTATCCCTATTTACTCTGCCCAGACCCCTCATGATTTTGAATACTCCATTAAATCTCTTAAGTATCCTTTCCCAAGGAAAACAGTCCCAACTTCTCCAATCTACCTACATAACTGAAGTTCCTCATCTCTGGAACCACATGAGAGCCCTTTCTGCACCCTCTCAAATGCCTTCACCTTCTTCCGAAAATGCGGCACCCAGAGCTGGACATAATACTCCAGTTGAGGCTGAACCAGTGTTTTATCCAAAGTGGACCGCTTCTCCTCGGTCCACAAAAATAATCTGGGACGCTCTCCCCACAGCCCTCCTACTGAGATGGTCACCCTCTGAGATCACATCACAATCCTCACAACAGCCTCCATTCCCACCACCCGCAATGAGCTCTGCAGGCAGCCTCCCCGGCTCTATGCTGAGCTCTCAATGCGGTGAGCTGCACTGGGATGAATGTTTGGCTGGCTTAGCCAGCCTGATCATTTTAGCCGATGGCGGGAGCCTCATCATCACTGGTGGGGGAGATGGCGGACTGGGGGTTCTTCAATGGACGGATGGCCAACACCGCCCCCCCCACCCCCCTGATTGTTCTCCCCTCACCCACCAAGAAGGTCAGGTCGACCCCTATAAGTGGCCCCAGAGCTTTCATGATATGCATCTTAGCCATCGACTAAACCAGAGCTTGGATGTGGTGCAAATAATGCATTCTTTAAAATTGTAGATGTAAATCTTATCAATCACAAAACAAACCATCTTGTCATATCTCTTAGTGAGGGATTCATCATATCACCTCAAGGACGGAGTGAAAGGACAGTTGGCAGAGGCTTCAGTTGCCACGTACAAGGCCTATTACATGTACAGAAGGGAGATGGATCCTGAGGCTGATCTCGTCCCTGTGGGAAATGAGGGCGTTGGATCCGAGGAGAAGTCTAGAGATGAAGAGGTTATGAGCCCTGCGGTCACTATAATGGAGCCTATCCTCAGGTTCCTTCAGCTGTTGTGTGAGAACCATAACTCAGAACTTCAGGTGAGACCACTGTCTTCAGGGGATTATCAGAAACTGCAGCAGCAAAGTGGTGCATTCAAGAACAAGCGGCACATTTTGAAAAAATGGGCTTATGCAAAAAAAGTGAAAGAACTGTACAACTCACCATACATATTCTGAAAAAGAAATATACAATTAGCTCAGGTATGCAATCGACAGCATTTGCATTTGTTGGATAGATGGGGAATTGGAGTTGAGATGCAGGTCAGCCATGATCTAACTTAATGGAGGAACAAGATCAAGAGGCTGAATGGTCTCCTCCTGTTCCTAATGTTGTTTTGTACTTTTTCACTCGCTGGGTTTGCTGTTTAGTTGCTGTGGGCCTGGAGGTTTGGAAAGTACCGGTTTTGATGCTGCTCCATCAATGGTGGATAAATTCCTAAATCAGAACACCAAGATCTGCTGATAACCCCAACTTGAAATTGATGCAAATTAGCAACAATATTTATTTAAACTTTATTTGTGCCCCAGTTCAACTGAGGCCCAATGTTTCCACCTGATTATCCCAAGCCAGTTGAAGTGTGAACTAGACACTAATACTTTTCTTCATATTAGGTTTATTCACAGAATGCAGCATTACATATGTCTGATTCCTACATACTAACCCAGGGTCCTAGCAGTCTCTCTTTATAAGTGCTCTAAGTACTTATTTTTAAAAAATGCTCTTCACCTATGTATCTTAACAATATAATTTACATACGATTAGCATATTCTACTCCCAAAAACCAGATGGTGAAGTATAGAACTGGAGCAACCCTTTACACAAATTATAAGCTTTTATTTGCAGAGATAAACATTCCAACCATGTACCTCCAAAATCCAATAACTGCAGTCTCACTCTGTTCCTATTTATGGGAGCACAAGTGAATTCCCAGTTAATGTCCCCCACCACCATAATATAATTAAACACTCACTTAATATACAGTTAACATGTATAACGCGCAGAGGCAAGAAACCTGGACGCTCCTGGTGCAGGGAAAGAAATATAATAAAATGCCTTGGATATTCTTCCATTATTCCGACGCAATTCCAGTGGGATGCCAGGAAAATGGGGCATTGAAGCTTACCACAACCTCCGTCCCAAGACCTGACTGTTCCCCACACCTGCCCCCCCACCCCTTCCCCACCTGGCATATGTAAGTGGTCGAGACTTCTCTTGGCGGGGCGAGATGACCTATTAGCGACTTCGCCTCCCACCAAATTGTCCCTGGCACTTAGCTCTCCTGAGGCCTACAGGAAATGTTGCCATTCCCATTCTTGGGGCTCTTCTGTTCCGTGCAGTGCTGTGACTGAGGTTCCCGATGGTGCATTGGTGCCTCATGGTGCTGCATTGGTGCTGTTGACGTCTAGCTGCTCCAGCAATGTGACCCCCTAACTTCAAAAGAACAATCCTATTCTTACCAATGCAAAGCCTTCCATTCCCCATACCAACCATTCTCGAGGACTTGTCAGAGTGAGATTGCCAACCTGACGATAAATTGAATGAATCTTAGATTAGGCAGGATCGTGATCCTGCAATAAATACATAACTGCACATTCATGAAATTAGCTGTCACTTTGCAAAACCCCCAGCTTCTTGCCGATTTCTGCTTTTATTTTGAACTTAGAACTGAGAGAATTTTATTTAATTATTCATTCTAGGGAAGTGGGTGAAGGCTCTCCTCGGCCTACTCTCTTGCCAGCTGTTGTGATTAGTACAGTTGCTGAGGAGAGGAAAGCACTTTATGGGTAGGGTGTGAAGGCTGTGGGTATGATGAGAGGTACGGTTGTCCCAAAACCTGCCTGACAGTGGGTGCATCAGATAGTGGAATGAATCTCCTGCTGAGCTGCATTTACTGTCAGTGTGTCAGATTTTTTTTTTATTCATTCACAGGATGTTGGCATCACTAGCTAGGCCAGCATTTATTGCCCATACCTAATTGAGAAAGTGGTGGTGAGCTGCTATCTTGAACCGCTGAAGTCCATGTGGTGTAAGTGTACCCACAGTGCTGTTGGGGAGGGAGTTCCAGGATTTTGACCCAGTGACAGTGAAGGAACGGCGATATATTTCCAAGTCAGGGTGGTGTGCAACTTGGTGGGGAGCTTGCAGGTGGTGGTGTTCCCATGTGTCTGCTGCCTTTGTCCTTCTAGATGTTAAGAGGTCACGGGTTTGGAAGGTGCTGTCGAAGGAGCCTTAGTACCACAGCTATTAATTTAACGTGCAGTTTGTGCCATGTATCTCTTCAGATAACTTATTAAGCTACCATTTTATTGTTACGAAATGTCAAGAATAAATTACATCTGAAAGCACTGATTTAATAAGGGCTGTTTTCCAAAATAGAGTTTCTTATCCATCCTTAAACAGAGAGACTTTTCTTTTTCTGATTCCTTCCTGAATTGTGAGCACTGGTACATTTATTGCCCATCCCTTGGTTGCCCTGTGAAGGTGGCAGTGAGCTTTCTTCATGAACAGATGATATTGGCTTTGATACAACTCAGTGACTCGCTGGGCCACTTCGGTGGGCAATTAAGAGTCAAGTTTAGTTGAAATTTAGCCTCGGCCAACACATCACAAATCTTACACAGAAAGCTGGGTTTTATTTTCAGAAACTCCTCACTGGTAGAACTGTTCCTTTTTGAAGAGTGTGAGGGGGGTCGGATTGCTCCTTTAAGTCGAAACGATGGATCAATTTCATGTTTTGCTGTCCTTCCAGAATTTCCTTCGGCACCAAAACAACAAAACCAATTACAACTTGGTGTGTGAAACGCTTCAGTTTCTGGACTGTATCTGCGGCAGCACCACGGGGGGGCTCGGCCTGCTGGGCCTCTACATTAATGAGAGGAACGTCTCGCTCATCAACCAAACACTGGAAACACTGACTGAATATTGCCAGGGGCCTTGTCACGAGAATCAGGTAAAATCCCAGGACTGGGTGCCCATCAGTTGAATCTCATCCAAATTCAACATATTGCCGCACGCGTTTGTATCCCAGATGGCAGTTTCTCTGTCAGGTAACCAATCCATGGACAACTTGGGTCAGAGTTTAACAGCGCAACACTCGCTTCCTCGAAGGTGCTCCCACTCCACCGTCATAACATGGCTGCAAGTTTGGGCCAACAGGGATTTGTTACACTTCCACCCAAGTGAAGCTGGTTGAGCGGGGAAAGACACAGAGGACGAATTCCCGGTGTTACTTTCGTGATTTAATTGTAACTATTAGGATCATATAATATTAGCCAAAGTTACAATTTATATCTTTAAACAGCGCAGAGAACAGAGGAGAGCAAATAGATTTGGGCAACACTTACTCAATTTCTAATTCAAAGTCTCCTTAAAACAAGCAATTCCAATCAAAACACAGTTTAAAAACATATTTCTCAAGGATTCCCAAAGTTGTAACGATGGTGAGGTTACTCTGTGGGGCCCTGCAGCTTTAAATAAAATGCCAATGATTAAGCCTGGAATGATCCATCTTTTCCACAACGCTCTCTTCAGTTTGCTGAATAAATCCTTGGCCTAGAAGTTGGTTGTTGTCTGAGTTCGGATGCCAATCCTGTATTCCCATGATCCATCATGCCAAATCTGAAGAGTGAAAGGACCATGCAGAATTTGTTGTCAGGCACCCACAGAGCCTGTGCGCATGCAAGGGGAATGGGGGGATTATCCATGAAGAAAGCGAAAATCGACTGGTGGGGGCAGAATATGGGTGAAGACTGGTTAAAGTGCAGCAGCAGAAATTCTGACTCTTGGAGTTTGGTGGTCAGCAGCAAAGGGGGAAAGAGGGTAAATGGTGGGATAGGGGTTCTGGGGGGGAAACATTGGCAAGGTGGAGGGCGGTGGGGGGATTGTCCAGGCTGCAACGTTTTTGTGGAACCGTGCTCTTTGTGGTCCCACAAAAATAATGCATTCCTGTCGCACCCTAACACACTCCAAGGTATTTCACACGCGCATTACCAAGCAGAATCTGGCCACAAACCACATTAGGAGATATTAAAATCCGCAACCAAAGGCTAGATCAAAGGGCTAGGTTTTAAGGAGCACCTTAAAGGAAGAGAGAGGAGCGGTGAGATTTAAGCGTGGCACTCCAGAGCCTAGGGCCTAGGCAGCTGAAGATATAGTCACCAGTGAGGGTGTGATTAAAATCAGGGATGCACAACGAGTCAGAATTGGAAGAGCGGAGATATCTTGGAAGGTTGTAGGGCTGGAGGTGGTTACAGAGATGGGGAGGAGCCAGGTCAGAGAGGGATTTGAAAACAAGCAGGAGAATTTTTGAATCCAGGTGTTGCTGGACCGGGAACCAGTGTAGGTTAGCGAGCACGGGGGGGCGATTGGTGAACGGCCCTTGGTGCAACTTAGGGTACAGGCAGTTGAGTTTATGGAGGGCAGGAGGCCAGCAGGGAAAGCTTCAGAATAGTTAAACCTAGGGGTAATGGCAGCTTCTCTGGAGCACCCCCCCCGACCGACCAAATAACTGTAGGCCGCACTGTGCCCTTTCAGGCTCAAGTTAGAAACCAACCAAAGTCCCATTGCCAGAAAAGGATCCTGGTTTGCATAAGATTTGAGACACCCACCTGCTTCCAGGGGAACCTTAGCCACCGAACTACAGTATGTGGGTAAAATGGTGATCATTGTACATACTGACCAGTGCAGGCTTGGAGAGATGATGGCGTGGTGGTAATGTCACTGGACTGGTAATCCAGAATATTGCTCTGGGGACATGGGTTCAAATCTCACCTCAGTAGTTGGTAGAATTTAAATTCATTGAACAAATCTGGAATTGAAAGCTAGTCTCAGTAATGGTGACCATGACAACCATCATCGATTGTTGTGAAAACCCATCTGGTTCCTCTAGGGAAGGAAATCTGCTGTCCTTACCTGGTCTGGCCTACATGTGAATCCAGACTCTCAGCAATGTGGTTGACCCATCATTGCCTTCTGAAGTGGTCTAAGAAGCCACTCAGTTCAAGGGCAATTAGGGATGGGCAACAAATGCTGGCCTTGCTAGTGACACCCAAATCCCATGAAAAGATATAAGAACAGGCTGCAGGTTCCATTTTAAAGACTGAATAGGTTCAGATTCCACACAACCCCACCACCCCCATGAGTTTGTATCCACCCGCCCAAAACTGGAAAGCAGCCGGCCATACAAATCCATTTGACTTGTTTGCTTTGTTGTGTTCTTTTCATTTATGAAACTGGTAGATCAGAGCGAGACGAGTTCATAGGAGAAGGAAGCATTGCCAATGGGAATTTCTGCGGTACAGGATCTACAACAGAACAACAGGAGTCTAACTTGGCTTATAAAATGGACAACCTATCTGTTCTGATACCAGGATGTGAGGTTTAAAGAAATGTAAAATGGCTGGAAAATAATGGAGGATAATGCATCTTGCAGATGAAATTGGCTTTGGGTTGTAGTGAATCAACTGGCCACTGAGGTTAAAGGAAAAATTCAGGAGAAGTGCAAAGCAGACTGCCAATTTCCTACCCCTTATTCTGTACTACTGCCACTTCACCATCTCACCGAACCTTGTGTAGAAAAGGATTACGCAAGTTGTCATAGACCAAAATTGTGAAATGTTATATGCGCAGCGTTTGCGTAGTCGTAGGGTACACAATTCTTTGCAATACCTGTTTCTGTTCAGGAGTTAAACAATCTGAACAATGACACTTACCCATGTTTAATTCTGTCTTGCACAGGCTTGCATTACTACCCATGAATGCAATGGGATTGATATTATTATTGCGCTGATCCTCAATGACATTAATCCCCTTGGGAAGTATCGGATTGATCTGGTATTACAACTAAAGGTAAGAACGTTGAGTCCTTTGCTTACTAGTTACTTTTAAAATGTTTTGCTTCAGTCGACCTGACGAGGGTGAAAATTGATTCCAGTCGAAGAATTTGATTGCAGGAAATTTTAAAAACACACAATGACCGGGATTTTCCGGCCCCGTTGCGGGTGGGACCCACCGCAGGCGAGGCAGCGCCACAGCCAGAAGTCCATTGACTTGCGGCGGGATCGGAAGATCCTGGGGGCGGGCGGGTGTGGAAAATCCCACTGTATGTCTTGGCGCTTGTCTGTTCTCAGAAAATATCGACAAATGAACATAAACCAATAGCCAACTAAAATACTAATGTTTACTAACGCATCTCAAAAAACTCTCATCTTTTGCATAATTTAGTGTATGCAAGTTTGAAGTAAACACTCCTAAAGATCCTAGTATTTATAATGCTCAAATGTTTAAGTGAACATAAAAGATCCTATGGTGCTATTTCTAAGGAGAACCGAGGGGCTCTGCCCTTGTCTTGGCCAGCATTTATTCTACAACCACTATCACTAAAACATGTCTGTGAGAGCTTCCTGAATGCAAATTAGCTGCTGCATTTCCTACATTTACAAACAAGATTACACCTCAGAAGTATTTCATTGATTGAAAAACACTTGGAAGTTCCTGAGGTCATGAAATGAGTTGTGGAAATTTTAATATTTATTTCAAATTATTCACCACCTTTCCACAGAAACCTTGGAGTAAAGGAATTGGCTTTAAATTTTGGGTTGGCAAGGTAAATTTGGGGAGACAGTGGCATAGTGCTAATGTCACTGGGCTAGTAATCCAGAGGCCCAGGCTAATGCCCAGGGGACAGGGGTTCAAATCCCACCATGGCAGCTGGTGGAATTTAAATTCAATCAATAAAATCTGAGATTAAAAGGTAACCTCAGTAATAGCAGCCATGAAACCATTGTCGATTGTCATAAAACCCATCTGATTCACTAATGTACTTTAGGGAAGGAAATCTGCCATCTCTAGCTGGTCTGGCCTACACTTGACTCCAGACCCACAGCAATGTGGTTGACTCTTAATTGCCCTCTGAAATAGCCTATTGAACCACTCAGCTCAAGCCCAGCACAGAGACGGGAGAATTCCTGACTCTGCAAATCCCACCTTTAAAAATGGCTGCTCGCAGTTCTGATTTTTGTTACAAGAGTGGATTGGGGTGGGGGCGGGGGTGGGGGCGGGTGGGGTGGTAGGCTGGATTAGAAGTTGGGCCCACCACCCCTGGAATGAGTGCGGAGGTTGCTGGGTATGGAAGTGGGCTGGCCAGAAGACAGCCTCTGTGCTCTGGCACTTTGTTGAATTAAATTCAAGAAATAATTAAAACAAAAAAACAGCCCTCCAGCCCTCACCCCTCATTCCCCTCACTCTCCACACACTCCCCATGCCCCATCCATGCCAACCTGTGCCACTGTATTCCCCCACCTACCCCTCATGGCCCTTTGTACCCCCTATGCCAACCCATGCCCCTCCATCCACCCCACGGCTACCCATATCCCCTATGCTCTCCATATACCCATGGCCCTCTATAGCCTCTATGCCCGTTGGTGCCAACTCATGCAAACTGTGCCCCCCACCCACCACCCTTTGCACTTACCCCCTACATGCCATTTCACCTAGTGCCCACCATGGGCAAACCTCAGGAGCCATCCTGACATTAAATAAGTTTTGTGTCTATTGATTATGTCACTATTTTAAACCAAAAACACTTTAATTGATTAGGAAAACATTCAATACATTGAAATTCTTTCAACTAATCTCTTATGAAAACAAACATTTCTATTCTTTAACCGCTTGGAGCTATTAATCAAAACTGCTCACTTAATAGGCACCCCACTTTGATAATGTTAGTTTGTAAAACCAGTCATTGCAACACAAATCCTGTAATGATAACCCTTAAGCTTATGTCGATAGACAGAATGAAATATCAAGCACTGATTTTTTAATACCAGACTCTTTTTTTAAATTTAAAGCCCAGCAGAGTTAAATCCCTTGAGAGCTTTGGCAGTTCCAACGAGTTTGGCAGTTCTTTGACAGCTTTGACAGTTCCAATGAGCTTATGCACTACTTATGCAAAATCATGTTTATTTTAACAATCCCAAAGGGTACCATAACTATCCCAAAGGGTGTCTTGCTTCTCCCAAAGGTATCTAGGAGCCATTTCTAAAGGGGTACCTTGCCTCTCCAAAGGAGTACCCTGGCTTTCCAAATGAATTCACAAAAGTTCAGACCAGCTCTTACTTGGTATAATCTGTACTTGCCAGGTTTCACACTCACTCCTGACCTCCAAAAATCGCACTCCAATGGAGGCAGCTGATGATATAAATGGCCAGCTGACTCCATAAACCATGTATGAGCGAGCCCCGGCCTGACTCTTGTCCCACCCCCATGAAAATAGGAAGTGTCGTGTTTGGGGGTGGGATTTGGGATTTCCGGGCTCATCCAGCATTTTCGCCAAGACAGAGGCTCTCCCACATGATTAAAATATGGGCCATTGCATTGGAAAGTCTTTGATCCCTTTCATAGAGATGCAGCTAGTAAAGCAATCAAGGTCCATAAAGGCTGCAAGAAGTTTTTATTTAAGGCAAGGAACTCCATCCACTGATGTGATTGTTATTTTGTGTTATGCAGTGATGAATTGTACTGGCATAACTGTTGCTCTCTATATATACTGTAATATATTTTTAAAAACTTGCATTGATGTAGTGCATTTCATGACCTCAGGACTTCCCAAAGTTCCCCACAGCCAAGGGAGTACATTTTAAAGCAAATTTACTGCTGTAATGTAAAAACTTTTTTTTAAAGATAAAGCAACTTAAGTTGTGAAACAGACCAGAGAAAATGTGAGGAGAAAGTTGATGATATACCATCACCAAAAGCGTGTGAGAGGCTTACAGACAGAGAAAAGAAAGACCAATAAACCAAAGGACAGAGAGAAGGATAAAGAAGGAATGAGAAACTAAGAAGTAGAGGAGCAGTTACAGAAGAAGAGTAGAATTTGTCTCGCCCATGAGAAAAGTGATGAGCAGTGCTACAGGTGGTTCAACAGGAGGTTGTGTATCTAGTACACATCGAGCGCACTCCAAAGTGGCACGTTTCACCCCAGCTGCAAAGCAATCCTTGGAAAAAAGATGTAGAGCAGATATTTCATCTTGGGTTCCTCTGATTCTGAGGCAAAATTTTTAACTGCTAATTCTAATCTCTAAAGCCATTAATCTCTAAATGACCCCAGGCTGTGCTTACCTAACAGCAAGTCAGGTTTAAAGTGGGAAGAGCCCCAAGTCAGAAAGCAGAAAGAAAGACTTGCTTTTGTATATTGCTTTTCATAACCTCGGGAAGTCTCAAAGCGCTCGACAGCCAATAAAGTACTTTTTGAAGTGTAATTCATTGTTGGAGGAAACGCTGAAGCCAATTTGAGCAGTGATACACCATGAATTACTGGTGTGATAATCCTGCTATAAAACAGTATATCTTTTGGCCGGCCATTTTAAAAACCCCATGATAGCGATCTCCAGTTCCAGAAAGAATTTAGTTTGGAGTTGCTTTTAATGAAACAAAACACTTTACATTACCTGGTTTCGTTTTAATAAAATATCTTGTGTTTTTTGTTTTGTAACAAAATAGAACAATGCTTCTAAACTTTTACTTGCTATCATGGAAAGTAGACACGACAGTGAAAATGCAGAAAGAATTCTCTACAATATGCGACCTAAAGAACTGGTAAGAACCCAAAATGTTATTCTGGATCATTCCATGGCATTGTTTTCTGATCTACCTCCAACTAACCACAGCTTCTAAAAGGAGCACCTCCCCTCCAATGACACTGTCTAATTGTTGCTGTGTTTTCAGCCCTTACAGACCAGGTTAGATGGATTTGTGATTGTAACAATTTGAAGGATGTGATAAGGCTTGATTTTTGGGATGGATTTTCGTGGAGTCATAAGGACTCCAGGGTCATTTAAATTCTGGGATTCACAGCATCCCCGATTTTCAGTGGCCTGGGATAAGGGTGCAGGTGGCGAGACTGCACCCTGCGTTCTTGACCCGGTCATCTCCATCATGGCGGGATGCATCCCCTAGCCCCCCCAAATTTTTCTGGAGTCAAGCCAGCTTCTCCATGACTCATGGTTCATGCCCCCGCAGAGGCCCCATGAACCACAGTCTGGATTTGGGAACCTTTTCAAAAGTAAGGTCAAAGGCCCCCCTCCATGCCAACTCACTTCACCTCTACCCATCCTCATAGCCCCTCATACCCTCCATACCAACTCATGGCATTTCTACGCTCATTCACCTAGTTTACATAACGTCCAGAGCCAACGAACCCTGTAGTAACAATAGCATGTCTGAAACTGCTTTTAAAAAAATATACACCCACTCATAATTTTTTGGAAAGAGCTGGTGTTCCTGTAACTCTATAAAATAATCAACCAGACCATTAAAACATCAACAACAGAATCTTTAAGTGCTTGATGCCTCTTAATCTTCTGCAAATAAATATTGAACTAGGTGGGTTTTTACAACAATTGATAATAGTTTCATAGTCACCATATTCCAGATTTATAAATTGAGTTTAAATTCCACCAGCTGCTGTGGTGGGATTTGAACCTATGTACCCAGACTATTGGTCTGAGCCTCTGGATTACTAGTCCAGTGCCTTTACCATGACATCACCACCTTCCCTTAATTTAGGGACCCAGGATACATTCCTTCATCTCTACAATGGAGTCCAAGGCTCCAAGATACAGGGCCTCGGATACTCAGGATACCAACTTTGCAGTGGGGACCTCAAACCGGCATTAGGGCCCTCATTTGCATATCGAGTGGGCCTAGTGCCTGTTTCAGGGGTAAGGAAACGACACATACTTTTTTGTCCTTACCTGATATGGTGGATGGGGCACTTCTGGTTTGAAATGTGTGTATGTTTCCTGTCCACCATATTGGGGCCTTAGCCATCTAAGTATCAGAATTTGCTGTGGTACTCTCTCGGTCAGGGAAATTAGCCAGGCTTCCCACTCCTGATCTCTGCCCATGCCCAACTGAAGCTCCCACTTTACACTGTGTCCACAACTATTTGGCATTCAATGCCAAACATAGTTTTGTAACAATACAGCTTCCTATAAAATCAAACAGATACACAGCTGTAAGGACCTTTCACAATTCCTCACCCAAAGCTGAATATCTTTCCTTTTGAAGGTCGATGTCATAAAGAATGCTTACAATCAAAGTGAAGAGGTCGATAATGAAGAGAATTCTGAAGAGTACATCTCTCCGAAGGATGTTGGCCATAATATTTATATTTTGGCCCATCAGGTATGTTGATTCATCACATATGTAGTTGAGAAAGATTTATATGCAAATATATCGGTTTGAATACTTGGGCATATCTCATGATGGATTCATGTAACTCTGTCAAACGCCAACTTTTATTTGCCACTGGCAGTACGCATACAAAGAAATGTATATACTGCCTTTTGCAACACCGGGATGCCCCACAACCCTTCTCAGCCACTGAAATACTTCTGAAGTATAATCACTATTGTAATGTGGGAAATGCAGTAGCAAGGTTGCACACAACAAAGTTGCACAAACAGAAATGTGTATGAACTATACGACTGGTTGTAGATGCTAGTTGACCAGGACACTGGCATGAAATCTCTGCTCTTCAGCGAGTGTCATGGAACCTTTTACATTCACCTTTTACATCCGCCTTCCAGACGAGATGTCAAACCAAGGCCCTGCCCTACCTGCTCTCTTGGGTTGACCTGAAAGACTCCAAGACACCATTTTGAAGAAGTGTCAGGGAGTTCTCCCAGTGTCCTGGCCAATGTTTAACCCTCTATCACCATCACTAAAGCAGATTACTTTGCCATTATCTCATCGCTATTTGCTCTGCACAAATTAGGTGCTGGGTTTCCTATGTTACAACAATGACTTCAATTCATTAGCCATACAGCGCTTTGGGACATGCTGTGGTCATGAAAGGTGCTACATAAATGCAAAGCCCCCTCCCTTTCACCTGAGAGGGCAAGCAGGGCCTTGGTTTAATGTCTCATTCAAAAGATGGCACCCCGGACAGTGCAGAACTCCCTAGGTACTGCACTGGAATGTGTGTTTGAGTCTGGAGCAGCACTTGAACCCACAACTGCCTGATTCGGAGATGTGAGTGAGAGTGGCATGGGTGTAGTGCTATAAAGTATCCATTTCATGCAAAGCTTCAGATATAAACAGATTCTCATTTTTCACCTGCAGCGTTTTAACATTTGGTTTGCATTCTTATTTAATGCTGTGCCAGTTGATTTCAAAAGTTAGTTTTACCATTTCTATATCCATTTTCCTTTTGAGTTGTTTTTCTGTCCAGCAACGGTTTACCATTCTGGTAATTAGGTGTTTGTTGTATTTTAACACAGAATCCTGTGGTCACTAGGCTCAATGTTAGAAGGTTTGTAACAGCATCTGTTAGGTGCATTTGTAAGTAATGCTGTCTTTCCATTACAATGCCAAAATATTATCATCTTTTTGTTAAGACTTTGATAAGAAACAGTGCAAATGGATTACTTTTCAGTGCACTTTTTAAGCAATTTTAAATTCCTGCTTGGGATGTCAACATCGCTGGCGAGGGTGGTATTTATTGCCCATCCCAAGTTGCCCTAGGAGGTCATGGTGAACCACCTTGAATCCCTGGTCATGTTGATACAACTGAGTAGCTTACTAGCAACTACAACCAGCAGTTAAAAGTCACATAAAGGCTAGAGGGGATAAGGACGGCAGGTTTCCTCCCCTTGAGGACATTAGTGAACCAGGTGTGTTTTTAGGACAATCCAACAGCTTCATGGTTACTTTTACTGTCTTTATTTCTCTCCAGTTGTCATGGTGAGAATTAAACACTCATTCTCTGGATCATTAGTCTAGTAACATAACCGCTACACCAGCAGACCCCGGTGCAAGAAATGTTCAAAGATGGATCTTGCATTTATATCACACCTTTTGTATCTCGAGACATCTTGAAGCATTTCACTGCCAATTAAGTACTTTGAAGTGTAGCCGCTGTTGTTTTGTAGGCAAACACCAGCTGCCAATTTGTGCCCAGTAAGATTCCACAAACAGTAACGAACTAGCCAACCAATTCAGTCTGTTTGATTGGTGTTGGCTGACAGAGGAATGTTGGCCAGGGCATTAGGACTACTGCCTCTGCTCCTCTTTGAATAGTGTCATGTGGCCTTTTATGTTCAGCTGTGTAGGCGGACATGGCCTGGAGTTTCCAGTCAAGGGTCTTTGTTTAAGGCTTCATCCATGAGACAGTACCTCTGGCAATGCAGCACTCCCTCAGCATCACACTGAAATCATAGTCTAGATGTTTGTGAAGAGCTTTTGCCATAGTACAGTTACCAACCATATTTCAAGCCTCACAGTCACCTTTAGACACGGGAAATGGATTTATACAAGGTATTGACATCATTCTGTTCTTTTCCAGCTTTCACAGCACAACAAAGAACTGCAACAGAAGCTCAAACCAGAGTCTGACCCACAAGACAAAGGCAGTGAAGCTTTAACACATTATGCTAATCACACTGCACAGATTGAGGTATGCTGTCAATATTGGAATCTTTGACATTCTCTCAATGGTTGTTTCCTCTTTGAAATGAGGGTTGTTAATCAACAGAGCAAAGAGAGGTGTGCATGCTGGGAAGTTAGACAAACAACAAAATGGATGTATCAATTCCTCCATGTTTAGAATTATAGTATTTAAAAAGAAGTCACCTTGGGTGGAACAGGAATATTTAATTTAATCTATCCAAGAAACCGTAGCATTGATGCTCATTAATTTTCACAAGTGATAGACAGAACAAAGTGACTTCACAACCAACAATTCAGGTTTAAGCTCTGCAGTCCTGCCACATCCAGTCGTCAATGGTGGTGGAAAATTAAACAACTCACTGGAGGAGGAGGCTCCACAAATATCCCATCCTCAATGATGGAGGAGCCCAGCACAGCAGTGCAAAAGATAAGGCTTAAGCATTTGCTACAATCTTCAGCCAGAAGTGCCGAGTGGATGATCCATCTTGGCCTCCTCCAGAAGTCTCAAGCATCACAGATGCCAGTCTTCAGCCAATTTGATTCACTTCATGTGACATTAAGAAACAGCTGAAGGCACTGGATACTGCAAAGGCTTTGGGCCCTGACAATATTACAGCAATAGTACTGAAGACTTGTTCTCCAGAACTTGCTATGCCCCTAGCCAAGCTGTTCCTGTACAGCTACAACACTGGCATCTACCCAGCTACGTGGAAAATTGCCCAGGGATGTCCTGTACACAAAAAGCAGGACAAATCCAACCTGGCCAATTACTGCCCCCATCAGTCTACTCCCCATCATCAGTAAAGTGATGGAAGGAGTCATCAACAGTGCCATCAATCAGCACTTGCTTAGCAATAACCTGCTTACTGATGCCCAGTTTGGGTTCCGCCAGGGCCTCTCAGCTCCTGACCTCATTACAGCCTTGGTTCAAACATGGACAAAAGAGCTGAACTCCCGAGGTGAGGGGAAGAGTGACTGCCCTTGACATCAAGGCAGCATTTGACCAAGTATGGCATCAAAGAGCCCTAGCAAAACTGGGGCCAATGGGAATCAGGGGGAAAGCTCTCCATTGTTTGGAGTCATACCTAGCACAAAGGAAGATAGTTGTGGTTGTTGGACGTCAGTCATCTCAGCTCCAGGACATCACTGCAGGAGTTCCACAGGGTAGTGTCCTAGACCCAACCATCTTCAGCTGCTTCATCAATGACCTTCCTTCCATCATTATGTCAGAAGTGGGGATGTTCACATGATTGCACAATGTTCACCATTCGCGACTCCTCAGATACTGAAGCAGTCCGTGTCCAAATGCAGCAAGACCTGGACAATATCCAGGCTTGGGCTGACAAGTGCAAGTAACATTTGTGTCACACAAGTGCCAGGCAATGACCATCTCCAACAAGAGAGAATCTAGCTATCGCCCCTTGATGTTCAATGGCATTACCATCACTGAATCTCCCACTATCAACATCCTGAGAATTACCATTGACCAGAAACTGAACTGAACTAGCCATATCAATACCGTGGCAACAAGAGCAGGTCAAAGGCTAGGAATCCTGCAACAAGCAACTCAACTCCAGACTCCCCAAAGCCTGTCCACCATCTACAAGGCACAAGTCAGAAGTGTGATGGAATACTCTCCACTTGCCTGGGTGAGTGCAGCTCCAACAACACTCAAGAAGCTTGACACCTTCCAGGACAAAGCAGCCCACTTGATTGGCACCACATCCACAAACATTCACTCCCTCCACCGCCGACGCACAGTAGCAGCAGCGTGTACCATCTACAAGATGCACTGCAGAAACTCGCCTAGGCTCCTTCGACAGCACCTTCCAAACCCACAATTATTGCCGTCTATAAGGACAAGGGCAGCAGACACATGGGAGCATCACCACCTGGAAGTTCCCCTCCAAGTTACTCACCATCCTGACTTAGAAATATATCACCATTCCTTCACTGTTGCTGGGTCAAAACCCTGGAACTCCCTTCCTAACAGCACCGTGAGTGTACCTACACCATATGGACTGCAGCGGTTCAAGAAGGCAGCTCACCACCACCTTCACAAGGGCAATTAGGGATGGGCAATAAATGCTGGCCTAGCCAGCGAAGCCCACATCCCGAGAATTAATAAAGTAAAGGTTACTCACGGGTGTCTGGTCATACTCAGGTGTTCACTGTTTCCCCTGCATAACTCACCATGTTGCCCTAATCTCACCATTAGAATTGTACAGCACTGAAGGAGGCCTTTCAGCCCTTCATGTCTATGCTGGCTGTTTGAAAACAATTCTTTTAATCTTGCTCCCCTGCTCTTTCCCTGTAGCTCTGCAAATTCCTCCCCTCCATGTATCTATCCAATCCTCTTTGGAAAGTTACTATTGAATCATCTCCTACCAGCCCCTCTGGCACTGCATTCCAGATTGTGACTTCTGACTGGCTTAAAAAAAAAATTCTCCACAATTCCCCTCAGATTCTTTCGACAACTATCTTAAATCTGTGTCCTGTGGTTACTGAGCCTCCTGCCAGTGGAAACAGTTTCTCCACATCAACAGAACCATCCACAATTTTGAATATCTTGATTTAAATCCTCCCTTAACCTCCACTGCTCTAAAGCCAACAGCCTTCAGTTCATCTAACTTCTGCGCTTCTCTCTAGTTTTGCCACCATCTTGGAATGATGCACTCTCACTTGAGTGACTACAAGTATGTGGAGATTTTCTTTCTCCTCCTGCCTGTTGGCATGATGCCTGCTATAACAGGATAGTCCTTGTGTTACACGCCACAAGAGGTGAAACAACAGCTTTCACTTGCATAGCGCCTATAGTGAAATATCCCAAGGAGCTTCACAGGGGGATGCATCAAATAGAATCTGACACTGAGTTCACTAGGGAGATTCTTTCATTCATTCTTGAGATGTGGGTGTCACTGGCAAGGCCAGCATTTGTTGCCCACCCCTAATTGCCCTTGAACCCGAGTGGCTTGCTAGGGCAGTTCAGGGTCAATCACAATGCTGTGGGTTTGGAGTCACTTGTGGGCCAGACCGGGTAAGGACAGCAGATTTCCTGATGGGTTTTTACAACAATCAATGATAGTTGCAGGGTCAGCATTACTGAGACCAGTTTTCAAGTCCAGACTTTTTAATTGTATTTAAATTCTACCAGCTGCCATGGTGGGATTTGAAACTGTGACCCTGGAGCATTAGCCTGGGCCTCTGGATTATGAGTCCAGTGAGATTATCTCCATCACCATCTCCCCTTTAGAGCTAAAGAGGTAGGTTTCAAGGAGTCTTTTAAAGGTGGAAAGAGAAGTAAAGAGGAGATCATCTTTAAGGAGAAAATTCCAGAGCTCAGGGCCTAGGAAGCTGAAGGCGTAGTCACCAATACTGGAGCAATTCAAATTGGGGAATGCACAAGAGGCCAGAATTGGAGGAGTGCAGACACCTCGGAGGGTTGTGATGCTGGAGGAGATTACAGAGATGGGGAGGGTTTAAGGCCATGGAGAGATTTGAAAACAAGGATGAGAATTTTAAAATCGTGGCAAACCTTAACCAGGAACCACCGTAGGTCAGCAAGCACGGGGGTGATGGGTGAAAGGGACTTGGTGCAAGCCAGGACACAGGCAGCAGAGTTTTGGATGAGCTCAAGTTTGTGGAAGGTGGGAGGCAAGAAAGTGCTCTGTCCGGATCTCCGAAAAGGGAGCCAGGGAATGTCTGAAACCATCGAGCAGAGAAATCCTGCTCTTCCTTGGGTCCAGGTTTGGATGGAGGGACTACCGAATGAGATTGGAAATTGGGGTGAAACTGGAATTCGGACACCTCTGAAAGTTCTGCCCACCAGATTTCCGCTCTGGTATTTATTAATAACCTGGACTTGGGTGTACAGAGCATAATTTCAAAGTTTACACATGACATAAAACTTGGAAATACGATAAACAATGAGGAGGGGATAGTAACAGACTCCTAGAGGATGTAGACAGACTGGTGAAATGGGCAGACACATGGCTAATGAAACAGATGAAATATGAAGTGACCCATTTTGGATGGAAGAATGAGGAGTGGTAAGGGGGGAGATGGTGGTGTAGTGGTAATGTCACTGGACTAGTAATGCAGAGGCCCAGGCTAATGCTCTGGGAACATGGGTTCAAATCCCACCCCAGCAGCTGGTAGAATTTAAATGGAATTAATAAAAACTCTGGAATATAAAGTTAGTCGCAGTAATGGTGACCATAAAACTATTGTCGGTTGCCGTAAAAACCCATCTGGTTCACTAATGTCCTTTTAAGGACATCATTACCTGGTCTGGCCTACATGTGACTCCAGACCCACAGCAATATGGTTGACTCTTAGCCTCTGAAATGGTCTGGAGAGCCACTAAGTTCAAGGATAATTAAGAATCGGCAACAAATTCTGACCTTGCCAGTGACTCCCACGTACCATGAAAGAGTAAATTTTAAAAATATATATAAATTTTATAAGGGTTGCAGGAACAGGGAGATCACTGGTTTATGCCAAACCTTTATGAAACACTGGTTAGTCTTAGCTGGAGTACGGTATCTGTTTCTGGACATTACGCTTTAGAAATAAGGTTTTGGAGAGTTTACAAAGGAGATTTACTAGAAATATATCAGGGTGAGTGACTTTTGGTTACTTGGAGAGGCTGGGTCGCTGCCTTACAGCAGAGAAGGTCATGGGGAGATTTAACTGATGCATTTAAAATCATGAATAATTTTGATAGAGCACATTAGGAGAAACTGGCACAAGTGTCGGTAACCTGAGGACACAGATTCAAGATAATTGGTTAGAAGCCAGAGGGCACATGAGATTTCTTTTTACTCAATTTATTCTACTCTGGAATGTGGTACCTGAAACGGTGGTGGAAGCAAATTGAATAATAACTTTCAAAAAGGAATTGGATAAATATTTGAATGGGAGAAAATTGCAGTAGTCTCATGGAATCAGGTCAAAGAAGGAAACCTCCTGCTGATTACCACACAGTCTGCCCCCGCACAGCTGATGAATCATTACTCCTCCATGTTGAACATTACTTGGAGGAAGCACTGAGGGTGGCAAGGGCGCAGATTGTACTCTGGATGGGGGACTTCAATGTCCGTCACCAAGAGTAGCTTGGTAGCACCACTGCTGGCCGAGTCCTAAAGGGCATAGCTGCTCGACTGGGTCAGCGACTTTATCAATGACCTTCCTTCCATGATAAGGTCAGAAGTGGAGATGTTCACCGATAATTGCACAATGTTCAGGACCATTCGTGACTCCTCAGATACTGAAGTAGTCCTTGTCCAAATGCAGCAAGACCTGGACAATATCCAGACTTGGGCTGACAAGTGGCAAGTAACATTCACGCCACACAAGTGCCAGGCAATGACCATCTCCAACAAGAGAGAATCTAACCATCACCTCTTGACATTCAATGGCATTGCCATCGCTGAATTCCCCACTATCAACATCCTGGGGTTACTATTGACCAGAAACTGAGCTGGACTAGCCATGTAAATAATGTGGCAACAAGAGTAGGTCAGAGGCTAGGAACCCAGTGATAAGTGCATCACCTCCTGACTCCCCAAAGCCTGTCCACCATCTACAAGCCACAAGTCAGGAGTGTGATGGAATACTCTCCACTTGCCTGGATGAGTGCAGCTCCAACAGCACTCAAGATGCTTGACACCTTCCAGGACAAAGCAGCCCACTTGATTGGCACCCCATCCACAAACATTCACTCCCTCCACCACCAACGCACAGTAGCAGCAGTGTGTACCATCTACAAGATACACTGCAGGAATTCACCAAGGCTCCTTATACACCACTTTCCAAACCCGTGACTACTACCATCTAGAAGGACAAGGACAGCAGATACATAGGAACATCACCTGGAAGTTCCCCTCCAAGCCACTCACCATCCTGACTTGGAAATATATCGCTGTTCCTTCACTGTCACTGGGTCAAAATCCTGGAACTCCCTCCCTAACAGCACTGTGGATGTAACTATGTCACATGGACTGCAGCTGTTCAGAAGGCAGCTCACCACCACCTTCTCAAGGGTAACTAGGGATGAGCAATAAATGCTGGCCTAGCCAGCGAAGCCCACATCTGCTGAATGAAAGTAACTCAGGACCTGGAAGCAAAGAGAATTGATCTCACCCGCTTCAGATGATATATCATGGCTGTTTCTGAGGACCAGTTGGTTTTGTGAACCCTGATTCTCCAGGTTAAGAAAAACGTAAAATGTCGTCTTGTCTCAGAACTCCCTACAAACTGTTTCCTTCAAGTTTATTAAAATTCATTCATGGGATGTGGGTATCATGGGCTAGGCCAGCATTTAATGCCCTTGTTCAGAGGGCATTTAAGAGTCAACCATATTGCTGTGGGTCTGGAGGCACATGTAGGCCATACCAGGTAAGGGCGACAGATTTCCTTCCCTAAAGGGTATTATTGAACCAGATGGGTTTTTACAACAATCGGCAACGGCTTCATGGTCGTCATTAGACTCTTAATTCCAGATTTTTATTGAACTCGCATTCCACCATCTGCTGTGGCAGGATTCAAACCCAGGTCCCCAGAGCATTACCCTCGGTCTCTGGATTACTAGTCCAGTGACAATACCACTACACTAGCACCTCCCATGTCACTAACTGATGTGTTTCCTAGCTGAGCTTCTGGTCATGGGCACCCTAAAGTTTCTGCAGTAGAAGGTGACTGCATTTAATATTTGGATTAGCTGCATGAGTTACAGAATGATAGAACTGTTACAGCAATTGTCTCCGAGTGAGCGATGCACCAAGGGCCATTCTCTCGCCTTCTCCCTGTAACTCCGCACGTTCTTTCTTTTCAGCTAATAAGCTAGTTCCCTCTTGAATCCTCGATGGACCTGCCTCCACCACACTCTTAGGCTGTGCATTCCAGATCTTAACCACTCACTGGAAAAGATTTTCCTCATGTCTACATTGCTTTGTTTGACCATTACCTTACATCAGTGCCCCCTTGTTCTCAATCCTTCCGCAGTGGGAACAGCTTCTCCCTATCCACTCTTAAGTCACTGAATTTAATAGTCTAGTTGCTGAATTTCTGCATCTCAAGATTGGGCTGCCACTTGTACTAAATTGCAGTTCCCTTTAATTCTGAATTCCACACTTTAACCCAGCTAGTCTCTCAATATTTCCTAAAGAGCATTCTGTTCCTATTTCATGGAGGTTTTTGAATAAAAAGCCCTTTTCTATTATGCTGACAGAGCAAAGAAGCAGCTCTGATAATTCACTGCTGCTTTAAGCTGTCAAGCTCCTTATCACATATTGTTTGTTTGTTTACATCCTCTTCCTTTACATTTTCGGGTATGAGATCAAGGTAAAAGGCTCATTATTGCAAGAACTGTCTTCCTACGCCAATTGGAAAGCAAAAAGACTCATTACCCAATTGTTTGGTGCTGAACAGTCAGCCAAACAGCCTTTTAAATCTTATTTTCAATATTTTTATATCTGGTAAAGAGAAATAGTCAAAGAAAATGACAAAAGACATATTTTAATGTCCCGATGATTTTCCTCCAAGGTTGTACACGGCAGTGTCCTGGAGACTGCAGGCCAGTCCTGGAGGGTTGGCAACCCTGTGATTCAGCTTTTTTGGTGGCTCACTAACACATCCTCCCCACAGGAACTTGCTTCCAGAATGAGCACCTTTCTTTTTAAGATAAAAGAAAATGCTGGAAACGCTCAGCACTTTAGGTGGCATCTGTGGAGAGAGAAACAGAGTTAACATTTCTGGTCTGCGACCTTTCATTAGAACTGGGAAAAGTTAGAGACGTTATAGGTTTGGAGCAAGGGGCGGGCGGGCCAAGAACTAAAGGAAGATCTGTGACTGAATGACAGAGGAGTTAATCTTCCAGAGCCAAAGGAAACAGCGATGGGGCAGGAAAAGAAACAAAAGAAACAATCAGTAATTGAAACAAAGCATTTTTCACAGTGACCAATTTAAAATTCCCTCATCAATCAGTTCTCTATCATCCCAACTATCCGTGTGTACAAAGTGCTTCACCTCCTGGTAATGTTACATCAGAAGAAAGCCTTCCGCCAGACATGACTATAATCTGGATATTAGTACCATAGTGGCTACATTACTGGACTAATAATCCAGGGAGCTGGGTTCAAATCCCACCACAGTGGTTGGGAAATTTAAATTCAGTTAATTTAACGAATCTGGAACAAAAAGGTAGTCTTCGTAATGGTGCTTACAAAACTACTGAATTGTTGTAAAACCACATTTGGCTCTCTAATGCTTTTGGGGGAGGTAGTGGCGTAGGGATAATGTCCCAGAGGCTCAGGTTAATACCTTGGGAACATCCTTGGGTTATAATCTAACCTCAAATTCAGCTGATTATAAATCACCAAAACTTTGCTGTTATAATACGAGGAAGGTTATTGTCCGGCAGACCAGGGGGTGCTTTGTCTCATAACTTGTTCCAATTCCTCTGCTGTTCCTCCTTCATTGTTGAATTCGCTGGATACTTCACACCTGTATATCTGGAGAAGAATTTGAGCAATAGCTACAGAGCAGACAGAGAGAAACTATTCCCGCTCATGAAAGGATCGAGAACGAGGGGGCACAGATTTGAAGCAATTGGCAAAAGAAGCAAAAGCGACACGAGATTAGGCTTTTTCACGCAGCGAGTGGTTAAGGCCCAGAATGCACTGCCTGAGTGTGGTGGAGGCATTCAAAAGGAAATTGGGTATGTTATCTGAAAAGGAAGAATGTGCAAGGTTACAGGGAGAAGGTGGGGAGAATGGCACTATGAATTACTCATTCAGAGAGCCAGTGCAGACACAATGGGCTGAATGGCCTCCTTCTACACTGTGACAATTCTGTGAATACTCTTAATCTGATTCTACCTTCCATCCTCAGATTGTACGGCATGACCGGACCATGGAGAAAATAGTCTTCCCAGTGCCCAGTATTTGTGAATATCTCACACGTGAGTCCAAGTTTAAGGTGTTCAACACCACAGAGAGGGATGAACAGGGCAGCAAGGTGAACGATTTCTTCCAGCAAACTGAGGATCTCTACAGTGAAATGATTTGGCAGAAGAAGATTAAAAGTAAATATTCTCACTCAGATCTGCATGGTGCTTGGGCTCTTGTGATCACACTTAGAACTTGGCGAAGCCTTTGGTTTTATTTTAGGAATTACTATTTAGCCCTTGTGTATAGAACTGCAAGCAGCGTAAGGAGAAATTATATCCTGGTTTATGCAAGAAGGAAATTACTTCAGATCAATTCTCCTTCACCTACAACCATATTAACTTTTCCAGCCAACTTTGTATTCCCTAGAATCTAAGCTCTCCGCTGCAGGAAATGACAGATACTTAGGCCTAGATATGTGATGCACACTGGCACATTTCTCAGCCTTCTAAGCCTGTAATAGGGCAACAGCATGTGCATCCACCATATTGGTAAAGCCTAAAAGGATTGGCGTGCAGTGCCCAGGTCTAAAGTAGGCATCACTACTTTTGCAGATGCAAATAGGGCACCTGTTTGAAGCCCCATTCTACAGCACTGTGACCCCAAGGCAGCCAGTGCTGGTGTGTTCAGGAAAATCTGATCTGTTGTTGACTGCCTGTTAGGTTACAAGGTAAGATTTTTAAAAATAGGTACCTGAATGTTAAATGAGGAGGAGCCCGGACTTTAACCTCCCTTGGACCCAATTGCCCCTCTCCCCTCCCAGCTTTGTCACCGCTCAATTTCCAACCCAGGCCCTGCCCCACCTTCACAGTCCTTTTAATTGTTTACCGGAGGGCTGCTCTTTTGGATCAGTGATCTGGTCTTCCATTCCCCTTTGCCAGCAAGCTGCCTGTAACTGTTCTCAGCTTCCCTCTCAATGGTAATGAAGCCCAAAAACGGGCTCTTCAGGCGTCACCATTCAGACACAGGGATCCATTATAATCCATAGCTCAAAGTTTGCAAGGGTCACAGGACAGGTCGGCAGGACTTGATCCCTATCTGACACATCCTCTTCCGTTGGATGACTAACAGAGCCAGTAAAGGCCTTCCCACACTTTGGCCATAATTGGGTTTGACTCGATACCTATTCCCAGCAGCTCTTAGTTGTTTAGAATTATGACTAAACCACCATTGAAGCTCAATCACTTCTGTCTTTGACAAATCTTCGGTTTCATGCTGCCTATTTTGTATGGAAATGCATTTCCCATATATAACTAAATTCCTGATCTCATTGAGTGTGTGATTGCTGAAATGTCCCGTCTCTCTAATTCCTTTTCTTTTGAATTTTCTCCATCCGGCCTGTACTTTCACTGAGCCTCATTTCCTTTCTCTTTGTTTTTCCCAGCAGCACTCAATGTTTCAGACACACTCGGTACTTTCTCAGGGAAAACACAAATTGTGGATATACAAACTTATTTATTAAAAGGGCCAAACAACATCCCAGCTTTAGTGTTAAAGATTTGTGCTCCAGAGCTACACCCCTAGCCAAGCTGTTCCAGTACAGCTACAACACTAACATCTATCCAACAATGTAGAAAATTGCCCAGGTATATCCTGTCCACAAAAAGCAGGACAAATCCAACTTGGCCAATTACTGTGCCATCAGCGTACTCTTAATCATCAGCAAAGTTGTGAAAGGGGTCGTTGATAGTGCTATCAAGTGATACTTACTCTCCAATAACCTGCTCACTGACTCTCAGTTTAGGTTTTGCTAGGGCCACTCGGCTTCTGACTTGATTACAGCCTTGGTCCAAATATGGACAAAAGAGCTGAATGCCAGACGTGAGGTGAGAGTGACTGCCTTTGACACCAAAGCAGCATTTGACCGAGTGTGGCATCAAGGAGCCCTAGAAAAATTGCAATAAATGGCGATCATGGGGAAAAGTCTCCACTGGTTGAAGTCATACCTAGCACAAAGGAAGATAGTTGTGGTTGTTGGAGGTCAATCATCTCAGCCCTGGAACATCACTGCAAGAGTTCCTCAGGGTAGTGTCCTAGGCCCAACCATCTTCAGCTGTTTCATCGATGACCTTCCCTGCATTGTAACATCAGCGGTGGGGTTGTATGTTGATGATTGCGCAATGTTCAGCACATACGCAACTCCTCAGATACCGGAGTAGCCAATGTCCAAATGCAGCAAGACCTGGACAATATCCAGGCTTGGGCTGATAACTGGCAAGTAACATTCACGCCACACAAGTGCCAGGCAATGACTATCTCCAACAAGAGAGAATCCAACCATCTCCCCTTGACATTCAATGGCATTACCATCACTGAATCCCCCAGCATGAATATTCTGAGGGTCACCATTGACCAGAAACTGAACTGGACCAGCCATATAAACACTGTGGCTACAAGAGCAAGTCAGAGACTGTGAATTCTGCAGAAAGTAACTCACCTCCTGACTCCCCAAAGCTTGTCAACCATCTACAAGGCACAAGCCAGGAATGTGATGGAATACTCTCCACTGTTGCTGGTCAAAATTCTGGAACTCTCTTCCTAGCAGAACTGTGGGTGTACCTACACCACAAGTGGTTCAAGAAGGCAACTCCACCACCCTCTCAAGGGCAACTCGGAATGGGCAATAAATGCTGGCTTTGGCAGCAACAATTGAAACTATAAACTAGCACTGATTGGTGCACTCACTATTTTATCAGCAATTCCTGCAAACCCTCACTGGGTGAACTCCCTCTGAACCAGAGTTCAAAAGGTCACAATATAGTTAGTTTTAATTTTGTTCAGTGAGAGTTACAGCACCCTGAGGATTGGAGTGCTACACTAGCTTCCTGACCTGATCCTGCCTGCCACTACCTTCCTTTCATATTCATTCTCAGGAAGTCTGGCTTTTATTGTCCATCCTTTGTTGCTCCAGATAGAACGGAGTGGCAGCTAAAAGTCGGCAATGTTGGTGTGGGTCTTGAGGTTGTTTTTGATTCTCATGTGGGATGTGGGCGTCGCTGGCTAGGTCAGCATTTTTATTGCCGATCCCTAATTGCCCTTGAGAAGGTGGTGATGAGCTGTCTTCTTGAACCGCCGCTATTTACTTTATCAATTTTACTGATGTCAGCTTTTTCAACTTACATTTTTTTTTAACCTAAATTCAAATTCTCAACCTGCCCCGACGGTATTTAAAATTGCATTGTTTAGATTATTTGTCCAGGCCTTTGGATTACCAGCTATGGGCCTGTACAAGGCCAGCCCAGGCTTTGTGGTGATGCTGTAACATAGCTGGTCCTTACTAGACACATGACAGCACTTCATCCACCCCAGTAAACCACCGTCCCACTCTGTCCATCCGTCCTTTTTCTCAAACATGCCTTCCCCTTGAGCCATCTGACGTTTACCTGTATTTTGTGTGTGTGTGTGAGATGCATAAACAGCAAAACATGTTTAAAGTTATAAAGGAGTTTGATGTTTCCAGTTGTTGGGAAATCCAAACCTAGGGATCATAAATATAAAATAAAAATGGAGAATACTGGAAATATTCAGCAGGTCTGACACCTATTGTGGGGAGAGAAACATAGTTAATGTTTTAGGACAATGACCTTTCATTTATGGCTTTTGATAGCCACCAATAAATCCAGTAACAAATTCTCAAGAAGCTTCTTCACGCAGAGAATGGTCAGAATGGGGGGGGGAGGTTCTACCACATGGAGTCATAGCATCGAAACATTTAAGGGAAGCACAAGACAGAAAGGGATAGAAAGACATGCTGATAGGGTTAGATGAAGGAGGATGGGAGGAGGTTTATGTAGAGCATTAATGCTGGCATGAACCAGTTGGGCTGAATGGCCTTTTTCTGTGCTGGAAATGTGTGTTAAAAATTGACTGTGTGCTAAAATGGTGTCACTGTCGCCTCATCTCGGTCTAGGTTTACCGATTTCTATTGGACGACACCATGATACTTTTACTTAGCTTGTTCTTTCTTTCTTCAGATAACCCAGGCTTGTTTTGGTTCTCGAAAAACATATCACTATGGGGGTCCATTTCATTCAATTTTGCAGTATTTATCAATCTAGCTGTCGCACTTTTCTATCCATTTGGAGATGATGGTGATGAGGGTAAGTCTGAAAGAATGTTTGAAAATTAATTGCTTCAGTGTATGCACGTTAATTGCCCACTTTTTCAGATCACCTGTTGTGCATGTTTGTTGGGTTATTATTATATTGGAAGCAGTCAGACTTAAAGTAGCAATCTGTATAGGAAGAACATGCATTTATAGAGCACCTTTCATGGCCTCAGGATGTCCCAAAAGTGATTTACAACCAATGAAATGTAAACACTGTTGTATGGTAGGGAAATATGACAGCTAATTTGCACACAGCAAGATCCCATTAACAGTTATGTGATAATGACCAAATAATCTCCTGTGGTGTTGGTTGGAAGGATAAATATTGACCAGGGCACTAGGGAAACCTCCCCTACTCTTTTCAAATTGTGTTTATGGGGTCTGCCATGTCCATCTGAGAGGGCAGACATGGTCTCGGTTTAAGGTCTCACATGAAAGACGGCACCTCCAACAGTGCAGCACTCGCTCATTATTGGTCTGAAATGTCGGCCTGCATTATGTGCTGAAGCCTCTGAAGTGGGCCTTCAACCCACATCCTTCTAACTTGGAGGTGAGGGTGCTACCAATGAGCCCGACCATGTTACTGTATCTTGCTAAATCACTTAGTACAATTTTGCCCAGAATGTTGCCTCATCATGTAACCACATGACACTTCTTGTCACTTATGAATGAACCCTGAGGTAATACCGCAACAGGCGGTACAGGAGCAGAGTGAGGAGAGCAGGTTTCTGTGGGTACATTACCTGTAGACTCAACTCCCGAATGATAAGAAGTTACAGGAGCTTACTCCACTGGACCTATTGAGCAACATTTACTCATGAGTGACCAGGAGTACATATTTAGTAATTTGACAAAGAACAAATAAGGTAGTTGCATGTTTTTATTCCTTAAAAATTGAAAGCAAAGAGTTTATTTTTAAGAAAGAAATATTTAAAAGAGCTAGCATTTTGGGAGAGATCTTGTGGTGAGACTATTGTGTGTATCAATCACATTAAGCTGTCTTGTGTTACTGAGTAACATCAATGGCAAACATATTGAACAAAAGTGGGAATTGCTTGACCACATCTGACCAATGTCTACCCGTTCATCATCTACCATTCTGACTAGTGCAACAAACAAACAGGAGGTGGCCACTCAGCCCCTAGAACCTCCTATACCATTCATGGCTGATCTGTACCTCAACTCCAGTTACCCGCCCAACATTGGCACTATTACTGAACAAAAATCAGTCACCTCAGTAAAATTAAACTAGACTGGACCAGTCAATTTGAAAGGCTGATAATAGACATAGGGGTCCAGAACCAGATTGTGAAGATGATCAATAGCATTAAGTCTTCCTTAGGTTCAGAAGTGCCAGAGGATTGGAGAATTGCAAACATTACACCCTTGTTCAAAAAGGGTGTAAAGGTAAGCCCAGCAACTATAGGCCAGTCAGTTTAACTTCAATGGTGGGGAAACTTCTAGAAACAATAATTCGAGACAAAATTAAAAGTCACATGGACAAATGTGGGTTAATTAAGAAGATCATGGATTTCTTAAGGGAAAATTATGTTTATCTAACTTTCTGGAGTCTTTTGAAGAGGTAACAGAGAGAGTTGATGAGGGCAATGTGGTTGATGTGGTGTAGATGGACTTCCAAAAGACATTTGATAAAGTGCCACACAACAGACTTGCGAGCAAAGATAAAGCTCATGGAATGAAAGGGACAGTAGCAACATAGATACAAAATTGGCCGAGCGACAGGAAACAAAGAGTAATGGTTAATGGATGTTTCTCAAGCTGGGGGAAAGCTTGTAGTGGAGTTCCCCTGTGGTCAGTGTTGGGACTCTTGTTTTTCCTGATGTGTATTATACCAAGGACTTAGACCTTGGTGTACAGGGCACAATTTCAAAATTTGCAGATGATGCAAGACTTGAAAGCACACTGAACTATGAGGAGGATAGCGTAGAACTTCAAAAGGACGTAGACAAGTTGGTGGAACGGGCAGACAGGTGGCAGATGAAGTTCAATGTGGAGAACTGTGAAGTGATTAATTTGGTAGGAAGAAGATGGAGAGACAATATAAAATAAAGGGTATATCTCAAAAGGAGGTGCAGGAGCAGTGGGACCTGAGTGTGTATATTTATAAATCAGTGAAGGTGGCAGGACAGTATCCTAGGCTTTATTAATGGGGGTATTAAGTACAAGAGGAAGGAGGTTATATTGAACTTGTGTAAGACACTCATTTGGCCTCAGCATTGCGTCCAGTCCTGGGTGCCACACATAGAAAGGATGTGAAAGCATTAGAGGCAGTGCAGAAAAGATTTATGGGAGTGGTTCCAGGGATGAGGAACTTCAGTTATGAAGATAGGTTGGAGAAGTTAGGACTGTTTTCCTTGGAGAAACGAGGGCTGAGAGGAGTGGTTTTGGGTCTGGAATGTGCTGCCTGAGAGTGTGGTGGAGGTAGGTTCAATTGAAACATTCAAAGGGGAATTGGAGTGTTATCTGAAAAAGGAAGTATGTGCAGGGTTATAGGTAGAAAACAGGAAAATGGTACTGGGTGAATTGCTCATTCGGAGAGCTGATGTAGACACGATGGGCCAAATGGCCTCCTGCGCTGTAACGATTCTGTGAAGTTGTTTTTTTTTCATCCGTGTCTTTAAATGCGACCATAAATAGATTGCTGTGATATACAGGCCTGAACTTTACTCTTCCCAATGGCGGGTTTGTAGGTGAAGGGTGAGCATGAAATAGCATGGCTGGGTTTCCCACCCACCCAGGCCTCTCTGCAATCTTGCCCCAACTGAGGCCCTTAAGTGGCCAATTATTGACCACTTAAGGGCTGTTTCCCACCCAGTCTCAATTTTTAGGCTGGCGGGAGGAGTTCATGGGTATGGGCGAAGCCCGAAAATAATCGGGTTCGGGCCTTGGGCAGCAAGTGGGAGGGGGGGGTGCCTTCATGAGAAGCCCCCTTTTAGCTTCGGGCGTTTCCCCCCTTCCCCTGCCTTAAGGTTTGGTAACCGATGGACTGACCTCCCCGCACCCAGCCCCTCCCCTGACACCCCATTCCCCACTGTCCACACCCCCAGGCCTCCTCTACCCTCCCCGCCCTGAGACCCTCAAAGCTTACCTTTTCCTGGACTGCCGGGACTTAGGGGACTGCTTGCAATCCCAATCCTGTCCACTGCAGCTTCTGGCACTGCAGGGACTTAGAGAGCTGCCAGCCAATCAGATTGGCCGGCAGCTCTCTAAGGCGGGACTTCCTGAGTGAGGGGCAGAAGTCCCGCCTGCAGCCAATTAATGCACATTGGAGTGTGTTGATAATGGCGATTTTGGATGACAGGAAGGGAAACAGCCACCCTGAAAATCCTGGCCACAGTTTTTTGACTAGCCCCTCAATAACTTTCTAAGAGATCAAAAATGAGAGTTGTGTGGTATAATTAGCACCAATATCCAGAGTATTTGTGTAGTACAGCTTCCACTTCCTGTCAGCTTTGGTTCAGTGGTACCTCTCTGAGGTTCAAGTCTCACTCCAGAGACCTGAGCACAAAAGCTAGGTCTATACTCCAGTGCATTATTGAGGGAGTGCTGCACTGTTGGAGGAGGTCACGTTTCAGATAACACGTTAAACCATGGTCCCCTCTGTCCTGTCCAGCTCTGTCACCCTTCTGCCTCGTTTGGTTTGTGCCGCGGTGGTCAACTCTGTGTTAAGTATCGCCTGGTGTGCCTCAGGATCCCCACTCTGGCATGGCAGTCTCTGCCACATTTGCTGCTGAGGGAGACAGTGGGCTGAGAAGGTGCATGATTCACTGGTCTCTGTTTTCTCTGGGCTCTCTTGTTGGCCAGCTAAGCTATTCATTTCTCCTCGCCTCTTCCGATGCCCTTCCAAACAGTCAGCCTCCAGAGGTCACGACCGCTAGCAACTGTCTCCCATTTGTCGGTGTCAGTGTCCGCCAACTTCATTTCTCACTTGCAGGTGCCCTTATAACGAAGATATGGTCACCCAGGAGGTCATGACCCAGTGGCCAGTTCACTGTACAGAAGATCTTTGGGTTTATGGCTGTTATCCATCTGATGAATGTGGCTGAGCCAGCGCAGATGTTGCTGCCTTAGCAATGAGTGTTTGCTGATGGAATTAACATGCTCCAGGTGACCTCTGAGTTGATGACTTTGTCCTGCCAAGAGATGCCAAGGATATGTCTGAGGCAGTGAAGGTGGAAACTGTTCAGCCTTTTTCCTGCCTGGCACAGAGGAGTGCGCTGAAGACACAGGCTTGGTAGATTTGCAGTTTGGTGTTCTCAGTCAAGTTGCTGTTGTTCCACACACTCTCACTCAGCTTTGACATAACAGCTGCAGCTTTTGTGATGTGTGAGTTGATTTCAGCATCAAATCTGCCCTGTCAGGTGGACATGAACGATCCCATGGCATTATTTGAAGAAGAGCAGGTTGGCTGTCCCTGGCATCCTGGACAATATCTAACTCTCAACTAACGCTATTGAAACAGACTATCTCATCATTATCTTCTTGCTGTTTGTGGGAGCTTGCTGTGTGCAAATTGGCTGCCTTGTTTCCAACATTACAACAGTGACTGCACTCAAAGAAGTATTTCATTAGCTGTAAAGCTCTTTGGGATGTTCTGAGATTGTGATAGGCGCCATGTAAATGCAAGTCTTTCTTTTCTTTCTGCTACAGGTAAGCATTAAGGAGCAAAAGGAAATGGACTCCTTTTGGGCCAAAGTTTGCTCTAGCAAGGTATTTAGTGCAAGCTGCCCCTGCATGTTTAGGTGTATTAATTTTTTGCGAGACCAACTGCTGAAAGTATAGGGTTATAACAGGGCCATGGGGGAAACCAGGCAACTGGGACCTGAGAAAACAGGGCAAGCAACTATATATTTCCTTAACCAATCATATTGAAGGATGTGGAAATTAACTATGCAGGTACAGAGAAGAAAATGTAAGTTAGAGTGAGCGAACTCACTATCAAATCAGGTACAGAAAGAGAAATAAGAATGGAATTAAGAGAACGAGAAAAAGGGACAGAAAGGAAAAAAGTTTTAATTTTAAATTTTACATTTTAAAAATCTTCAACATAATTAGAGGCTGAAGGAATGAGATCCCACACATATAATAATTAATTTTCAGTACCAGAGAGGTTGTATGGTAATAGTTACCACTTGCCACATTGTGAAAAGGTTACTTCTAATGAAATGGACAAGGCATAATTTTTTTGTGGTGAGTTTAGTTCATTTCTATCTTGCAAATACAGCAACTTCACAATTTTTAATGTATTTCAGTGGTGAGCAGACAGCACAATGTTGTTTTCGCAAAGTTAAAGGTGGAGTGAGGCCATTCAGGTGGCAGCTCTTGGGTATTTGAGTTTAACAATCTATTTGTCCCTTGTCTGAAGTTACTGTACCATTTACGCCATTAGCCTCTTTGTTACTTTGACAGCAAAACCTGCCTGTTATTGGAGATGACTCCAATTGCTGCAGTCCAGTGAAATGGGAAATGTGGTAATCAAAAATGTATTGTTGGATTTCACTTGAGTTACAGTTATCATTTTATTACCTATTATCATTTATTCACAGTTTTTCTCTCTTCCTCTTTGCAGGTACTATCCCTCCGCTGTTTTCACTGCTGCTCTGGATAGTGGTGGTTGTTTGCACTGCGTTGCTTATTCTCCTACCGAAACCTCACGGAATAAGATTATTTATTGTATCTGTAATGTTCCGGTCCATATACACGATTGGGCTGGGGCCTACTCTCATACTCTTGGGTGCTCTCAATGTAAGTAGCAACATGTTATCCCAAGAAAATTAACATTATTTGTACATTTTGTGTGGGCCAGAGATGAATGAGAATATTTGCCTGAACATAGTTTTATTAGCAGGAAAGATAATAAAAGAGAAGAAAGATTTGCATTAATATAGCACCTTTGATAATGAACAGTCGTCCCAAAATGCTTTACAGCAATGAAGGATTTTTGAAGTGTAGTCACTGTATTCATGTAGAAATTGTACCTGTTTTATGAATTCGTGCTCCCAATGAGGAGCTTTGTGCAACTGGAGCACATTTTTGAAATTGGGGTGTACCGGACTGCATCTGATTCACAACCGTTTCATTTTCTATCTATTAATTTCCTGATATGTGCTCCCGAATTTGCCATTTCACCACATTGAGCTCTGGGTCCGGACTGCTAAATCCTTGGAATTTACCAGTGTATTACCATGAGTCAACTCAACCTTAATTAACATGTAAAACAAGCACAGGAGGAGTCAGGGCCTCCTGTAGCCTTCAGCTGAAATGGGGGCTAGATGGTGGGGGCCCAGATGAGTGCACGCACGCAAACATAATTCAGTCCACATTTTATAGTCCCTTTTTTTATTTTTGTGTACTTCACCAAAACTGTAATTTTGGAAACAGAGCAGTACTGTTTTCTCCTCTGCCATAGTCTGAGGACTGGTTGGTGCAAAACTAGGTGCTATAGCACCACTACTGGCAGGAGAGTATTATTACAGTGTGATAAGTTTACATAGGCAGTTTACGTAGGCAATTTACATCATAAGTGTAGGCATAATAATGTATAATAAATAGGACTCTATTATGTTTTCTGTTTTTGCTATCATTTAGGTTGAGTTACATTCCCATTAGGCTCCTTAATATTATGCTCCATTCTCACCAAGTGTTTCTCTGGAGACTGTGGTTGAAAGACTAAATCTTCTACGACCTGCAAGCAGTTCCTTTACTGGGACCAGTTTAGCTAGAAGGCAAGGTTGTCCTGGGCTGGTCAGAGGAATGCAGGAATTTTGATCAAAATATTTTTAGGAGTTTTCTATGTGCAGAAGTATACCAGAAAAATGTCTGGAATACTGCCAGTTCACTATCGAACTGTCACCATTGAAAACTGCTATGGAACTGCAGAATAACAGATTAGTTTGATTTCAGGAATGGGACAATTCTTCAAGAGCACTTTGTCAGAAGGGCCCAATGCATGTTCCTGGAGGTCATGAGATGCTGTCAGCATGGAATGGTGTTCATGGTGTTGATTTATGCTTCAATCTGAAGTAACTGAATCATCAGCAAACTATCTGGTAGATAGATGGTTTGCCCGGGGCTTCTGAAGGCCTCAGATAAAGTTTAGATTCCTGAAGCTGTTAAATAATAAGGGTCGTGGAATTAGTGACAAATCAGCTGGTATGTAAGCAGAAAATGATGAATGGACAAGGTTCCGTCTTGAGGGGATAGGCAATGGCAGGGGGACAGCTCTGGGATTTGGGCTGTTGCTGTTCATCAATGTGGGTAAAAAGACGTGTTGTGCGTCTTGCATTTAAATGTGTCCATCACAAGGAAATCATCTGTCATCACTTTTCTGATTGGCGTAAATAATTAGTATTAGATGAGTAAAACTGATTTGTTTAAACGTAGGCAGGTACATAAACCTACCAATCAGGAATAAGCATCCATCACAGAATTGGCCAATCCAATCACCAGGATTGTTTATTACTAAAGGTGCTAATGAGTTGACAACAGTTATCACTCAAGACGAAGGAGTAGTGTAGCAGTAATGTTACTAGACAAGTAATCCAGGAGCCCAGGCTAATGTCCTGGGGTTCAAATCCCACCATGGCAGCTGGGGGAATTTAAGTTCAATTAATAAATCTGGAATTAAAAAGCTAGTCTCAGTAATTGTGACCAGGTTCTTGTAAAAACCCATCTGGTTCACTTATGTCCTTTAGGGAAGGAAATCTGCCATCCTTACCTGGTCTGGCCTACGTGTGATCCACAGCAATGTGGTTGACTCTTAACTGCCCTCTGAAATGGCTTTGCAAGCCACTCGATTCAAGGGTAATTAAGGATGGGCAATAAATGTTGACCTTATCAGTGACGCCCACATCCCAGAAAAGAATAGAAAAATCTCAACAAACCAAGCCATTGTTTAAAACTTGTTCCAGCCGTCATCTTGATTTCTGACTTGGTTGAATCCATTAATCATCCCAGCGACATACTAAATAGAGACTTGATGCAGGAGCGCCAACCAATTGTAAGTTAAAGATTCCTTGAGAACTAGTCCTGTGCAGCATTCCTCCTCTCCCTAATCCTCTGCTTTCCAGACCCCCTCACCTCAGCTGTGCCGAACTCCCTATCCCCTGCTCCCTTGATCTCCAGCGGAATAGATGGTACTCCTTCCAACCCACGATGTAGTCAAAATCTGAGGCCGTTGCTTATGGACTCGATTCATTTCTTAACGTTTTAGCTTTATGGAAAAATGTCACAGGGCAGATTGAATTGGGTTGAATACAAGTTGTACGTGATCTGTGAAAGGGGGCTATTTCTTACTTCCAGATTTTCTTACAAAAGCCTCAGGGTAAGGAACAGTTTTCTTTTAATTTAAAAGTAGGTGAAATTGAGAAAATGACTGTGTATATAGCAAACTGAGTTTGAAACATTTTGGAGGCTAATACTGTGTGTCAATTGTGTTTTTATTACTGTACTCATAATGCTGATCTAATATTTTGGATTGCAAGTGTCAAAGGCTTCTGCAATAAAAGCCAAGTCTGGTATTAAGGCAAATGGTTAATGAAGTCAGCAATAACTTGCTATACAACATGTTAGAGTGAGGAATACGGCTGAAAATTTTCTGCATTTTTAATTTAGGTTAAAGTTATTGGTTCTTTCATATGTTCAGTCTGATGTGCTCATAGTTCAGGGATCTGGAAGTTATTAATATCACGATTGATTCATTCTACAAGTATCACTGTTTTAAACTCAGACACTGACCTTTGAATGTACAGGGTACGTTACATTTAACTGCTTTAATACCAGTTCTAGGGCCAGTTCACTCAACAGCTCTTTAATTTTGATTTTGGTGGGGTAAGAGCTGGAAGAGGAGGAAGGGCAGTATTTGAAAATGGGGACCATTTCAAAGTACTTGATTTAAATATTCAGCTGTGAGTTTGATTCTGCAAGATGTTTGATGTTCCAAGCCTTGGGAGCTGAGTGCAGAAGAGGTGGTATCAAATGGCATCTGGATGAGGTACTTTACGTATGTGGAGAGACTAGAAATAGAAGTTTAATGGAGTTGTTCAAAATTATGATGAGTATTTATAAAGTGCTGGGAAGGTTGGTGACCAGAGGGCATGGTTTGAAGGTAATTGGCAAAAGAAGTAGATGGGAGATGAGGAATTTTTTTTTTTAACTCGATGAGCCGTGATCTGCACGATAATGTCTGAAAGTGTGGTGGAGGCAGAATCATAGAATGGTTGCAGCACAGAAGGAGGCTGTTCAGCCCATCTTGTCTGTGCCAGCTCTCTGAAAGGGCCATTCCCCCGCCTTCTCCCCGTAGTCCTGCACATTCTTCCTTTTCAGATAATAGTCCAGTTCCCTCTTGAATCCTCGATTGACCCTGCCTCCATCACACTCTCAGGCTGAACATTCCAGATCCTAACCACTCGTGGCATGTAAAAGCTTTCCTCATGTCGCCATTGGTTCTTTTGCCAATTATCTTAAATCGGTGTCCTCTGGTTCTCAATCCTTCCGCTAATGGAAACAATTTCTCCTGATCGACTCTATCCAGACCCCTCGTGATTTTGAATCCCCCTATCAAATCTACTCTTAAACTTCAGCCCCAACTTCTCTAACCTGCCTACGTAACTGAAGTTCCTCATCCCTGGAACCATTCTCGGTAATCTTTTCTACACCCCCTCTAATGCCTTCACATCCTTCCTAAAGTGTTGCATCCAGAATTGGGCACAATACTCCAGTTAAGGCCGTACCAGTGTTTTATGTAGGTTTATCATAAAGTCCTTTTGTACTCTGCATCGCTCTGGGGAAACAGCAGGGCGCAAGTGGGACTAATTGGATAGCTCTTTTAAAGAGCTGATACACACATAATGGGCTGAATGGCCTGCTTCTGTACTGTATCAATCTATAATTTCACTCTGTCATTTTCATCTTGCGTGATTGTATCTATCACTGGTGGAAAACGAACCAAAAAGCCCAACACTTCAAAATATATGCTGATTTAGTTTCTTCCAGTGTGTTTGATGCAGCCCAGAGCCCTGAGAAGAGAGTTTGCGATTTTGTATATTAATTACATTCCGCAACATAAATGGTAGTTCACTGCAGCTCGCTGGTTGAGAGAGGCCATAAGGAGCTGGCATGTAGGTGAAAGTGAAGGGTCAGAGGGAAGCTGATCCTGAACGGGGGAAAGGCAAGGCTGGCAGATCAGCCTACAGGTGGAACGGAGTGAGTGAGAGAGCTGGCTGGGAGGCAGATTCTGGAAAAGTGCCTGGGCTTCAGTATTTGTGTGGAGCCAGGCGGAGGAGTACTCCTACAAAAACTTAAACAGAACAAAATGAAGTCTGGGACTTTTTTTAATGGCAGCCAGCAGCAATCCCTTTAAAGACTCCTAGTTAGATTCCTCACTGCCTGGTACAAACAGCTGATTCATGACCAGTGCTTGCTTTGCCCGCTGGTACCTCCAAAGTTGAAATTAGAGAATCTTGCACTGATGCAGAAATTCAATTTCCATGTTTATATAGCCTCCTGCACAAAACAGGTGACAGGTGGTGTGGGTATCACTGGCAAGATGGGCATGTTTTTGCCCATCCTGGTGTCCCTGAGGAGGTGATGTTGAGCTGTCTTTCCCTTGCATAGCTGCACTCTGTGGGGCGGTGTGCCATTCTTCACAGTGAATTTTGATTTAATGGAATAGCTTCAGAGGACAGCCAAGACTCAACCCTGTTAGTGAGAGATTCAAGCCACGTGTAAGTCAGACCGTGTAAAGTTGGCAGATTTCCGTCATTAGTGAACCAGATGGCATCATTGCAGCAACCTGACTGGCTAGAGAGTGGTTCAGAATTATGCCAACCATTTGGGTTCAATCCCTGTACCAACTGTGGTAGTTCTTGCTCTACCCCCCATGCTTGGTGCAGAGTCATGCTCAGTTGACTCAGTTGATGTGCCTTCAACAGCCTCCAAATTATTAACCAGTCACCTTTCATCCAATGGAAAGTGAAAGTTTGCTCCATATATTTTTCTCAAATGCTGAGAGATGAAATACAATATCCATAAAGACTGCTCGTAGAAGTGGATGGAAACTTGGTAGCAACAAAGTTACTGGCTAACGACAGTGGCAGGAAATCATTTTTTCCCCCTTGTGCTCGTTCCATTTTGATAAAATGTAATTCAATACGAGTTAGGTACGCATGAGAAAAATAGATTTCAACATTTCTGCTGACTTTTAGATCCCATTCATGACTCAAATCTCCTCAAACATCCTTGAAAATCCCTAAATGGAGAATGCTGAACTCTTTTGTCAGAGGGAATTGAGATTTATACTGTGCTCTCTGTATAGTGAAATTATAAGAGCGCTCTTTAAGAAATAGGAGTAGGTCACTCGCCATTCCATTCTGTCATGGCTGATTTTCTACCTCAATTCCACTCTTTGGGGGTTGGTTAGCTCAGTTGACTAGGTGGCTAGAGAGTGGTTCAGAATTATGCCAACCATTTGGGTTCAATCCCTGTACCAACTGTGGTAGTTCTTGCCCTACCCCCCATGCTTGGTGCAGAGTCATGCTCCTCAAACTATATACCAATTTCTCTGATGGCAAGAGATGCCTATGGTCCCTGCTGGACTATAGCCAATTACCTTGCTTTAGTTCTTCAATCACTGCACAAACATACGAATTCATGCCTTCCATTAGGTCCATCTCATTTCTTAGACTATCATAGAGATAATAGTTGGACTGTTGCCTTGTAAACCGTGCCTAACCTAGAGCATCTCACTTGCACCTTGTAACATAGCCTGGTCCTTCCTTAAGCAGCACAGAATGGTGTTGATTAAAAAGAAGCACATTTCAGAATGGTCTGGCAGTCATGTGATTCAGTGAGGTATTACTTTGACCAGTCTCTGACAGTATAATTCACACTTGGCTTGAATTAATTCCAGATAGGAGTTTTTCTTTTCACTCTGGGTGGGGGTGACTTTTTTTTAACTACTGATGTAATAAATTCTCACTCTTCTGTTTTCTTTAGCTGTGCAATAAAATCGTGTTCTTAGTCAGTTTTGTTGGAAATCGTGGAACGTTCACCCGTGGTTATAAGGCAGTGGTCATGGATGTGGAGTTTTTGTACCATGTGACCTATGTCGTGGTCTGTATGCTTGGCCTTTTTGCTCATGAATTCTTCTACAGTTTTCTGGTAAGTGGCTGTAGTGTATTGAAAATTGTATTGTGCATTTTGTCCACCTGAGGCACACATGTACCAATAGAAGAAGTCTGCAAGGAAGAGACAATAAATGATCCATGTTTAACAGCTCGTGCAGTTCTAATTCTAAATGTTTCTGGCTGAATATATAACTATTTCTGCCCTAAGAATTTCATAGTGGCAGTTTTAACTTTTGTTTAGATAAATTATATATATCAGCTGATCTCATATGAAAACCGACAGACAGGAGGAGACTGAATGTTCCGTCCAATCTGTCCCACACAAATGTGACTGTTCATGCATCATTATACTAGTACTCGTACCCAATCGTGTAATATCCTGGGAGAGGTGAAAAACCAGGCCACTCCCCATTGTACTGGTCAGTCTCGGGTCATGGTTGTTACTGTTTTCCTGCTGGCTTAGCCTTTCCCTTTAAGGCTCCTGCAGAGTTGATTTCAGGTTGGAAAGTTATTTTAATAGATCGATTGCAAGCTATATACTGTTACCAATAGAAACTCAGGAAGACGGGAACAAAAGGAGGCCATTCAAACCCCAGTACCCATCCCCCTCACCCCCTAAGTCTGTTCCACCATTCAGTTAGACCATAGCTGATATTTACCTTAACTCCAACCTTCCTGCCTTGATTTCATAACCCTTAACACCCTTATCTAATAATCTATCAATCACACTTTTTAAATTTCAGTTGACCCCCAGATTGAGTGTTTTGGGGGAGGGAGCTCTAGATTTCCGCTACCCTTTGTGTGAAGAAGTACCTCCTGACCTCCCCCTGAATGGCCGAGCTCTAACTTTGAAATTTTGCCACTTCATTGTGGATTTCCCCCACCAGAGGAAACCCATTCTCTCTATCTACCCTGCGAAACCCTTTAATCATCTTGAACACCTCAGTCCGATCACCATTCAGCCTTCTATTCTCAAGGGAATGATTATGAGCCTGTTAAGTTTGAAGGTGGTCAGGTCCTTGTAGACTTTCGGCTCCAGGGTGATCTGTAAGCTCTCCTCACCAAGGAGAAGTTATCCTGTAATCGACCTGAATTGTTTTTATACAAATTGTGAAGTGTAACTGGGATTCTAACAACCTCTGTGCAGAATGATTACGTAGGTAAAAAGATCATCTAAGTTAGTGCAGAAAAATGGTTAAACTATAATGTGAAGGAAGTTCGTTTAATATTATAATTTTCCAGAAGTATTGTGGTTCCATTTGCAGCACATTTGGGGAATGTTGAACTAAAAATTGTATCCCTGGGTTGAACTTTAGTAGGTTCCTGCTTCTTGTCCTCTTGTATATTAAAGGGGAATATGAATCAATCATTCATGTGTTCGATTTGCAATTCAGTTTTCTTAATCATCAACCCATGGGACTGGGTCAGCTTCCTATACTTGAGATCTGGTCATATCAAGTGTTTAAGTCAATAACTGTCATGCATTCTTGTTAAGTCAGAGATGATTGGTCTGAGGTATTTCTTCAGTTTGACCCTTTTGAAGTCCTTCACTACTACAGTGAGTGGCCAAATTCACCTTATCCATATATATTTCATTACCATTCCACACATTGTTCAAAGCCAGATTCTCCTCGACTGTGATGAAAGATGGTTAAATACTCCAGCAACACTCATTCACCACAGATACACTGGTTTTTACAGGCTATCCTTTTCAGAACTTTGAGAAACTCCAGATTTTCTTTTCCCTGGCCACCCAGTCACACAATCCCACTCCCATAGCTTTCCCCAGATCCGGGAGTGTTGGATGCTCCAACCATAGAGGTTTGTAGCACTGAAGGAGGCCATTCAACCCATTGAATCACAGAATTGTTACAGTGCAGGAGGAGGCCTTTCGGCCCGTCGTGTCTGCACTGGCTCTCTGACTGAACAATTCACCCAGTGCCATTCTCCTGCCTTCTCCCCATAACCCTGCACATGGTTTCTTTTCAAATAATCTAATTCCCTCTTGAATTCCTTGATTGAACCTGTCCCCAGTGCTTTCCAGAAGTTAACCACTCTGTGTGAAAAAGTTTTTCCTCGTGTCGCTTTTGCTTCTTTTGCCAATTACTTTAAATCTGTGCCCTCTTACTCTCCATTCTTTTAACAGTGGGAACAGTTCCTCCCTATCTACTCTGACCAGACCCCTCATGATTTTGAATATTCTTATCAAATCTCCTTTAAGCTGCCTTTTCTCCAAGAAAAACAGCCTTTACTTCTCCAATCTATCTTCATAACTAAAGTTCCTCATCCTTGGAACCATTCTCATGAATCCTTTATGCACTCTCTCCAATGCCATCACATCCTTCCTAAAATGCAGCACCCAGAACTGGATGCAATATTCCAGCTGAGGTCTAACTAGTGACTGTCTTGTCACCTGTAATGACACTGTCCTCCTCACAGTTCACAATGCTTCTAAGATTTGTGTCATCTGCAAATTTTGAAATTGTGCACAGTACACTAAAGTCTGGGTCATTAATGTATATCAGGAAAAGCAATGGTCCCAACACTGACCCCTGGGGGGGACTGCATTAGAAACCTTCCTCCAGCCTGAAAAACATTCATAACCATTACTCCTTGTTTCCTGTCACTCAGTCAAATTTGTATCCATATTGCTACTGTCCCTTTTATTTCACACGCTATAACTTTGCTCACAAGTCTGTTGTGTGGCACTATATCAAACACCTTTTGGAAGTCCATATACACCACATCAACAGCATTGTCTTCTTCAACTATCTCTGTTGCCTCTTCAAAAACTCCAGCAAATTAGTTAAACGTGATTTTCCCTTATGAAATCCATGCAGACTTTCCTTAATTAGTCCACATTTGTCCATGTGACTATCAGTTTTGTCCCAGATTATTGTTTCTAGAAGTTTTACCACCATTGAAGTTAAACTGACTGGCCTGTAGTTGCTGGGCTTATCTTTACACCCTTTTTTGAACATGTGCAATTCTCCAGTCCTCTTGCACCAACCTTGAGCCTAAGGAAGTTTGGAAAATTATGGTCACTGCCTCTGCAATTTCCACTCACTCTGTCAGTATCCTGGGATGTATTTCATTCAGTCCCAGTGCCCTGTTGATTTTAAGTATAGACAGCCTATCTAGTATCAATTTTAAAGCCTTCACATGCCTGAACTAGTTCCTCTTTCACCGTTGTTCTTTTTACAGAAAGAGAGCCTTGTTCTCACCTGAGAGTCCAGTTGTTGCATTCGCTCTCAAAATAGGGAAAATGTTGCCATGTCATCCTGTCCTGAAGCTAAGTTTGTTGGGTAGGCTCATTTGGGAAGCAGTTGATCTCCCGGATACATATTCACATTAGGAAGGGCCTACCTGCTCTTCAAGTTCCAGTCAAGCAGAAGCTTTGATGATAAAAGATTCTTCTTGCTTGCTAATGTACCCTAGCTATTCATTGGATGACTCTCTCGCCTTTGGGAGCAGAGTCCCTATATAACCATATTTGGGAGACATGTCTCCTAACTGTGCACTTGCACAGAAGTACCTTGTTCAGAAAACTGAAAGTTACCTTACTTTTTCTTTTAGAAATTGTTTTGAGTGATTTTTTTTTCTTGTTTTGATCCCCTTATCATTAATTGAATTGTTAATTTTTTTTTTTCTCCAGTTGTTTGACTTAGTCTACAGGGAAGAAACATTGCTTAATGTCATAAAAAGTGTCACACGCAATGGCCGGTCCATTATCCTGACAGCAGTTCTGGCTCTTATCCTTGTCTATCTCTTCTCCATTGTGGGATTCCTCTTCCTACAAGATGATTTCATCATGGAGGTGGACCGACTGGAGAAGAACAGAACACCCAGAACGCCTCTAACAGGTAACTTCATTTCCTTCCTAGAACTAGGCAGCATTGAACCAGTTGAATTCCTGTACAAATGCACTGCGGATAATCTTTTGATATTGAAGGTGCCAAATAATTGCAATTTACACTTGGCAGGCTTAAAATGATGAATTGCAGTCTGACACAATTTGTTTTTGTTGTACAGCCCAAGGAAGCCCCTATGGCTCTCACTTAAACGATCAGGAGGATGTGTGTCGGGAGAACTGTTCTATATTACCTAGTGCAACTGCAGGTTAGTAAACAAGGCCGTGTGTCATAAAACAAGGGTGATCGGCGTCATTACAGCATTATGTTGCTTCAAGTCTTATCAAATGAAAAGAGCTGGCATTGAAAACAAAAACTGCTTGCTTCCCATATCTGTCCCATTCCTGGTTTGCACACTTGAACTTGCAGTTGTGTTGGTTTCTTTTATAACAGCATAAGAAATAGGAGCAGGAGTAGGCCATTTGGCCCCTCAAGGATGCCCTGCCATTCAATAAGATCATGGCTGATCTGCCCCAGGCCTCAGCTCCTCATAGCCCTCAACTCCCCGATATTTCAAAAATCTATCAAAAACTCACCCGATATCAGCATAACCAGCACAAAAGCTTGCAGAATTTGTAGCTGAAATTCAGTTCAACGCAATTCAAGTTGTCACAATCTCTTCTGCTAGATAAAATCATTGGGCAGAATTTCACCCTTGTTGGGGCGGGGGTGGGTAGGGGCAGTCAGGAAGATGACCCCTGCCCGTGATCGAGGCCGGAAGGCAATTTCACGTTGGCAGGCCGATTAAGGCCCACCCAGCGTGAAACGCAAGTGGCAGCTCTTAGTGCTGCCTGTGTGGGCGGGGGGGAGGAGTGCGAGCGGGGCGAGCATGAACTTTGCTCATGCTTGCTTCATAATCTCCCTGAGGGATGGAGCTGCCTCAGGGAGATGGAGTTATATTAAAAAAAAATGAAATTAAAAATGTAATGAAACATGTCCCCCCCCCCCCCCCATGTGATTTTGTCACATGAGCATGTTATTAATTAAGTTTTAAAATTTTTACATTTTTATTTGCTATTGGACACCTCATCCCGCCTGTGGATGAGGCTTCCTAAAAAGTGCAAAGGCCGCTTGGCTTTTTTGCCTGCCCGCCAGCCGTAAGGTTGGACGGGCAGCAAAAATTTCAACTAGTTTGATAATTTAATGGCCTTAACAGGCCTTTTAATTGTCGGCCAGTGCATGCTCGCTGAATGAAATATCGCACAGCTGCGCGTTGACGTCGGGTTAAGGACAGTAGGTTTCCTTCCCTAAAGGACACTAGTGAACCAGATTGGTAGTTTCATGGTCACCGTTACTGAGACTAGCTTTCAATTCCAGATTTATTAACTGAATTCAAATTCCACCAGCTGCCGTGGTGGGATTTGAACCCATGTCCCCAGAGCATTAACCTGGGCCCCTGGATTACCAATGCAGTGACATTACCACAACGCCACCCTCTTTGAGAAGGTTCCATGTATTAAACTGGAAAACTTTGGGCACAAGTACACTAATAGGTACATTTTGAAAAGGATTTTTGCTTTAACTTACTAAGGAGATCTCTACTGTACCCTAATCTAACTAGAAAATCTTTGGGGGGTTTTTAAAGTCATTTTCAGTGGTTTAAAATGGGCCACAGGCAGTGGATTGGTAGTGATTTAAAATGCTTTTTTTTTTGCAATAAACCTGTTTTCAGCTCTTGTAGTTGAACTATGCCAAGTTCCCGCTCTTAACTATATCGAGGAATATTTTTTAAAGCCATTTTTTCTTAAGTTAACATTTTAAAACACAGCTTAAATTTGCATGATTCATGGCAGGTTTTGCGATCAGCGATATGCAAATGAGTGAGAGGAAGTTCAGGGTAAGAAGCATTTTCCTAAATGGGGGCAATTTTGGGCACAATTTACTCTGGAATTGTACCCAAAGCAGAAACTCTATCCCATAATATATAACTTCAGCTAGTTTGAGGAGAGGTTGCTTTTTAAAAAGATAAACAAATGGGGAAAATTATATATTTTTGGAATGTAGAGTGCATAAGTAAAACCTGCCTTTAAGAAACTCTATCCTGTGAATGTGATGTTTTTCAGTCCTGTTCAAACCATTTACATAAGAACCCAGTTTAGCTGCATGCTTGTCACAAAAGGAAAGTGTACTTGCTATGTTTTAGAAATCTCGTCTCGCATCTCTTGTACTTAATCTTTCTCATCTATTTAATCTTACAAATAAATGTGCAGTCATCCTCATGGGATATCATGAGATATGGGTTAGAATTCCTCTTTGTGTAAAAGCTTTTGTCCTGGTTTATCATTGATCTATAATTATAGTTAAATGGAAAAAGTTTTGTCATGTTGTCCAGAGAAAAAATTATCTTCTTTAAGATTTTTGTTTAAAACTGAAAACAATTCTGGGGATGTCAACACTGCTGGTAAGGCCAGTATTTATTGCCCATTCCTAATTGCTCTCGAGAAGCTGGTGGTGAGCCATGTTCTTGAACCGCTGCAGTCCATGTGGTATAGATGCATCTGTAGTGCTGTTAGGGAGGGAGTTCCAGGATTTTGACCCAGTGACAGTGAAGGAATGGCGATATATTTCCAAATCCGGATGGTGAGTGGCTTGGAGGGGACCTTCCAGGTGGTGGTGTTCCCATCTATCTGCTGCCCTTGCCCTTCTAGATGGTAGTGGTTGTGGGTTTGGAGGTGCTGTCTAAGGAGCCTTGGTGAGTTCCTGCAGTGCATCTTGTAGATGGTGCACACTGCTGTCACTGTGCATTGGTAATGCAGGGATGTTTAAAGTGATGGGTAGGGTGCTGCTGATTTTGCTTTGTGACCTCCATGGCAACTCCAAACCAGTGCCACATTTAAGGGCTCACCCTGGATCTGTTCCTCAGTTTATTTCCTCCCAACAGCAGTAGTTTTAACATCCATCCCAAACACATTCTTCCTTATTTGTCCATATGAAGTTTGCATTTGTATAGCATCTTTAACTTAGGAAAAAAATATTAAGGTGCTTCACAAAAGCATAATCAGACAAAAACCTCAGGTGTTAGGATATGAAAAAGTGGGATATCAAAGGTTTCTGTACTTCTCATCCTGATGTTTGAATCCTTCCGTGACCTGTTCCCTCACCCATCCATATCTTTGTAATCTCCTCCAGCCATGCAACCGTCTCAAGAACTCTTCATTACTCCAATTCTGGACACCCCTGATCTTCATCAGTCCACCATTGGTGGCAGTGCCCTCCCACAATTGTCTAGGCCCTAAGTTCTGAAACTCCCCCCCTTAAATCTCTCCACCTTTGCTCCTTAAAACTTACCTCTTTGACCAAACGTTTGGTCACCTGACCTAATAGTTCCTTTTTTGGTTGTGGTCATAATAGTTTTGTTTGATAATGCTCTAAAAATGAACCGCTCTAAAAATGCAAGTCGTATTTTGTGGGCTACTGTGGAGTTTTGGAAGCCACATACACCATTAATATCAATATTCCCATTAATTCTCCATAGATCTCAAATTGCTGTTAAAACCTTTGGATTTATCCATCAATTGATGATTTATTTGTCAATGAAGCACCGATACTAAGAATATTCCTTCCCAAACCTCCAAGCTAACAAGGTTCAAGCAGGACAACCCGGTAAATAAGAAATGGTGGTCTAAGCTTCAGGAAATGAGCTGTCAGATGTGAGTGGGGTGGGGAGGGTGGTGGGCTGATGGTGGGGGTGTGGGTGTGGGCAGCCACATGCGGGCCAAGTCAGTGAGGAGAAATCTGGGATTCTCCAATGGTGTTATATGTAAAAATTTGTGTAACCTTCTATAACCACATATTAGGTAAAGGATCCATCTACTGAGCAGTCGCATTAGAAAGAGGAGGCATAAAAAAGCCTTATATCAGTGATGACCAATTCCCTGTTCTTGCTGTTTTTTTTCCAAGATGAAGGTATTGGAGGTGATCTTGACTCTGTGATAGCGAGTCAGCAACCTGGGCCAGGATTTCCCAGCCCCTTTGTGGTGGGACCCGCTGTGCGGGATGCAGCGGGACCAGACCATCCTGGTGGCGGGCAGGGCTGGAAAATCCCAGCCCTGGGTTGAAGTTTTGACACTGACAATAAAAAATAATTAGGGATGTAAAGCTGGTGGCTGATTCGCTATCGCACCAAGTCAGCATCGTTCCCCTTCTCTCTTCCGATCAGGAATCAACTGATTGCCATTTTTTGGAGCTCAGTGGCCGCCTCACCCTGATTGTGGAATTCCTGGAAGGAAATTCCAGCATCTGAATTCCAGGTGGCACTGGTACATCAGGCCCTACCCTGCGTATTATAACCACACTGGAATATCGCACTGTTTTTCTTCAGCTTTCAAGTGCTGTGGTTGCTTTTTTAAAAAAAAATACATGGTATTTCTTTCAGCCTTTAAATGGAAGCTCCAGAGATTGTGGCTTTGAGCCAGGAAGCTGGAAGTTCTAGTCTCAGTATCTCTGTGGAATCCTAGTCTTGATCAACAGAAACTTTGTGGAATTGTGGACGTGGTTCACTGTAAGAGACTGTTCGGCCCATTCTGCCCATCACAGCTCTCTGACTCAAATCCCATGGTCTTTTCCTGATGCTCATATTTTTAAAAATTATTTATCCGCTTCCTTTTTTAAAAGCTCCTACAAGTTGTTCTTCCATGCTGTTTCTGGCAGGACAACCTATGACCTTCCGTATAAAACAATTGTTCTAACCTCATCATTTGCTCTGCTGCCGGTAATATTACATTTGTGATCTTTCATTCCCAATGCTCTGACCAGCAGAAATGTTTTCTTTTTCTTTCTCACCTCATGAAAAGTTTTCACCATTTTGACATTGTATTTCCCCATAGCTTCTTGTGAAAAGAGCCTCATTTCCCCTTTTCTCTCCAAGTCCCTGCTGTTGTATGATGTGCCTGCATGCCATTGTAATGTAAAGGTGCTCAGCAGAGCAAGCGTTACCGTGGGACTGGAAAATAGCACTGCCCACAGTATGATGTATAGAGTCACATGGTATTGGACTGAGAGAACACAGGCTAGAAAGAACACTCTGGAAGCAGCCCGCATGGAGGTACCAGCTCCTTGCATGACAGGCGTGGATTTGTAAATAGTTAAAAAATGAACAATAAATGTCCTCAGTGCACTCCTCTACAGTGGTGAGACCTGGACAACATATGCCAGGCAAGAAAAAGCGGAACAGTTTCCACCTTCACTGCCTCAGACGTATCCTCGGCATCTCTTGGCAGGACAAGGTCACCAACTCAGGGATCCTGGAGCATGTTAATTCCATCAGCAAACACTCATTGCTAAATATACAAGTCTCAAGATCTCATCATTAAGATATTGATATTACAACACCTGCTGTTCATATCTATTGACTCTATTCTGCACCTTCCCCTTTGCCTTTTCATCCTTTTCTAAAGTAAGGCACTCCTAGCTGGATACAGTATTCTGACTGTGGCCTAACCAATTGTACAGGCTCAGCATTACCTTTGTCCTTTTACACTTGATACCACCCTGTTCCATGATGCTGTACAATTGTCAGCTGTGGCTTGGTTAGTGACACACTTGCCTCTCAGTCAAAATGGGTTCTGGGTTCAAGTCCCACTCCAGGACTCGAGCAGAGAAAAAAATCAAGGATGACACTCTAGGGTAGCACTGACGGAGTGCCACACTGTCGGAGATGCTGGCTTTCGGATGGGATATTAAACTGAGGCCCAGCCTGATCCATCAGATGCACTGGGGGTTTTTCTCCAGTGTCCTGGCCAATATGTATCCCTCAACCAAAATCACTAAAACAGATACTTTGATCATTTTCAGATTGCTGTTTGTGGGAACCTACTGTCAGCAACTTGGCTTCCTACATTACAACAGGGACAACATTTCAAAAAGTATTTCACTACCAACACAGTGCTTTGAGATGCCCTGAGGCCAGCCCTGTGGCAGCCTTCCATTTCGTAAGATGAAGGTTTGCATCTTGATGGTTAACTCTGTGTTAAGTATCGCCTAGTGTGCCTCAGGATCCCCACTCTGGAATGGCAGTCTCTGCCACATTTGCTGCAGAGGGAGACAGTGGGCTGAGAAGGTGCACGATTCACTGGCTTCTGTTTTCTCTGGGCCCTCTTCTCGGCCAACTGACCTTTTCATTTCTCCTCGCCTATTCCGATGCCCTTCCAAACAGTCGGCCTCCAGAGGTCATGGCCATCAGCGAATGTCTCCCAGTTGTCAGTGTCAGTGTCGGCCATCTTCATATCTCACTTGCAGGTGTCTTTGTAGCGGAGGTATGGACGCTCAGGAGGTCGTGACCCAGTGGCCAGTTCACCGTGCGGAAGGTCTTTGGGCTTATGGCCGTTATCCATCTGATGAATGTGGCTGAGCCAGCGCAGATGTTGCTGCCTTAGCAATGAGTGTTTGCTGATGGAATTAACATGCTCCAGGATCCCTGAGTTGGTGACCTTGTCCTGCCAAGAGATGCCGAGGATACGTCTGAGGCAGTGAAGGTGGAAACTGTTCCGCTTTTTCCTGCCTGGCATATGTTGTCCAGGTCTCACCACTGTAGAGGAGTGCACTGAGGACACAGGCTTAGTAAACTCATAGTTTGGTGTTCTCAGTCAGGTTGCTGTTGTTCCACACTCTCTCACTCAGCTTGGATATAACAGCTGCAGCTTTTGTGATGTGTGTGTTGATTTCAGCATCAAGTGACAGATTGCTGGTGATTGTGGAGCCTAGATATGTGAAGCTATCAACCACCTCCAGTGTCACATTGTCAATGCTGATAGTTGGCGATATGACAACATCCTGAACCATGACATTTGTCTTCCTGAAGCTGATGGTCAAACCAAACTCTTTACAGGTGTGAGAGAGTCTGTCCATTTGCTTCTGAAGGTGTTCCTCAGTATGGAATGTCAGTGCAGCATTGTCAGCGTAGGGCAAATCTCTGAGGAGGACTTGTTGCCCCTTCGTCCAACTCGAGCAAGGTTGAACATCTTTCTGTCAGTTCCGGTTTGAAAGTAGACGCTCTCTGTGGGTGACCTGAAGGCATATGACAGCAGTAAAGAGAAGAATGCGCTAAAGAGTGTTGGTGCCAGAACACAACCCTGTTTGACCCCACTGTAGATCTCTATGGTTTCTGATGTTGCCCCACGAGAGCTGCCCTTACCCAGCATATCCTCATGGAAAGAGGAGATCACATTGAGCAGCTGGGGCAAGCAGCCCCCCAGAGGCGGATTCTTGTACGGGGCACAATCTTTGCATCACAGGTATCCTGGGACACTGCCCCTTCCCTCCAGTGGAGACAGAGAGGTTTGTGCAGATGTTACAGGAGTGCCAATTTCCCACGTTGAAGATTGAAGGGCGTCATCTTAATGCATTCGTTTTGTTAAAACTATGCCCGGAATGAAATTCAGTTCTGCATTTGTTTATCAAAGTAATAAACAACACGCCTCACGTTATTAACACGAGTTACTTGTACATGACCCCCTTGTTGAAGCCCACAGCAGTCAAAGCTCAACCACTTCAGAAATGAACTGTAATGCCTTTGCTCATTTCTTTTTTGAAAAGTAGTAGTAGGTTGCTTGTGAGATGTGAAGCAAAGATGAGGCACGGCATTATTTTTAAAAGTTGGGTAGTTTTGCAATGTTGAGGAAGAGTCACAATGGACTTGAGAGCTGCTAAATGGATGAAGCCTGATGAACATTTCTGCTTCCAGTAATACAAGACAGAATCTTCAAGCTACAATACGAGTATAGAACTTCTACAAATGCAATTAAATGTAATAATTGTTATATTGTTTAATTTTTTAACTTGCAACTGTACTACTGACCCAAAACAAGCCAATTACTGGTAGATTTTATACAGAAAGAAATAAAGAACTTGCATTTATATAGTGCCCTTCACAATGCCCCAGAGTGCTTTACAGACAATTAAGTACTTTCAAACCACAGCCACCATCACAATGTGGGAAATTCAGTAGCCAATTTCTGTGAACAGTAATGTCATGGTGATCTGTTTTCATAGTTGCGGGATAAATATTGGCCCAGACGCCAGGGAGGATTTCCCCTTCCCTTCTTTGAAATGCCATGTGATGGGATATGGGACCTTTTGTGACCTCCTGAGAGAGCAGACAGGCCTTAGTTTAATGTCTCACCCAAAATGTGGCACCTCCAACAGTGTAGCACTCCCTCAGTACTGCACTGGAGTATCAACTTAGATTTTGTGCTCAGTGCTCAGTTTTGGGGTGAGACTTGAGCCCACGACTTTGTGACTCAGAGGGGAGAGTGCACCTCACTAAGTCACAGCTTAAAGTTAGAGGGACCACATTATCCAGTTCCTAAAGGAAAATGACTCCTAGGAACTAGCTGTTTTCTCCATATCTGCTTCTCTGTTGCCCAAGTTAGTTCACAGGCTGTATTCTGCCGAATGACTGTAGCATTATAATTATGGAAATCTATGGCAATGTAGATACTGAAATACAGTGGAATCAACTTAATGAGCAGTTGTAGTTTAGTTGCTTAAAAATAATTAAGAAATGGATCTTTGCATATACTGCAAAATAGATGATAGTGAAAAGGCAGCCCACATTACATTGAAGACAAAGGAAAAGAACCTTGGATAATTGTGTAGAACAATCTCTCGATTTGATATCACCCCTTTGGCTCCCAAGATGAATTTTACTCCACCATTCCTAAACCACGACTCGGAAATTCCAATACTATGTTATTGTAACCGGTTACAGTGGGTCCATGGTGTTTGTTGGTACAGTACTTTAGTGCCATAAGACCATAATAAGTTGTAGGAGCAGAGGTAGGCCATTCAGCCCATCGAGTCTGCTCCGCTATTCAATGAGATCATGGCTGATCTGATAATCCTCAACTCCACTTTCCTGCCTTTTCCCCATAACCCTTGATTCCCTTACTGATTAAAAAAACCTGTCTCTCTCAGCCTTGAATATACTTAACAACCCAGCCTCTACTGTCCTCTGCGGTAAAGAATTCCACAGATTGACTACCCTCTGAAAGAAGAAATTCCTCCTCATCTCCATTTTAAATGGGCGACTCCTTACTCTGAGATTATGCCCTCTGGTCCTAGACTCTCCCACAAGGGGAAACAACCTCTCAGCCCCCTAAGAATCTTATATGTTACATTAAGGTCGCCTCTCATTCTTCTAAACTCCAATGAGCACAGGCCCAACCTACTAAACCTCTCCTCATAAGAAATTCCCTCCATGTCCAGGTTCAACCTAGTGAATCTTCTCTGGACTGCCTTCGACGCCAGTATACCTTTCCTTAGGTAAAGGGACCAAAGCTGTTCACAGTATTCTAGGTGTGGTCTAACTAGTGTCTTGTATAGCTTTAGCAAGACTTCCATATTTTTATACTCCATTCCATTTGCCTTCCCTATTACCTGTTGAACTTATATGTTAGCTTTTTGTGATTCTTGTACAAGGACTCCCAAATCCCTCTGTGCTGCAACCTTCTGCAGTCTTTCTCCATTTAAATAGTATTCAGCTCCTCTATTCTTCCTGCCAAAGTGCATGACCTCACATTTTCCGACATTATATTCCACCTGCCAAGTTTTTGCCCACTCACTTAACCTGTCTCCATCCCTCTGTAGACTCCTTGTGTCATCCTCACCACTTGCCTTCCCATCTATTTTTGTGTCATCTGCAAACTTGGCTACAGTATAGTATATTCACTTCCCTCATCTAAGTCATTAATATATATTGTAAATAATTGAGGCCCCAGCACTGATCCCTGTGGCACTCCACTAGTTACAGGTTGCAATCCTGAAAATGCCCCCCTTATCCCAACTCTGTCTTCTATTAGTTAGCCAATCCTCTATCCATGCTAATATACTATCCCCAATACATTGGCTCTTATCTTATTAAGTAGCCTTATGTGCGGTACCTTATCAAATGCCTTTTGGAAATCGAAATATATTTCATCTAATGGTTCCCCTTTATCTATCCTGCCTCCTCAAAGAATTCTAATAAATATCCCCTTCATGAAGCCATGTTGACTCTGCTTGATTATATTATGCATTTCTAAATGCTCTGCTATTACATCCTTTATAATAGACTCCAACATTTTCCCAATGACAGATGTTAAGCTAACTGGCCTATAGTTACTTGTTTTTTGCCTTCCTCCCTTTTTGAATAAGGACGTTACATTGGCTGTTCTCCAATCCTCTGGGACTTTTCCAGAATCTAAGGACTCTTGAAAGATTACAACCATTGCATCCACTATCTCTGTAGCTACTTCCTTTAATTTCCTAGGATGCAACCTATCAGGTCCAGGTGACTTATTGGCCTTTAGCCCCATTAGTTTCCCTTGTACTTTTTCTCTAGTGATAGTTATTGTATTTATTTCCTCCCCCCATTTTGCCCCTTGATTATTTAGTATTTTTGGAATACTATTAGTACCTTCTACCATGAAGACTAATGCAAAGTATTTATTCAACTCCTCTGCCATTTCCTGGTTCCCCATTATTATTTCCCCAGCCTCATTCTCTAAGGGGCCTATGTTCACTTTGGCCTCTCTCTTCCTTTCTATATATTTAAAGAAGCTCTTACTGTCCGTTTTTATGTTACTTGCTAGTTTACCCTCAAAATTTATTTTCTTCCTCTTTATTATTTTTTTGATCATCATTTGTTGGTTTTTAAAACTTTCCTAATCCTCTGGCTTACCACTAATCTTTGCCACATTGTATGTTTTTTTTCTTTCAATATGATACTGTCCTTAATTTCCTTGGTTAACCATGGTTGGTTTATCCCCTTCCTTGAATCCTCCTTCCTCACTGGGGTATGTCTTTGTTGAGAGTCATAAACAATTTTCTTAAACATCTGCCATTGTTCATCAACCGTCTTTTCTGCTAAGCTCCTTTCCCAGTCCACCCCAGCCAACTCTGCCCTCATTCCTTTGTAATTACCCTTATTTAAGTTTAGCATAGTTGTTTCCAACCCAAGTTTCTCACTCTCAAACTGAATTCTACCATACCAGGATCACGGCTTCCTAGGGGATCCTTTACTCTGAGATCCTTTATTAAACCTGCCTCATTACACATTACCAGATCCAAAATAGCCTGATCCCTGGTTGGATTCACAACATATTGTTCTAAGAAACTGTCCCGAATACACTCTGTGAATTCTTGCTCGTGGCTATCTCTGCCAATTTGATTTTCCCAATCTTCATGAAGATTAAAGTCACTCATGATTAATATACTGCCTTTTTTACATTCCCTCATTATCTCCTGATTTATTCTCTGTCCAACAGCATAGCTACTGTTAGGGGGCCTATAGATTACTCCCACCAGTGTCCTCTTCCCCTTGTTATTTCTTACCTCCACCCATATGGATTCTACATCTTCCGATCCAAGATCATTTCTTGCTATCGTACTTATTCCATCTCGTACTAACAAAGCTACCCCACCACCCTTTCCTCCCTGCCTGCCCTTTCACAAAGTCACATACCCCTGAATATTTAGTTCCCAGCTTTGATGATCTTGTAATCTCCGTAATGGCTATAAGATCATCCCATTAACTCCTATTTGTGCTGTTAATTCATTTATTTTGTTCTGAATACTACATGCGTCTAAGTAAAGAGCCATTAATTTTGCCTTTTTACCATTTTTTCCCTTTTTGACCCTATTTGCTGCTGTTTTTTATGTTTGGACATTCTGTCCCTTCCTGTCACACACTGGGTATCATTACCTAAATAGCTGCCCTGCAAGCCTGCCATGTACTTTTGCTCTATAAGCTTACGTATCCTCTTTCTAGAACCCTCCCCCACTCTATTTAGTTTAAAGCCCTCTCTACAGCCCTAGTTATTCGATTCACCAGGACACTGGTCCCAGCACAGCTCAAGTGAAGCCTGACCCACCGGAACAGCTCCCTTCTACCCCGGTACTGGTGCCAGTGCCCCATGAACTGAAACCCATTCCTCCCACACCAATCTTAGAGCCACGCATTTAACTCCTTGACTTTATTTACCCTATACCAGTTTGTCCATGGCTCAGGTAGCAGTCCTGAGATTGTTACCTTGGAGGTTCTGTTTTTTAATTTAGCTCCTAACTGCTCAAATTCTTTCAGCAGAACCTCCTTTCTAGTCCTATCAACATCATTGGTACCAACGTGGACGACGACAACTGGATCCCTCCCCTCCCGTTCCGAGTTCCTCTCCAGACAACAGAGCCACCTGGACCATGTTCACAGCTGCAGACAACAGTATCTATCCCCTTAACTATACTATCCCCTACCACTGCTACCTTCCTTTTTCCTCCCCTCACTTGACTGGCTCCCTGTACCATGGTGCTGTGGTCAGTTCGCCCATCCTCACTGCAGTCCCCACTCTCATCAACACAGCTTGCAAGAACCTCGTAACTGTTGGACAATTGCAGGGACTGAGGCTCCTTGAACACTACTCCATGGGTCCCCACACCTGCCTCACCAGCGGTCACACCCTCCTGTCCCTGATCACAGGCCAAATTTGAATTACCTAATCTGAGGGGTGTGACTGCCTCCTGGAGCAAAGTGTCCAGGTAACTTTCCCCCTCCCTGATGTGGCGCAATGTCTGCAGCTCGGACTCCAGCTCCTTAACTCGGATCCAAAGTTCCTCGAGCTGCAAACACTTGCTGGCAATCACCTCTTGTTAAAAGACGACTGGCTCAATTATAACCTTGGAAACCTGCACGTTGTAACATATGAATAGGCAAAGATATTACTAATTGGCTGCTAATTATGTGAACCAGATGTAATTGGATTATCGTCTAGTGTGTGTGAGGATAATACAATTTGAAGTTGTGCTGTACCAGTTGGCCATTCATATTGGAAACTGTGAACTAACTACCCAGGATTCACCATTCAACTTGCAACAAAGCCTTGCTCAGACTCAACCTGCTGTTCTGTGGGCACTGCCCCCCAGGAAGGATATATTGCTCTTGGAGAGGGCACAGCACAGATTCACTAGAATGCTACCTGGGCTAAAATTTTGAGGAGTGGTTGGCTGAACTTGCTTTTTGAGTATAGAAGGAAAACCTGATCAAGATGTTTAAAATGATAATGGGATTCAATAGAGAGGAACTATTTCCTCTGCTGGGAGAATCCTGGACTAAAATTAGAGCTAAGCTGCTCAGGAGTGAAATTGGGAAGCACTTTTTCACACACCGGGGAGTGGAAATCTAGAGCTCCCCCCCACCCCACACCCCCCTCCCCCTCCCTAAAGCATGTGGATTTTGGATATTAAAAGATAGAGAGTTGAGGTAGAGATCAGCCATGATCTGATTGAATGAACAGGCTTGAGGAGCTGATTGGCCCTTTTCTGTTTCTATGGCATTCACGATTGTCCAGTCAACCTACCAGACGGAAAGTTGCACGTAGTTCCCCTCAAACATTGGGGGTAGGCAAAGCCTTTCCACATTGTAAAATTGGCTGCTGGGTTGCAGGTACCAGCATATTAAACAGCTCAACATAGATTACTTTTAAAAAGGGACTTGGATTTCAGTGGCTGATTGAAAGGATCAAATGATAAGATTTCAAGTTTTTACTGTAACGGACAAACTAAAAACAACATTGACTAAACACTATAAGACCATAAGATATAGGAGCAGAAATTAGGCCATTCGGCCCATCGAGTCTGCTCCGCCATTCAATCATGGCTGATAAATTTCTCAACCCCATTCTCCCGCCTTCTCCCCGTAACCTTTGATCCCCATACCAATCAAGAACCTATCTATCTCGGTCTTAAATACACTCAATGACCTGGCCTCCACAGCCTTCTGTGGCAATGAATTCCATAGATTCACCACTCTCTGGCTAAAGAAATTTCTCCTCATCTCTGTTCTAAAAGGTCTTCCCTTTACTCTGAGGCTGTGCCCTCGGGTCCTAGTCTCTCCTACTAATGGAAACATCTTCCCCACGTCCACTCTATCCAGGTATATTGTAGGCAGTTTATACTCTAAACTACTGAAAAGGAACTCCCCATTTAACTTTTGGCATGACTGAAGATGATCTGCTATGGTTATACTTTATACTATCCTTTAAGTAGACACTTTATTCTTCTGGAACCGGTCCAAAGCTAATCTCTGCCACCGTTGTGCTGCTTCCCTTTTCCATTCCCAGCCGGGTAACTTCCGGGTAATCCCAGAACTGACTTTCACTGTGAGGGTTACACTGGAGATTTCTTCCCTTTAGCTCAAGCTAGGCAAATTTTCCAGCCTCTCTCGAATCCTCACAAACTCAGCCTCTTCAATCTGAGCACAAGCTCCCATACGCATTCTGCATGGTGAACAATAGGATCAGCATTTTCTCTGCTTCAGGTGCAGGATGAGTTACCTCTATCTCCTATTCTTTGCCTCTCAGATGGCTGCAGATTGACTTGTCTGTGAGGTTCAGTGATACCTGATGAACCCTGTAACCCAATACTACAATGGCATTCTATGGACTTTTCCCCTCTCAAAGTTCATCTCCATGGAAATGTGAATCCACGTAGAAATGCTAATCAGCTATCCTCTAGAGCCCTCACTCCATTCTATCTTTTAATTAAACAGACAGTCTGAAGTATAGCTGTTTATAAAGCCTGACATTCCTAACATGCCCCTGTGAGACTTCGAAATCAACAAGCGATCAACAATCAGCACAACCGCTACAACTGTATACATCTAGCACCTCCTTCCCAGTAAGACAACCCACCACCCCCCACCCCCACCTCCACTTTAACCTTGAACAATCAAGCCACCCAAGCTTGTTGTCGGGCAGAATTCGGAGCACTGCCCCCTTTATTCCTCCATCTTACCTTAAATTAAAGAGACAGTCCCAAAACATTACAATCTTATAAACTTCATAATTGTTAGTCTACCCATTGTTGCACAGTTGGTAGCACTCTTATCTCTGAGTCAGGACGTTGTGGGTTCAAGCCTCCATCTAAACTTCGAGGTCACAACCTAGGCTAACATTTCAGGACTGAGGAAGCGTTGCATGTTGGATCAGACGTTGAACCAAAAACCCACCTATGTGTTTGGTTGGAATAAAAAAAACTCTTGCAACTGTTCAAAGAGCAGGGAATATTCTGAGTGTCTTGGCCAACATTTTATCCTCCATCAACACCACCACAAAACTGGCCATTCATGGAATTTATTGTGTGTAGAACCTTGCTGTGCACAAATTGCTGAAAACACTTTGGGACACCCTTGGTATAATTGTTAGAATATTAACCACATTGATCAATGGAAGAGGATTTTTAAGGAAGAGTAATGGGAAGCATTTTGAACTCCGCTGTTAGATTCTCTCTTGTAGTTGGTGCCCAGGAAAAATATTTGCAAGATTTCATATGGTAAACACAAAAACAGTGACTACAAGTAAGTAAATATTCTTCCTGTTTCCCAGCAGAAGGCCAAGATGATGATGATGCAAGCCCTGAACAAACCTGTGACACTCTACTCATGTGCATTATTACAGTATTAAATCAGGGATTGAGGAATGGGGGTGGTGTTGGTGATGTGTTAAGAAAACCGTCAAAGAATGTAAGTATCTTTGCATAAGTACATACACATAACACACATTATGCAGGACATTTATGTGTGGTGCATGGTGTGTGTGCGTGCATGTGTGTCTTGCAGATGTATGTCTGTGCATGTGTGTGGTACACATGGAGTGCATAAGTGTGTGAGTCTTTGCATATATGTGAACATATATGATGTAGGGGCACATGCAAGTGTGGTGTACGTGTCTTGGTGTGCGCGCTCGCTGCATTGGTGTGCGTGCGCTCGCTGCATTGGTGTGCGTGCGCTCGCTGCATTGGTGTGCGTGCGCTCGCTGCATTGGTGTGCGTGCGCTCGCTGCATTGGTGTGCGTGGGCTCGCTGCACTGGTGTGCGTGGGCTCGCTGCACTGGTGTGCGTGGGCTCGCTGCATTGGTGTGCGTGGGCTCGCTGCATTGGTGTGCGTGGGCTCGCTGCATTGGTGTGCGTGGGCTCGCTGCATTGGTGTGCGTGGGCTCGCTGCATTGGTGTGCGTGGGCTCGCTGCATTGGTGTGCACGTTTGCTGCATTGGTGCGCGTGCGCGCTGCATTGGTGGGTGAGTGTGGGTGGGTGTACTGCATTGGTGTGTGTGTGTGTGTGTGTGTGTGCTGCATTGGTGTGTGTGTGTGTGTGTGTGTGTGCTGCATTTTTGTGTGTGTGTGTGTGCTGCATTGGTGTGTGTGTGCTGCATTGGTGTGTGTGTGTGCTGCATTGGTGTGTGTGTGTGTGCTGCATTGGTGTGTGTGTGTGTGTGTGTGCGCGCTGCATTGGTGTGTGTGTGTGTGCGCGCTGCATTGGTGTGTGTGTGTGTGTGTGTGTGTGCTGCATTGGTGTGTGTGTGCTGCATTGGTGTGTGTGTGTGTGTGTGTGTGCTGCATTGGTGTGTGTGTGTGTGTGTGTGCTGCATTGGTGTGTGTGTGTGTGTGTGTGCTGCATTGGTGTGTGTGTGTGTGTGTGTGTGCGCGCGCTGCATTGGTGTGTGTGTGTGCGCGCTGCATTGGTGTGTGTGTGTGTGTGTGTGCTGCATTGGTGTGTGTGTGTGTGTGTGTGCTGCATTGGTGTGTGTGTGTGTGCTGCATTGGTGTGTGTGTGTGTGTGTGTGTGTGTGTGTGCGCGCGCTGCATTGGTGTGTGTGTGTGTGTGTGTGTGTGCGCTGCATTGGTGTGTGTGTGTGTGTGTGTGTGTGTGCTGCATTGGTGTGTGTGTGCTGCATTGGTGTGTGTGTGTGTGTGTGTGTGTGTGTGTGCTGCATTGGTGTGTGTGTGTGTGTGTGTGTGTGTGTGTGTGTGTGCTGCATTGGTGTGTGTGTGTGTGTGTGTGTGCTGCATTGGTGTGTGTGTGCGCGCGTGCACGCGCACGCTGCATTGGTGTGTGTGTGTATGTGCTGCATTGGTGTGTGTGTGTGTGTGCTGCATTGGTGTGTGTGTGTGTGTGCTGCATTGGTGTGTGTGTGTGTGTGCTGCATTGGTGTGTGTGTGTGTGTGTGTGTGCGCGCGCGCTGCATTGGTGTGTGTGTGTGTGTGTGCGCGCTGCATTGGTGTGTGTGTGTGTGTGTGTGTGTGTGCTGCATTGGTGTGTGTGTGCTGCATTGGTGTGTGTGTGTGTGTGTGTGTGTGCTGCATTGGTGTGTGTGTGTGTGTGTGTGCTGCATTGGTGTGTGTGTGTGTGTGTGCGCTGCATTGGTGTGTGTGTGCGCGCGTGCACGCGCGCGCTGCATTGGTGTGTGTGTGTGTGTATGTGCTGCATTGGTGTGTGTGTGTGTGTGTGTGCTGCATTGGTGTGTGTGTGTGTGTGTGCTGCATTGGTGTGTGTGTGTGTGTGCTGCATTGGTGTGTGTGTGTGTGTGTGTGTGTGTGTGTGCTGCATTGGTGTGTGTGTGTGTGTGTGTGTGCGCTGCATTGGTGTGTGCGTGCGCACGCGCTGCATTGGTGTGTGTGTGTGTGTGCGCGCGCTGCATTGGTGTGTGCGTGCGCACGCGCTGCATTGGTGTGAGTGTGTGTGTGCGCGCTGCATTGGTGTGTGTGTGTGCTGCATTGGTGTGTGTGTGTGTGCGTGTGTGTGTGTGTGCTGCATTGGTGTGTGTGTGTGTGTGTGTGTGTGTGCTGCATTGGTGGGTGTGTGTGTGTGTGTGTGTGTGTGCTGCATTGGTGTGTGTGTGTACTGCATTGGTGTGTGTGTGTGTGTGTGTGCTGCATTGGTGTGTGTGTGTGTGTGTGCTGCATTGGTGTGTGTGTGTGTGCTGCATTGGTGTGTGTGTGTGTGTGTGCTGCATTGGTGTGTGTGTGTGTGCTGCATTGGTGTGTGTGTGTGTGTGTGCGTGCGCGCGCGCGTGCTGCATTGGTGTGTGTGTGCGTGTGCTGCATTGGTGTGTGTGTGTGTGTGTGCTGCATTGGTGGGTGGGTGGGTGTGTGTGTGTGTGTGCGTGCTGCATTGGTGTGTCTGTGTGTGTGCTGCATTGGTGTGTCTGTGTGTGTGCTGCATTGGTCTGTGTGTGTGTGCTGCATTGGTGTGTGCGTGTGTGTGCTGCATTGGTGTGTGCG
>NC_135890.1:56561654-56571654 GCF_964194155.1 Cetorhinus maximus | reverse complement strand
GTGTGTGTGTGTGTGCTGCATTGATGTGTGTGTGTGCTGCATTGGTGTGTGTATGTGTGTGTGTGTGTGCTGCATTTGTGTGTGTGTGTGCGCGCGCAGCATTGGTGTGTGTGTGCGCGCGCAGCATTGGTGTGTGTGTGCGCGCGCAGCATTGGTGTGTGTGTGCGCGCGCAGCATTGGTGTGTGTGCGCGCGCGCACTGCATTGGTGTGTGTGTGTGTGCTGCATTGGGGTGTGTGTGTGTGTGTGTGCTGCATTGGTGTGTGTGTGCGCGTGCGCGGTGCATTGGTGTGTGTGTGTGTGTGTGTGTGTGTGTGCTGCGTTTGTGTGTGTGTGTGTGTGTGTGCTGCATTGGTGTGTGTGTGTGTGCATGCTGCATTGGTGTGTGTGTGTGTGTGTGTGTGTGTGTGTACACTGCACTGTGTGTGCACTGCACTGTTGTGAGTGCGTGTGCACTGCACTGTTGTGAGTGCGTGTGGACTGCGCTGTTGTGAGTGCGTGTGGACAGCGCTGTTGTGAGTGCGTGTGGACTGCGCTGTTGTGAGTGCGTGTGGACTGCGCTGTTGTGAGTGCGTGTGGACTGCGCTGTTGTGAGTGCGTGTGGACTGCGCTGTTGTGAGTGCGTGTGGACTGCGCTGTTGTGAGTGCGTGTGGACTGCGCTGTTGTGAGTGCGTGCGGGGACTGCGCTGTTGTGAGTGCGTGTGCACTGCACTGTTGTGAGTGCGTGTGGACTGCGCTGTTGTGAGTGCGTGTGGACAGCGCTGTTGTGAGTGCGTGTGGACTGCGCTGTTGTGAGTGCGTGTGGACTGCGCTGTTGTGAGTGCGTGTGGACTGCGCTGTTGTGAGTGCGTGTGGACTGCGCTGTTGTGAGTGCGTGTGGACTGCGCTGTTGTGAGTGCGTGTGGACTGCGCTGTTGTGAGTGCGTGTGGACTGCGCTGTTGTGAGTGCGTGTGGACTGCGCTGTTGTGAGTGCGTGTGGACTGCGCTGTTGTGAGTGCGTGTGGACTGCGCTGTTGTGAGTGCGTGCGGGGACTGCACTGTTGTGAGTGCGTGCGGGGACTGCGCTGTTGTGAGTGCGTGCGGGGACTGCGCTGTTGTGAGTGCGTGCGGGGACTGCGCTGTTGTGAGTGCGTGCGGGGACTGCGCTGTTGTGAGTGCGTGCGGGGACTGCGCCGTTGTGCGTGCGGGGACTGCGCCGTTGTGAGTGCGTGCGGGGACTGCGCCGTTGTGAGTGCGTGCGGGGACTGCGCCGTTGTGAGTGCGTGCGGGGACTGCGCCGTTGTGAGTGCGTGCGGGGACTGCGCTGTGTGTGTGTGTCTGTGTGTGTGGACTGCACTGTTGTGTGTGTGTGTGTGGACTGCACTGTTGTGTGTCTGTGTGTGGACTGCACTGTTGTGTGTGTGTGTGTGGACTGCACTGTTGTGTGTGTGTGTGTGTGTGTGTGTGGACTGCACTGTTATGTGTGTGTGTGTGTGTGGAGTGCACTGTTGTGTGTATGTGTGGACTGCACTGTTGTGTGTGTGTGTGGACTGCACTGTTGTGTGTGTGTGTGGACTGCACTGTTGTGTGTGTGTGTGGACTGCACTGTTGTGTGTGTGTGTGGACTGCACTGTTGTGTGTGTGTGTGGACTGCACTGTTGTGTGTGTGTGTGGACTGCACTGTTGTGTGTGTGTGTGGACTGCACTGTTGTGTGTGTGTGTGGACTGCACTGTTGTGTGTGTGTGTGGACTGCACTGTTGTGTGTGTGTGTGGACTGCACTGTTGTGTGTGTGTGTGGACTGCACTGTTGTGTGTGCGTGTGTGGACTGCACTGTTGTGTGTGCGTGTGTGGACTGCACTGTTGTGTGTGCGTGTGTGGACTGCACTGTTGTGTGTGCGTGTGTGGACTGCACTGTTGTGTGTGCGTGTGTGGACTGCACTGTTGTGTGTGCGTGTGTGGACTGCACTGTTGTGTGTGCGTGTGTGGACTGCACTGTTGTGTGTGCGTGTGTGGACTGCACTGTTGTGTGTGCGTGTGTGGACTGCACTGTTGTGTGTGCGTGTGTGGACTGCACTGTTGTGTGTGCGTGTGTGGACTGCACTGTTGTGTGTGTGTGTGTGTGTGTGTGTGGACTGCACTGTTGTGTGTGTGTGTGGACTGCACTGTTGTGTGTGTGTGTGTGGACTGCACTGTTGTGTGTGTGTGTGTGGACTGCACTGTTATGTGTGTGTGTGTGGACTGCACTGTTATGTGTGTGTGTGTGGACTGCACTGTTATGTGTGTGTGTGTGGACTGCACTGTTATGTGTGTGTGTGTGGACTGCACTGTTGTGTGTGTGTGTGGACTGCACTGTTGTGTGTGTGTGTGGACTGCACTGTTGTGTGTGTGTGTGGACTGCACTGTTGTGTGTGTGTGTGGACTGCACTGTTGTGTGTGGACTGCGCTGTTGTGTGTGTGTGTATATGTGCATTGACTGCACTGTTGTGTGTGCATGTGTGTGTATTGACTGCACTGTTTTGTGTGTGTGTGTGTATGTGTGAGAACTGCACTGTTGTGTGTGTGTGTGTGTGTGTGTGTGTGTGTGTGTGTGTGTTTTGACTGCACTGTTGTGTGTCTGTGTGTGTGGACTGCACTGTTGTGTGTGTGTGTGTGTGTGGACTGCACTGTTTGTGTGTGTGTGTGTGTGTGCGTGTGGACTGCACTGTTGTGTGTGTGTGTGTGTGTGTGTGTGTGTGTGGACTGCACTGTTGTGTGTGTGTGTGTGTGTGTGTGTGTGTGTGTGTGTGTGTGGACTGCACTGTTGTGTGTGTGTGTGGACTGCACAGTTTGTGTGTGTGTGTGTGTGGACTACACTGTTCTGTGTGTGTCTGTGTGTGGACTGCACTGTTCTGTGTGTGTGTGTGTGTGGACTGCACTGTTCTGTGTGTGTGTGTGTGTGGGCTGCACTGTTCTGTGTGTGTGTGTGTGTGTGTGTGTGTGTGTGGACTGCACTGTTCTGTGTGTGAGTGTGTGTGTGGACTGGACTGTTATGTGTGTGTGTGTGTGTGGACTGCACTGTTGTGTGTGTGGACTGCACTGTTGTGTGTGTGGACTGCACTGTTGTGTGTGTGGACTGCACTGTTGTGTGTGTGGACTGCACTGTTGTGTGTGTGTGTGGACTGCACTGTTATGTGTGTGTGTGTGGACTGCACTTTTATGTGTGCGTGTGTGGACTGCACTGTTGTGTGTGTGTGTGTGGACTGCACTGTTGTGTGTGTGTGTGGACTGCACTGTTGTGTGTGTGTGTGGACTGCACTGTTGTGTGTGTGTGTGGACTGCACTGTTGTGTGTGTGTGTGGACTGCACTGTTGTGTGTGTGTGTGGACTGCACTGTTGTGTGTGTGTGTGGACTGCACTGTTGTGTGTGTGTGTGGACTGCACTGTTGTGTGTGTGTGTGGACTGCACTGTTGTGTGTGTGTGTGTGTGCAGCATTGGTGTGTGTGTGTGTGTGTGTGTGTGTGCAGCATTGGTGTGTGTGTGTGCTGCATTGGTGTGTATGTGTGTGCTGCATTGGTGTGTATTTGTGTGCAGCATTGGTGTGTGTGTGTGTGTGCTGCATTGGTGTGTATGTGTGCTGCATTGGTGTTGTGTATGTGTGTGTGTGTGTGTGTGTGTGTGTGCTGCATTGGGGTGTGTGTGTGTGTGTGTGTGTGCTGCATTGGGGTGTGTGTGTGTGTGTGTGTGTGCTGCATTGGTGTGTGTGTGTGTGTGTGTGTGTGTGTGTGTGCTGCATTGGTGTGTGTGCACGCGCGTGTGTGTGTGTGTGTGTGTTGCATTGGTGTGTGTGTGTGTATGTTGCATTGGTGTGTGTGGGTGTGCTGCATTGGTGTGTGTGTGTGTGTGTGCTGCATTGGTGTGTGTGCTGCGTGGGTGTGTGTGCGCGCTACATTGGTGTGCACGCGCTGCATTGGTGTGTGTGCGCGCTGCATTGGTGTGTGTGTGTGCTGCATTGGTGTGTGTGTACTGCATTGTGTGTGTGTGTGTTTCCGCGCTGTATCGGTGTGTGCGCGCGCTATATCGGTGTGTGTGTGTGCTGCATTGGTGTGTGTGTGTGTGTGCTGCATTGATGTGTGTGTGTGTGTGCTGCATTGGTGTGTGTGTATGTGTGTGTGTGCGCTGCATTGGTGTGTGTGTGTGTGTGCGTGCAGCATTGGTGTGTGTGTGTGCGCGCAGCATTGGTGTGTGTGTGCGCGCGCAGCATTGGTGTGTGTGCGCGCGCGCAGCATTGGTGTGTGTGCGCGCGCACACTGCATTGGTGTGTGTGTGTGTGTGTGTGTGTGTGCTGCACTGGTGTGTGTGTGCGCGCGCGCGGTGCATTGGTGTGTGTGTGTGTGTGCTGCGTTGGTGTGTGTGTGTGTGTGTGCTGCATTGGTGTGTGTGTGTGCTGACTTGGGGTGTGTGTGTGGACTGCACTGTTGTGTGTGTGGACTGCACTGTTGTGTGTGTGGACTGCACTGTTGTGTGTGTGTGTGTGTGTGTGTGTGCTGCATTGGTGTGTGTGTGTGCTGCATGTGTGTGTGTGTGTGTGCTGCATGTGTGTGTGTGTGTGCTGCATATGTGTGTGTGTGTGTGCTGCATGTGTGTGTGTGTGTGTGCTGCATGTGTGTGTGTGTGCTGCATGTGTGTGTGTGTGTGTGTGTGTGTGCTGCATTGGCGCGCGTGTGTGTGTGTGTGTTGCATTGGTGTGTGTGTGTGTGTGTGTGTTGCATTGGTGTGTGTGTGTGTGTGTGTTGCATTGGTGTGTGTGTGTGTGTGTGTGTGTTGCATTGGTGTGTGTGTGTGTGTGTGTGTGTGTTGCATTGGTGTGTGTGTGTGTGTGTGTTGCATTGGTGTGTGTGTGTTGCATTGGTGTGTGTGTGTGTGTGTGTGTGTGTGTTGCATTGGTGTGTGTGTGTGTGTGTGTGTGTGTGTGTTGCATTTGTGTGTGTGTGTGTTGCATTGGTGTGTGTGTTGCATTGGTGTGTGTGTGTGTGTTGCATTGGTGTGTGTGTGTTGCATTGGTGTGTGTGTGTGTTGCATTGGTGTGTGTGTGCTGCATTGGTGTGTGTGTGTGTGTGTGTTGCATTGGTGTGTGTGTGTGTGTTGCATTGGTGTGTGTGTGTTGCATTGGTGTGTGTGTGTTGCATTGGTGTGTGTGTGCTGCATTGGTGTGTGTGTGTGCTGCATTGGTGTGTGTGTGTTGCATTTGTGTGTGTGTGTGTGTGTGTGTGTTGCATTGGTGTGTGTGTGTGTGTGTGTGTGTGTGTGTTGCATTTGTGTGTGTGTGTGTGTGTGTGTGTGTGTTGCATTTGTGTGTGTGTGTGTGTGTGTTGCATTTGTGTGTGTGTGTGTGTGTGTGTGTGCCGCATGTGTGTGTGTGTGTGTGCCGCATTGCTGTGTGTGTGTGCCGCATTGCTGTGTGTGTGTGTGCCGCATTGCTGTGTGTGTGTGTGCCGCATTGCTGTGTGTGTGTGTGCCGCATTGCTGTGTGTGTGTGTGCCGCATTGGTGTGTGTGTGTGTGCCGCATTGCTGTGTGTGTGTGTGCCGCATTGCTGTGTGTGTGTGTGCCGCATTGCTGTGTGTGTGTGTGCCGCATTGCTGTGTGTGTGTGTGTGCCGCATTGGTGTGTGTGTGTGTGCCGCATTGGTGTGTGTGTGTGTGCCGCATTGGTGTGTGTGTGTGTGCCGCATTGGTGTGTGTGTGTGTGTGCCGCATTGGTGTGTGTGTGTGTGCTGCATGCGTGTGTGTGTGTGTGCTGCATGTGTGTGTGTGTGTGTGTGTGTGTCTGTGCTGCATTGGTGTGTGTGTGTGCGCGCGCTGCATTGGTGTGTGTGTGTGCGCGCTGCATTGGTGTGTGTGTGTGTGTGTGCGTGCGTGTGCGCTGCATTGGTGTGTGTGTTGCATTTGTGTGTGTGTGTGTGTGTTGCATTTGTGTGTGTGTGTGTGTGTTGCATTTGTGTGTGTGTGTGTGTGTGTGTTGCATTTGTGTGTGTGTGTGTCGCATTTGTGTGTGTGTGTGTCGCATTTGTGTGTGTGTGTGTCGCATTTGTGTGTGTGTGTGTGTCGCATTGGTGTGTGTGTGTGTGTGCTGCATTGTGGTGTGTGTGTGTGTGTGTGTGCTGCATTGGTGTGTGTGTGTATGTATGCTGCATTGGGGTGTGTGTGTGTGTGTGTGCTGCATTGGGGTGTGTGTGTGTGTGTGTGTGCTGCATTGGGGTGTGTGTGTGTGCTGCATTGGGGGGTGTGTGTGTGTGTGTGTGCTGCATTGGGGTGTGTGTGTGTGTGTGTGTGTGTGTGTGTGCTGCATTGGGGTGTGTGTGTGCGTGTGTGTGTGCTGCATTGGGGTGTGTGTGCGTGTGTGTGTGTGCTGCATTGGTGTGTGTGTGTGTGTGTGCTGCTGCATTGGTGTGCGTGTGCTGCTGCATTGGTGTGTGTGTGTGTGTGTGTGTGTGTGTGTGTGTGTGTGTGTGTGTGTGTGCGTTCTGCATTGGTGTGTGTGTGTGTGTTGCATTGGTGTGTGTGGGTGTGCTGCATTGGTGTGTGTGTGTGTGTGTGTGTGTGTGCTGCATTGGTGTGTGTCTGTGCGTGTGCGTGTGTGTGCTGCATTGGTGTGTGTGTGCGTGTGCGTGTGTATGCTGCATTGGTGTGTGGGTGTGTGCGCGCGCTACATTGGCGTGTGTGCACTGCATTGGTGTGCACGCGCTGCATTGGTGTGTGTGTGTGTGCTGCATTGGTGTGTGTGTACTGCATTGTGTGTGTGTGTGTGCGTGCGCTGTATCGGTGTGTGTGCGCGCTATATCGGTGTGTGTGTGTGCTGCATTGGTGTGTGTGTGTGCTGCATTGATGTGTGTGTGTGCTGCATTGGTGTGTGTGTGTGTGTGTGTGTGTGCTGCATTTGTGTGTGTGTGCGCGCGCGCAGCATTGGTGTGTGTGTGCGCGCGCAGCATTGGTGTGTGTGCGCGCGCGCACTGCATTGGTGTGTGTGTGTGTGCTGCATTGGTGTGTGTGTGTGTGTGTGTGTGTGCTGCATTGGTGTGTGTGTGCGCGTGCGCGGTGCATTGGTGTGTGTGTGTGTGTGTGTGTGTGTGCTGCGTTTGTGTGTGTGTGTGTGTGTGTGTGTGCTGCATTGGTGTGTGTGTGTGTGCATGCTGCATTGGTGTGTGTGTGTGTGTGTGTGTGTGTGTGTACACTGCACTGTGTGTGCACTGCACTGTTGTGAGTGCGTGTGCACTGCACTGTTGTGAGTGCGTGTGGACTGCGCTGTTGTGAGTGCGTGTGGACTGCGCTGTTGTGAGTGCGTGTGGACAGCGCTGTTGTGAGTGCGTGTGGACTGCGCTGTTGTGAGTGCGTGTGGACTGCGCTGTTGTGAGTGCGTGTGGACTGCGCTGTTGTGAGTGCGTGTGGACTGCGCTGTTGTGAGTGCGTGTGGACTGCGCTGTTGTGAGTGCGTGTGGACTGCGCTGTTGTGAGTGCGTGCGGGGACTGCGCTGTTGTGAGTGCGTGCGGGGACTGCGCTGTTGTGAGTGCGTGCGGGGACTGCGCTGTTGTGAGTGCGTGCGGGGACTGCGCTGTTGTGAGTGCGTGCGGGGACTGCGCCGTTGTGAGTGCGTGCGGGGACTGCGCCGTTGTGAGTGCGTGCGGGGACTGCGCCGTTGTGAGTGCGTGCGGGGACTGCGCCGTTGTGAGTGCGTGCGGGGACTGCGCTGTGTGTGTGTGTCTGTGTGTGTGGACTGCACTGTTGTGTGTGTGTGTGTGGACTGCACTGTTGTGTGTCTGTGTGTGGACTGCACTGTTGTGTGTGTGTGTGTGGACTGCACTGTTGTGTGTGTGTGTGTGTGTGTGTGTGTGGACTGCACTGTTATGTGTGTGTGTGTGTGTGGAGTGCACTGTTGTGTGTATGTGTGGACTGCACTGTTGTGTGTGTGTGTGTGGACTGCACTGTTGTGTGTGTGTGTGGAGTGCACTGTTGTGTGTGTGTGTGGAGTGCACTGTTGTGTGTGTGTGTGGACTGCACTGTTGTGTGTGTGTGTGGACTGCATTGTTGTGTGTGTGTGTGGACTGCACTGTTGTGTGTGTGTGTGGACTGCACTGTTGTGTGTGTGTGTGGACTGCACTGTTGTGTGTGTGTGTGGACTGCACTGTTGTGTGTGTGTGTGGACTGCACTGTTGTGTGTGTGTGTGGACTGCACTGTTGTGTGTGTGTGTGGACTGCACTGTTGTGTGTGTGTGTGGACTGCACTGTTGTGTGTGTGTGTGTGTGGACTGCACTGTTGTGTGTGTGTGTGTGTGTGTGGACTGCACTGTTGTGTGTGTGTGTGTGTGTGTGGACTGCACTGTTGTGTGTGTGTGTGTGTGGACTGCACTGTTGTGTGTGTGTGTGTGTGGACTGCACTGTTGTGTGTGTGTGTGGACTGCACTGTTGTGTGTGTGTGGACTGCACTGTTGTGTGTGTGTGTGGACTGCACTGTTGTGTGTGTGTGTGGACTGCACTGTTGTGTGTGTGTGTGGACTGCACTGTTGTGTGTGTGTGTGGACTGCACTGTTGTGTGTGTGTGTGGACTGCACTGTTGTGTGTGCGTGTGTGGACTGCACTGTTGTGTGTGCGTGTGTGGACTGCACTGTTGTGTGTGCGTGTGTGGACTGCACTGTTGTGTGTGTGTGTGGACTGCACTGTTGTGTGTGTGTGTGTGGACTGCACTGTTATGTGTGTGTGTGTGGACTGCACTGTTATGTGTGTGTGTGTGGACTGCACTGTTATGTGTGTGTGTGTGGACTGCACTGTTGTGTGTGTGTGTGGACTGCACTGTTGTGTGTGTGTGTGGACTGCACTGTTGTGTGTGTGTGTGGACTGCACTGTTGTGTGTGTGTGTGGACTGCACTGTTGTGTGTGTGTGTGGACTGCACTGTTGTGTGTGTGTGTATATGTGCATTGACTGCACTGTTGTGTGTGCATGTGTGTGTATTGACTGCACTGTTTTGTGTGTGTGTGTGTATGTGTGAGAACTGCACTGTTGTGTGTGTGTGTGTGTGTGTGTGTGTGTGTGTGTGTTTTGACTGCACTGTTGTGTGTCTGTGTGTGTGGACTGCACTGTTGTGTGTGTGTGTGTGTGTGGACTGCACTGTTTGTGTGTGTGTGTGTGTGTGCGTGTGGACTGCACTGTTGTGTGTGTGTGTGTGTGTGTGTGTGTGTGTGTGTGTGTGGACTGCACTGTTGTGTGTGTGTGTGTGTGTGTGTGTGGACTGCACTGTTGTGTGTGTGTGTGGACTGCACAGTTTGTGTGTGTGTGTGTGTGGACTACACTGTTCTGTGTGTGTCTGTGTGTGGACTGCACTGTTCTGTGTGTGTGTGTGTGTGGACTGCACTGTTCTGTGTGTGTGTGTGTGTGGGCTGCACTGTTCTGTGTGTGTGTGTGTGTGTGTGTGTGTGTGGACTGCACTGTTCTGTGTGTGAGTGTGTGTGTGGACTGGACTGTTATGTGTGTGTGTGTGTGTGGACTGCACTGTTATATGTGTGTGTGTGTGTGTGTGTGGACTGCACTGTTGTGTGTGTGGACTGCACTGTTGTGTGTGTGGACTGCACTGTTGTGTGTGTGTGTGGACTGCACTGTTATGTGTGTGTGTGTGGACTGCACTTTTATGTGTGCGTGTGTGGACTGCACTGTTGTGTGTGTGTGTGGACTGCACTGTTGTGTGTGTGTGTGGACTGCACTGTTGTGTGTGTGTGTGTGGACTGCACTGTTGTGTGTGTGTGTGGACTGCACTGTTGTGTGTGTGTGTGGACTGCACTGTTGTGTGTGTGTGTGGACTGCACTGTTGTGTGTGTGTGTGGACTGCACTGTTGTGTGTGTGTGTGGACTGCACTGTTGTGTGTGTGTGTGGACTGCACTGTTGTGTGTGTGTGTGTGTGTGTGTGTGTGTGTGCAGCATTGGTGTGTGTGTGTGTGTGTGTGTGTGTGCAGCATTGGTGTGTGTGTGTGCTGCATTGGTGTGTATGTGTG
>NC_135890.1:56336654-56556654 GCF_964194155.1 Cetorhinus maximus | reverse complement strand
CTGTGTGTGGACTGCACTGTTGTGTGTGTGTGTGTGGACTGCACTGTTGTGTGTGTGTGTGTGTGTGTGTGTGTGTGTGTGGACTGCACTGTTATGTGTGTGTGTGTGTGTGGAGTGCACTGTTGTGTGTATGTGTGGACTGCACTGTTGTGTGTGTGTGTGTGGACTGCACTGTTGTGTGTGTGTGTGGAGTGCACTGTTGTGTGTGTGTGTGGAGTGCACTGTTGTGTGTGTGTGTGGACTGCACTGTTGTGTGTGTGTGTGGACTGCATTGTTGTGTGTGTGTGTGGACTGCACTGTTGTGTGTGTGTGTGGACTGCACTGTTGTGTGTGTGTGTGGACTGCACTGTTGTGTGTGTGTGTGGACTGCACTGTTGTGTGTGTGTGTGGACTGCACTGTTGTGTGTGTGTGTGGACTGCACTGTTGTGTGTGTGTGTGGACTGCACTGTTGTGTGTGTGTGTGGACTGCACTGTTGTGTGTGTGTGTGGACTGCACTGTTGTGTGTGTGTGTGGACTGCACTGTTGTGTGTGTGTGTGGACTGCACTGTTGTGTGTGTGTGTGGACTGCACTGTTGTGTGTGTGTGTGTGTGTGGACTGCACTGTTGTGTGTGTGTGTGTGTGGACTGCACTGTTGTGTGTGTGTGTGTGTGGACTGCACTGTTGTGTGTGTGTGTGTGTGGACTGCACTGTTGTGTGTGTGTGTGGACTGCACTGTTGTGTGTGTGTGTGGACTGCACTGTTGTGTGTGTGTGTGGACTGCACTGTTGTGTGTGCGTGTGTGGACTGCACTGTTGTGTGTGCGTGTGTGGACTGCACTGTTGTGTGTGCGTGTGTGGACTGCACTGTTGTGTGTGCGTGTGTGGACTGCACTGTTGTGTGTGCGTGTGTGGACTGCACTGTTGTGTGTGCGTGTGTGGACTGCACTGTTGTGTGTGCGTGTGTGGACTGCACTGTTGTGTGTGCGTGTGTGGACTGCACTGTTGTGTGTGCGTGTGTGGACTGCACTGTTGTGTGTGCGTGTGTGGACTGCACTGTTGTGTGTGCGTGTGTGGACTGCACTGTTGTGTGTGTGTGTGTGTGTGGACTGCACTGTTGTGTGTGTGTGTGGACTGCACTGTTGTGTGTGTGTGTGGACTGCACTGTTGTGTGTGTGTGTGGACTGCACTGTTGTGTGTGTGTGTGGACTGCACTGTTGTGTGTGTGTGTGGACTGCACTGTTGTGTGTGTGTGTGGACTGCACTGTTGTGTGTGTGTGTGGACTGCACTGTTGTGTGTGTCTGTGGACTGCACTGTTGTGTGTGTGTGTGGACTGCACTGTTGTGTGTGGACTGCGCTGTTGTGTGTGTGTGTGTATATGTGCATTGACTGCACTGTTGTGTGTGCATGTGTGTGTATTGACTGCACTGTTTTGTGTGTGTGTGTATGTGTGAGAACTGCACTGTTGTGTGTGTGTGTGTGTGTGTGTGTGTGTGTGTGTGTGTGTGTGTGTGTTGACTGCACTGTTGTGTGTCTGTGTGTGTGGACTGCACTGTTGTGTGTGTGTGTGTGTGGACTGCACTGTTTGTGTGTGTGTGTGTGTGTGCGTGTGGACTGCACTGTTGTGTGTGTGTGTGTGTGTGTGTGTGTGTGTGTGGACTGCACTGTTGTGTGTGTGTGTGTGTGTGTGTGTGTGGACTGCACTGTTGTGTGTGTGTGTGGACTGCACAGTTTGTGTGTGTGTGTGTGTGGACTACACTGTTCTGTGTGTGTCTGTGTGTGGACTGCACTGTTCTGTGTGTGTGTGTGTGTGGAACGCACTGTTTTGTGTGTGTGTGTGTGTGGGCTGCACTGTTCTGTGTGTGTGTGTGTGTGTGTGGACTGCACTGTTCTGTGTGTGAGTGTGTGTGTGGACTGGACTGTTATGTGTGTGTGTGTGTGTGTGGACTGCACTGTTATGTGTGTGTGTGTGTGTGTGTGTGGACTGCACTGTTGTGTGTGTGGACTGCACTGTTGTGTGTGTGTGTGGACTGCACTGTTGTGTGTGTGTGTGGACTGCACTGTTATGTGTGCGTGTGTGGACTGCACTTTTATGTGTGCGTGTGTGGACTGCACTGTGTGTGCACTGCACTGTTGTGAGTGCGTGTGCACTGCACTGTTGTGAGTGCGTGTGGACTGCGCTGTTGTGAGTGCGTGTGGACTGCGCTGTTGTGAGTGCGTGTGGACTGCGCTGTTGTGAGTGCGTGTGGACTGCGCTGTTGTGAGTGCGTGTGGACTGCGCTGTTGTGAGTGCGTGTGGACTGCGCTGTTGTGAGTGCGTGTGGACTGCGCTGTTGTGAGTGCGTGCGGGGACTGCGCTGTTGTGAGTGCGTGCGGGGACCGCTGTTGTGAGTGCGTGCGGGCCTGCGCTGTTGTGAGTGCGTGCGGGGACTGCGCTGTTGTGAGTGCGTGCGGGGACTGCGCTGTTGTGAGTGCGTGCGGGGACTGCGCTGTTGTGAGTGCGTGCGGGGACTGCGCTGTTGTGAGTGCGTGCGGGGACTGCGCTGTTGTGAGTGCGTGCGGGGACTGCGCTGTTGTGAGTGCGTGCGGGGACTGCGCTGTTGTGAGTGCGTGCGGGGACTGCGCTGTTGTGAGTGCGTGCGGGGACTGCGCTGTTGAGAGTGCGTGCGGGGACTGCGCTGTTGAGAGTGCGTGCGGGGACTGCGCTGTTGAGAGTGCGTGCGGGGACTGCGCTGTTGAGAGTGCGTGCGGGGACTGCGCTGTTGAGAGTGCGTGCGGGGACTGCGCTGTTGTGAGTGCGTGCGGGGACTGCGCTGTTGTGAGTGCGTGCGGGGACTGCGCTGTTGTGAGTGCGTGCGGGGACTGCGCTGTTGTGAGTGCGTGCGTGGACTGCGCTGTTGTGAGTGCGTGCGTGGACTGCGTTGTGTGTGTGTGTCTGTGTGTGTGGACTGCACTGTTGTGTGTCTGTGTGTGGACTGCACTGTTGTGTGTGTGTGTGTGGACTGCACTGTTGTGTGTGTGTGTGGACTGCACTGTTGTGTGTGTGTGTGGACTGCACTGTTGTGTGTGTGTGTGGACTGCACTGTTGTGTGTGTGTGTGTGGACTGCACTGTGTGTGTGTGTGTGTGGACTGCACTGTTGTGTGTGTGTGTGTGTGGACTGCACTGTTGTGTGTGTGTGTGTGTGGACTGCACTGTTGTGTGTGTGTGTGTGTGTGGACTGCACTGTTGTGTGTGTGTGTGGACTGCACTGTTGTGTGTGTGTGTGGACTGCACTGTTGTGTGTGTGTGTGGACTGCACTGTTGTGTGTGTGTGTGGACTGCACTGTTGTGTGTGTGTGTGGACTGCACTGTTGTGTGTGTGTGTGTGGACTGCACTGTTGTGTGTGTGTGTGTGGACTGCACTGTTTGTGTGTGTGGACTGCACTGTTGTGTGTGTGTGTGGACTGCACTGTTGTGTGTGTGTGTGTGGACTGCACTGTTGTGTGTGTGTGTGTGGACTGCACTGTTGTGTGTGTGTGTGTGTGTGGACTGCACTGTTTGTGTGTGTGGACTGCACTGTTGTGTGTGTGTGTGTGGACTGCACTGTTGTGTGTGTGTGTGTGGACTGCACTGTTGTGTGTGCGTGTGTGGACTGCACTGTTGTGTGTGTGTGTGGACTGCACTGTTTGTGTGTGTGGACTGCACTGTTGTGTGTGTGTGTGGACTGCACTGTTGTGTGTGTGTGTGGACTGCACTGTTGTGTGTGTGTGTGGACTGCACTGTTGTGTGTGTGTGTGGACTGCACTGTTGTGTGTGTGTGTGGACTGCACTGTTGTGTGTGTGTGTGGACTGCACTGTTGTGTGTGTGTGTGGACTGCACTGTTGTGTGTGTGTGTGGACTGCACTGTTGTGTGTGGACTGCACTGTTGTGTGTGTGTGTGTATGTGCATTGACTGCACTGTTGTGTGTGCATGTGTGTGTATTGACTGCACTGTTTTGTGTGTGTGTGTGTGTGTGTGTGTGTTGAATGCACTGTTGTGTGTCCGTGTGTGTGGACTGCACTGTTTGTGTGTGTGTGTGTGTGTGTGTGTGGACTGCACTGTTTGTGTGTGTGTGTGTGTGTGTGCGTGTAGACTGCACTGTTGTGTGTGTGTGTGTGTGTGTGTGTGTGTGTGTGGACTGCACTGTTGTGTGTGTGTGTGTGTGTGTGTGGACTGCACTGTTGTGTGTGTGTGTGGACTGCACAGTTTGTGTGTGTGTGTGTGTGGACTGCACTTCTGTGTGTGTCTGTGTGTGGACTGCACTGTTCTGTGTGTGTGTGTGTGTGTGTGTGGACTGCACTGTTCTGTGTGTGTGTGTGTGTGTGTGTGTGTGTGTGTGTGTGTGTGGACTGCACTGTTCTGTGTGTGGGGACTGGACTGTTATGTGTGTGTGTGTGTGTGTGGACTGCACTGTTATGTGTGTGTGTGTGTGTGTGGACTGCACTGTTGTGTGTGTGGACTGCACTGTTGTGTGTGTGTGTGGACTGCACTGTTGTGTGTGGACTGCACTGTTGTGTGTGTGTGTGTATGTGCATTGACTGCACTGTTGTGTGTGCATGTGTGTGTATTGACTGCACTGTTTTGTGTGTGTGTGTGTGTATGTGTGAGAACTGCACTGTTGTGTGTGTGTGTGTGTGTGTGTGTGTGTGTTGACTGCACTGTTGTGTGTCCGTGTGTGTGGACTGCACTGTTGTGTGTGTGTGTGTGTGTGTGTGTGGACTGCACTGTTTGTGTGTGTGTGTGTGTGTGTGCGTGTAGACTGCACTGTTGTGTGTGTGTGTGTGTGTGTGTGTGTGTGGACTGCACTGTTGTGTGTGTGTGTGTGTGTGTGTGTGGACTGCACTGTTGTGTGTGTGTGTGGACTGCACAGTTTGTGTGTGTGTGTGTGTGGACTGCACTTCTGTGTGTGTCTGTGTGTGGACTGCACTGTTCTGTGTGTGTGTGTGTGTGTGGACTGCACTGTTCTGTGTGTGTGTGTGTGTGTGTGTGTGTGTGTGTGGACTGCACTGTTCTGTGTGTGGGGACTGGACTGTTATGTGTGTGTGTGTGTGTGGACTGCACTGTTATGTGTGTGTGTGTGTGTGTGTGGACTGCACTGTTGTGTGTGTGGACTGCACTGTTGTGTGTGTGGACTGCACTGTTGTGTGTGTGGACTGCACTGTTGTGTGTGTGGACTGCACTGTTGTGTGTGTGGACTGCACTGTTGTGTGTGTGGACTGCACTGTTGTGTGTGTGGACTGCACTGTTGTGTGTGTGTGTGGACTGCACTGTTATGTGTGTGTGTGTGGACTGCACTGTTATGTGTGTGTGTGTGGACTGCACTGTTACGTGTGTGTGTGTGGACTGCACTGTTATGTGTGTGTGTGTGGACTGCACTGTTGTGTGTGTGTGTGGACTGCACTGTTGTGTGTGTGTGTGGACTGCACTGTTGTGTGTGTGTGTGGACTGCACTGTTGTGTGTGTGTGTGGACTGCACTGTTGTGTGTGTGTGTGGACTGCACTGTTGTGTGTATGTGGACTGCACTGTTGTGTGTGTGTGTGTGTGGACTGCACTGTTGTGTGTGTGTGTGTGTGGACTGCACTGTTGTGTGTGTGTGTGTGTGGACTGCACTGTTGTGTGTGTGTGTGGACTGCACTGTTGTGTGTGTGTGTGGACTGCACTGTTGTGTGTGTGTGTGGACTGCACTGTTGTGTGTGTGTGTGGACTGCACTGTTGTGTGTATGTGGACTGCACTGTTGTGTGTGTGTGTGTGTGGACTGCACTGTTGTGTGTGTGTGTGTGTGGACTGCACTGTTGTGTGTGTGTGTGTGTGGACTGCACTGTTGTGTGTGTGTGTGTGGACTGCACTGTTGTGTGTGTGTGTGTGTGTGGACTGCACTGTTGTGTGTGTGTGTGTGTGTGTGTGTGGACTGCACTGTTGTGTGTGTGTGTGGACTGCACAGTTTGTGTGTGTGTGTGTGTGTGGACTGCACTGTTGTGTGTGTGTGTGGACTGCACAGTTTGTGTGTGTGTGTGTGTGTGGACTGCACTTCTGTGTGTGTCTGTGTGTGGACTGCACTGTTCTGTGTGTGTGTGTGTGTGTGGACTGCACTGTTCTGTGTGTGTGTGTGTGTGTGTGTGTGGACTGCACTGTTCTGTGTGTGGGGACTGGACTGTTATGTGTGTGTGTGTGTGTGGACTGCACTGTTATGTGTGTGTGTGTGTGTGGACTGCACTGTTGTGTGTGTGGACTGCACTGTTGTGTGTGTGGACTGCACTGTTGTGTGTGTGGACTGCACTGTTGTGTGTGTGGACTGCACTGTTGTGTGTGTGGGTGGACTGCACTGTTATGTGTGTGTGTGTGGACTGCACTGTTATGTGTGTGTGTGTGGACTGCACTGTTATGTGTGTGTGTGTGGACTGCACTGTTATGTGTGTGTGTGTGGACTGCACTGTTATGTGTGTGTGTGTGGACTGCACTGTTATGTGTGTGTGTGTGGACTGCACTGTTGTGTGTGTGTGTGGACTGCACTGTTGTGTGTGTGTGTGGACTGCACTGTTGTGTGTGTGTGTGGACTGCACTGTTGTGTGTGTGTGTGGACTGCACTGTTGTGTGTGTGTGTGTGTGGACTGCACTGTTGTGTGTGTGTGTGTGTGGACTGCACTGTTGTGTGTGTGTGTGTGTGGACTGCACTGTTGTGTGTGTGTGTGTGTGGACTGCACTGTTGTGTGTGTGTGTGTGTGGACTGCACTGTTGTGTGTGTGTGTGTGTGGACTGCACTGTTGTGTGTGTGTGTGTGTGTGGACTGCACTGTTGTGTGTGTGTGTGTGTGTGGACTGCACTGTTGTGTGTGTGTGTGTGTGTGTGTGTGTGCGCGCAGCATTGGTGTGTGTGTGTGTGCAGCATTGGTGTGTGTGTGCTGCATTGGTGTGTATGTGTGCTGCATTGGTGTGTGTGTGTGTGTGCTGCATTGGGGCGTGTGTGTGTGTGTGTGCGCGTGCTGCTGCATTGGGGCGTGTGCGTGCGTGTGTGTGTGTGCTGCATTGGTGCGTGTGTGTGTGTGTGTGTGTGCTGCATTGGTGTGTGTGTGTGTGTGTGTGTGCTGCATTGGTGTGTGTGCGTGTGTGTGTGCTGAATTGGTGTGTGTGCGTGTGTGTGTGCTGCATTGGTGTGTGTGTGTGCGCGCTGCATTGGTGTGTCTCTGTGTGTGTTTGTGTGTGCTGCTGCATTTGGTGTGTGTGTGTGTGCTGCTGCATTTGGTGTGTGTGTGTGCGCTGCATTTGGTGTGTGTGTGTGCGCTGCATTTGGTGTGTGTGTGTGTGCGCTGCATTTGGTGTGTGTGTGTGTGCGCTGCATTTGGTGTGTGTGTGCGCTGCATTTGGTGTGTGTGTGTGTGTGGACTGCACTGTTTGTGTGTGTGTGTGTGGACTGCGCTGCTGTGTGTTGTGTATAACGGAGAAACAAAGGAGTAAAGCATCAGATAATTTTCATTAATTTCTTATTATGAAAATGGTGAAGTAAATTACCATGGAACAGCCTTTTAGCCAGTGAAATAGGGTCGGTCTTGTTGTGAAAGTTCATGGAGCGAGATCCGCAGAGCATACGAGAAATGTCTTGACGAGCAACAGGAGCTGGTAGTCAGGCTCTTTTCAGCATCATATATTTTTAAAAAAACAGTCAGGAGCTGACTTTCTGACTTGTGCCTGAGGTAAAGTAATTCTAGCAATGGTAGCCTTCAGTTTTCCAACTGTTGCCTAGAGATGTCACAATAGATAGCTCTTACCATATGATGTTGAGTTTATTAACCCCTTGGGTAGGTACATCCACAGCAGTTAAAATGGATAGTTTGAATTGAAAGATGTCTCACATTCTCCATATGGGACAATGGGGCTGTAGTGACACACTGTGCACTCAGACAGACAATCCATCGGGAACTGTGCGAATCACTGCACTTCAGTGGGATATGCTTTAAACCCAGCAAACGTTTAGCCAAAATATTTAACGTTTCAATTAGCGGCAGAAAAAATGAGGGATTCTGGAAAACTCTTCGTTAAGACAATCCACTGCAGCCCAGTGGATCAGTCCTTTTATTCTGCAATGTGGACAGTGTTGGGAAGAGCACAATTATGGCCCATCCTTAAAAAGATTCACCACCTCACCACCACCCACGCACCGCCCCCCACCCCTCCCAAAATAATTATTTTACAACAATGTGGTTCATTAAACCATTCCAGAGGGAATAGGGTCAGCCAGACAGCCTGGCAGTGGAGACACACGAAGGCCAGGCCCCTGCAAAGGGATAGCAGGCTCCATTGCCTGAAAAGCGCACAGGAAACCATTGGGTTTTTATAATAGTCTTTCATGGTAAATCTATTTCTGATACTAGCCCATAACTTCCCAGACTTATTGAATTTGATTTGAAAACTGTGTGGACAGCTTTAACCTCTGTTGCCTGTACCAGTACAATAACTAGTAGACCACCCCAACCAGCATGTTCCTTTGCTCAACAGTTTTCTTTTTGGGTGTAGCTACAAACTGACCGAGAATTTATTTTCTTTTGCCCTTTCTATATTTTGGTAAAATGTTACTATCTCAAAAGCTCTCTTCCCCGCGCCCCCCCCGCCGCCTCCTCCTCCACCCTCCAAGAATGAAAGCATAATTTTCAGACATCCCTTCATCAAGTTATAGATTGCTCTGCAAAGCTATAAGAAGCAGCAGCAGCAAACTACTGCAGATGCTGAGAATCTGAAGTCAAAGGAGAAAATGCTGGAAACACTCAGCAGGTCAGACAGTGTCTGTGGGGAGAGAAGCGGAGTGAATGGACTGGATTTTACCAGCCCTCCAGCGATGGGCTGGCGAATGGCGGGGATGGCCTGATATCTTCCACACTGCCAGGCGGTGTCAGCAATGGCATGAGCCTCAGCAGCATAGCCGCTCAAAGCGGATTGGCCACTTCCCGACTCCACCGGCATCTTACCAGGGTTGGGAGGGGCCGCTGCCGTGGGTGGAGACGGCCAGGTAAACCCTGCCAGCCTTCCAGTAAGCTCAATGGGGGGTGGTGGGGTGCAAGGGCACCTCCTCTATGGCCACTCCAGTGGCAACAGAGGGGCCACTGGCAGCAATGGATGGTGGATCACATCCCTCCCCTCCATCCTCCACCCTACACCACCCCCCGCCATCTCCCCCCCCACCCCAATCCTTAGCACCCGCCTGCAACCAGCTCAACTGAAAAAAGTTTAACTGGTCTTTGAGGGAGCCTCACCATGGAGGTGCCCTCCCATTCATTCTTCCTGCAGACTCAGCAGTGTCCACCTCTAACAGTGGCACTGCCAAGGCTGTAGTGGTACCAGTCCTCTGATGGGGACCTGGTCCCACTTTCAGTCCTGGCGATGGGGCTACTTGCCTTTCGATAAAATTCTAGCCAATGATTCAGGTTGATGATCTTCCTTCACCAACTGGGATAAGTTTGAGATGTAATAGGTTTTAAAGCAGTACAGAGGCAGGAAGTGGAGGGAAGAACAAAAGGCAAGGCCTCTGATAGGGTGGAAGCTCAAAGAGATTAGATGCCATGAGGGGTGATGGTGCAGGGCAAAAGGAGATGATAACGGGACAAGGAAAGAAACAGAAGAAGTGGGGTGATTAGGAAAGCAGGATCATTTCTAACCGCTGTCTTTGAAAAATGGGGACAGGGTCTACAGTCTCAAATTGTTGACCTCAATGTTCAGTGCGCAAGTCCGTAAAGTGCCTATAATCAAAAGATGAGCTGTCCCATGAGATTCAGTTGAGCTTTATTGGAAAAGTATAGGAGACTGAGGACAGAGAGGTCAGAGTGGGAGCAAATTGGATCATTAAAATGACAGGGGACCGGAGGCTCAGGGTCTCACTTGCAGACTGAACGAAGGGTTCCACAAAGTGGTTACCCAGTCTGCGTTTCAACTTCCCAGTGTGCAGGATAGTGCATCATGAGCTGAAAATGCAGTATTCTAAACTGAAAGAAGCACAAGGAAATTGTAGCTTTACTTGGAAGGAGAGTTTGGGGCCTTGGATGTTGAGAAGGGAGGAGGTAAAAGGGTAGGTGTTGTATCTCCTGTGCAGGCACGGATAGGTGCTTTAGGAAGGAGAGGGGGTGTTGGGGTTGATTGAGGAGCGAAGCAGGTAACCTGGAGAGAATGGCCCCATCACAATGCCGAAAAGGGAGGAGGGGGGAATATTTGGTGGTGGCATCATGCTGGAAGCCATGAAAAATGATCCATTGAATGTGGAGGCTGGTGGGGTGGAAGGCAAGGACACAAGGAATGCTTTTGTTATTCTGGGAGGGAGGGGCAGAAGTGAAGGAAGTCGGATGGACAAGGCCAAGAGCCGCCAGCCACACTGGTGGCAGGGTGGGCATCCTCAGCTGAGATGAAAGGAAGACATATCCAAAGCTGCTATTGAAGGTGGCATAGACAGAACAGATGCAATGGAGACCGAGAAACTGGGGAAGTGGAATCGAGTTCTTACAGGAGGTGGGACAGGAGGAAGTGTAGTAAAACTTTTTCATGCTGGGAGTGGTTAAGGTCTGGAATATATTCCCCGAGTGTGGTGGAGGCAGGTTCAGTCGAAGCATTCGAAAGGGAATTAGACTATTGTCTATGGAGAGAAGGTAGGAGAATGGCACTAAGCGAATTGTTCATTCGGAGAACAGGTGCAGACACGATGGGCCGAATGGCCGCCTTCTGCGCTGTAACACTTCTGTGAAGTGAGCTGAGAGAGGGACCTGAGTGGGTCTGGAGAAAAAGAATGTTCCCTATGTCCCACTAAAAAGGCAGGCACAGCCAGAACCCATCCAGATTCCCATTGCAACACATTCTATCTGCAGGAAGTGGCTGGAGTCAAAGAAATAGTTGTTCATTTTAAAACCAGTTCAGCCAGGCTAAGGAGAGAGCAGTGGATGGGGGCTGTTGGATCTCTGTTCGGGGAAGAGGCAGAGAGCCCTCAGGAAGGAAGCTACTTACCTGCACCTTGTTAGCTGTTAAATGTTTAGCTGCTCTGCAATGCTAACTAAAGCTGGCTGATGAAGACAAATCTTCGAATTTCAGGAGCCATTGTTTGTTGCACGTGTCGTCTATGATCTCCTGTTTTTCTTTGTCGTCATCATCATTGTCCTGAACTTGATCTTTGGTGTTATCATCGACACATTTGCTGATTTGAGAAGCGAGAAACAGAAGAAGGAGGAGATCCTCAAGACCACTTGCTTTATCTGTGGTAAGCTGGCATTAAACTGTGGCCCAAAAAAGTTGCATTTCAGTTCCTATTGCTTTAGTTGGTTTCATGTTACCACTGTCATCTGTTGCTCAGTGATAGCCCTCTGGTCTCCAAATCAGAAGGTTGTAGACTCAAGCCCCATTCCAGAGACTTGAGCACGTATTCTAGGTAGACACTCCAGTGCTGCACTGTCTATTGGATGAGATATTAAATACTAGTGGACATAAATAATCCTATGGCACTGTTTGAAGGAGAGCAGAGAAGTTCTTCCCAGTGTTCTGACCAAAACTTGTCCCTCAGTCAACATTACTAAAACAGATTATCTGGTTATTATCACATCACCGCTGTGGGAGCTTGCTGTGTGCAAATGGGCTGCTGAGTTTCCTACATTGCAACAGTACCTACACTTCAAAAGCACTACATTAGCTGTAAAGTACTGTGGGGCATTGTGAGATCATGAAAGGCGCTATATAAATGTAGGTGTCTCTCATACTTCCTGTAAGTGTCACAGTCCCATGTCACACTCTGACTCATCATGAGTTGACACTGGGATGGTCTGTTAGTCGGCATTCAATAAGGTTCCACAGATTTTAATTTTTTTGTGGGATGTGAGTGTCGTCGGCAAGGCCCGCGTTTGCTGCCCATCCCTAGTTGCCCTTGAGACCGTTAACAAAAATGAGCGCATTGCATTGGAGACAACCCATGGACAAATTAGGAGGTAGGGGACAGCGAGTAGTATTCTAATCACTAAAAGCTAATGGATAGCTGCAAAGAATAACCTAAAACGCTAACCTAGTGTTGGCCTTTATCAGGAGGGCTCGAATACAAACACAAACACACAATCATACAAATTAGGAGCAAGAGTAGGCCATTCAGCCCCTCGAACCTACTCCCCCATTTAATAAATCGTTGCTGATGTGATTGTGGCCTCAACGCCACTTTCCCACCCACCCCGATAAACTTTGACTCCCTTGTTAGTCAAGAATGTATCTCCTTCTACTTTAAAAGTACTCAATGACCCTGTCTCTACCGCTCTGTGGGGAAGAGAGTTACACAGACTCACAACCCTCAGAGAAAAAAATTCTCATCTTCTCCATCTTAAATGGCAGACTCTTATTTTTAAACTGTGTCCCCTAGTTCTAATCTCTCCCACAAGGGGAAACACCCTTTCAGCACCCACCCTGTCAAGCCCCTTCAGAATTTGTTGTTTCAACAAGATCACCTCTCATTCTTCTAAACTCTGATGGATACAGGATGAGCCTGTCCAGCCATCCCAGGAATCCATCAAGTGAACCTTCTCTGAACTGCTTCTAATGCAATTATGTCCTTTCTTAAATAAGGAGACCAAAACTGTACACAGTACTCCAAGATGTGGTCTAACCAATGTCCTGTGCAGCTGTAGCAAAACATCCCTACTCTAATATTCCATTCCCCTTGCAATAAACGAAGGGGTGGAAGTTCTGTTACAGAGCTCTGGTTAAACCAGTTTTGAGTACTGTGCTCAGTTCTATACAATATGCCTCAGGAAGGCCACAGTGACCTTGGAGGGGATGCAGTGTTGACTCACTAGAATGCTACAGGACCTATAAGGCTCAATATGAGGCCAAGTTGTATCAATTTCTCTAGGGCAATTAGGGATGGGCAAAAAATGCTGGCCTTGCCAGTCATGCCCACATCCCATGAAAGAATTTTTAAAAACTGGTTTTATATTCCTTTGATCTTTTTCTGATCTCGCCCTTTCAGGCATAAACCTTGCTGGGGTGCTTGGTTTTCTTGGGCAGCAGCAGAGCCTGGATGTTGGGCAGGACCCCACCCTGGGCTATGGTGACCTGTCCCATAGTTAAGTTCCTCGTTGGTGCAGATGGCAAGCTGCAGGTGGCAGGGGACGATGCGGGTGGTCTTGTTGTTTGGGACCGCGTCGCCAGCCAGCTCGTGGATCTTCCGGTGGTTGGGTACTCGAGGACAGCGGCCAGGTAGATGGGGGCTCCTGCTCTGACACGCTCAGCATAGTGACCCTTGTGCAGCAGCTGGTGGATACAGCCGACAGGGAACTGAAGGCCAGCTCTGGAAGAGCAAGTCTTAGCCTTGGTGCACCCTATCCCTCCAGCTTTCCCACGACCAGACATTTTGTTGTTGTCTGCTAATGCTGGTAGTCAATTGAAAATGTCAAAACTGAAATTGATAGATTTTGTTAGGTCAAGGGTATTGAGAGTTACGTAACCAAGGTGGGTAATTGGAGTTAAGATACACATCACCATGATCCAGTTGAATGGTGGAACAGGTTCAAGCAGGTGAATGGTTTCTTCCTGTTCCTATCATATTTCCCCAAAGACTCTGACTGCTTCACAATGTCCTGGAGCACCTGAACACGACCGTCCATGTTAGTGAAAACAGGGGAACAGCACACTCTCTTGAATTTCATGTCCCTTTCAGTTTTGTGGCTTCTCATGAAGGGAAAGTCCATCAAATAATTTTATAACCTCTGTATCCAGTCGATGTAGAAATGAAATGATTATGCATTCCGTTTTCTATAAACTCCTTCTCTAGGGTTTTGTAGGCCATTTTCTATAAACTCCTTCTCTAGGGTTTTGTAGGATCCATCGTTTCCAATGTTTTAATAGGGAACCAATGTAATGAATTAACCATTCAAGGATTGAGCATCAGCAGTAATAGCTGTATTGAAACATAGATAAAATCTAATAAAGGATTTTGCGCACAGTCTTCAATCCCATTGTATTTGGTGAAAGTTTCCCAACTGCAAGCAGTATCAAACTAGGGACAGGGCAGAGAGTGATTTTGGTTCTTGGCATTGGATTGCACAAAGTGATCTCACATCATAAACTTCTACCCAGTATATATGAAACTTAAAAGCACTGTTCACAGCTTTGGTAATGCTAAACATCCAAGTTCCTGTTTATTCAGCGTGCTAAGGATGAAATGAGACCATTGAACTGCTTCATTGTAAGTGGGAAAGAAGCCTTTAACTGAATAACCTTGTTCATTATGTCAGCTGGGCCTATCATCTCCTGGGTGGGGTGACTCGGTTGGAATTCAGGTTTGCCACTGGGAATCGGGAAAGTTGAGCAGTGGAATTTGAAAGGTCTTCTGAAATGTTAATTCCCTTTTCCACGAACTTGAGTCGCACGTTAAAGAAAAAGGTGCACTTTGTCGTTGGGCAAGAAGGCACATCTGAACATATTGGACATAAATGCATCTTGGACAGTGGCACAAACCAGATGATGGTGAATTGCCAGCCCACTTTCCATCCCCACTCAATATTCCTTTTCATCCTCTACTGGGAATGAAGTTTGAGTGGAGTGTAAGACCGGCTAGATTTGCTATTGCCCATTTCGCATGTTTAGATTGTTTAAAGCATCAGACAATAGCTTACTCTAGGAAAAACTCCAGATGGTTGTGTGTATAAAACAGGGTGTATTTCCTAACTAATCCGGAACAATGATGTAAGTCACAGCAACAGTGCCTCATGTTCTTGGAACAGGCTGGGTTTACTTCATATCGCCAATGACTCCAAGGGTAGGAACAGTCACACAATGATCGTCTCACACCCCAGCTCCTCGAGCTCATTTCAACATGGTCGCAACTGCTTTCTGAATTATCGTGAGATAAGGGTGATCGTTTACGGATTGAACTTTCACCTTTCCTCCCCCCAAGTCATTGTCACTGGCATACCTCCGCACAGGATGAAATATTAACAGTTAGATTTCTTTGGGATTGGAAAATGCAGGAAAAACACCCATAGTTAAATCTGACAAGTGATTCTTTTAAGAAAAATAGATTTGAATCAATTTCTTGAGGGGTTGCAAACACACAGACAAGGAGCATACTAAGTGTCACCTTCAGGGAAGTGGGGTTAAAAGGTGTGGTCCCACAGATATCATTCTGTCCCCATTTTCTTTTTGAATATAAAATTCCTATGTTCACATTTGTAATGGAAAATGCCCCCGTAAACTTGTCACACTGTAATTACACCCTCCCACCAGCAGCTGCAGCACCCGCACTAGCAGGGCACTAATTGCAGCATGGATGTTTGGATGTTTTTGTTAAGCATTTTTGCCCACCCCAAGTTATCCTAACTGAGTGGCTACTTCAAAGGGAAAGTAAGAGTCAACCAGTTTGATGTGGGACTGAATTTGCATGTAGTCCAGACTGGGTAAGGAAGCAGGTTTCCTTCCCTAATGGACATGAGCAACTCCAGCAACTCACCAAGGCTTCTTAGGCAGCACCTTCCAAGCTCACGATCTCTATCACCTAGAAGGACAAGGACAGCAGATACATGGGAACACCACACACTGCAACTTGACACCATCCTGACTTAGCATCGCCGTTCTTTCACTGTCGCTGGGTAAAAATCCTGGAACTCCTTCCCTAACAGCACTCTGGGTGTACCGACAATGCATGGACTGTGGCAGTTCAAGAAAGCGGCTCTCCACCACTTTCTCAAGGGCAATTAGGGATGGGCAATATATATTGGCCTAGCCAGCGACGCCCACATTCCATAAAAGAATTGAACAAAGTTTCACCTTTATGGCAGACTGACAGCTGCATGGTCACTTTAACTAATACCAGCTTTTTATTTCCAGATTGATTTGAAATTCTCAAACTGCTTAGTGTGATTTGAACTCATGTTTTTGGATTATCAGTCAAGGCCTCTGGGTTATTAGTCCAGTCACATCACCATACCATATCCCTATACGAATTTATAATATTTAATTTGACATACCCAGGATTTATAGTATAGCAATACATCTATTGCACCTCTTTCCCTGTTTCTTTGGTTTGATAGATCTCATTGCCTTTGTCCTACAACTCATTCCAGATCCTGTTTTGAACTATGCTTCTCTCGTGATCAAAATGCTGCATCATAGTCCATTACCAAATATAAAGGCAGGAATTCAGAAACTTTGTATGACCTCCACTCACACCCTAGCAAACTAAATCATAATTCCGCAATGGTATTTGGAAGGATAGGCTTGATAATCCATTCCCCAAGTGAGGTTTGTATCAAAAATTCTTACTCTGGTTTAATATTCTGTAACAAGCACTTGCTATGAATTCCGATCCAGTGAAAGCATGCTGGGACATACTGTGCAGGGAGTGCCTGACATGCATCAATGATCCTCCATGCAGCTGTCCCCATACGTACACTCTTGCTTTTGAATTTCCAGTTAGCTTTTTAATGATGTTATAGTCTCAGCAACAAAACATTATGTGTATGAATAATCCTCTGTCTGAAAGCACTTATCTTAACTTGCCCTCTGCTCTCCACACCCTTGTTACTGACTCATTGACCAGTGGAAACACTTTCACTGTTTATCCTGTCGAAAACATTCATTACTTTGGAAAGCTTTGTTGGATTTCCTTATAGCCTGTTTGGAAAAACCTCATTCTAATGAATCATCTTCTGTCCCTTTGCCATAGTCATCCTGTAATGAAATGTCCGGAATGGTACACACTATACAAACTGTAGTCTAATCAATGTCTCGTACAAACTTCCTTGCCTTTATGTTCTGTGCCTCATGTACAAAATCCAGAGTGTTTATTGCCCTTTTTTTTTAAATGTTGTTTTAATACCCACACTCCCAATCTTTAAAGAATTATATAATGTGTCAGTTTTGGCTCGCTTGGTAAATACCTGGCCTCTGAGTCAGAAGGTTGTGGGTTCAAGCCCTACTCCAGAGAGTTGAGCTGGCACCTCAATGCAGTATTAACATTGCCATCTTATGGATAAGACATTAGACCAAGACGCTGTCTGTTCTGTTGGGTGGGTGAAGGGGGTCCTACAGCACTATTTGAAGAAGAGCAGGGAGTTCTCCCGTTCCCTGGCTAACATTTATGCCTCAACCAACATGACAAAAACGAATTATTTGGCCATTTATTTCATCGCTGTACCTGGGACTTTGCTGTGTGCGCTACATTACAACAGTGAATATATTTGTAAGCACTGCTAAAGCATTTATTTTGGCTGTTAAACATTTTGGGGCATTCTGAAGTTGTGACAGGAGCACTCCTACTTTTGTAAACGCCTCCATGCCATTAGGAGCCTTAATACTTAAGGTATCCCCCATTTCAGAGCTGTTTTTAAAATTTTTTCATGGGATGTGGGTGTCGCTGGCAACATCAGCATTTGTTGCCCATCCCTAAATGCCCTTGAACTGAGTGGCTTGCTAGGCCATTTCAGAGGCAGTTAAGAGTCAACTATATTTCTGTGGGTCTGGAGTCACATGTAGGTCAGACCAGGTGAGGACGGCAGATTTCCTTCCCTAAAGGACATTAGTGAACCAGATGGGTTTTCACAACAATCAATGATCGTTTTATGGTCACCATCACTGAGACTAGCTTTCAATTCAAATTATCAATTGAATTTAAATTCCACTATCTGCTATGGTAGGATTTGAATCTGTGTCCCCAAAGGATTAGCCTAGACCTCTGGATTACTAGTTCAGTGACAATATCACTTTTTGTTATTTTTAGGGTTTCTAATGTTTGGATTAATTTTCTGCTGGTCATGCATTAGCCACTCTCTCGGACAAATCTGCTGAGGTGTGGCTTTTCCATTTTCTCACATCACCCATCTTTCTGATCTTTCTTACCAAGGACAGTCTTTTTCAACTCAGCCACTCAGCAGGAGCTGGAAGATTCCTCGAGCTTATTTCCTGTAGGTCTTGGAGAAAGAGTTAGGACACCTGGACTATATTCAAACCTTGGCCCCAGAAGGGTGTCACAAACAGAGCATCCAACCTGTGGCCCTAAGGCCGCATGGAGCTCAGGGTCACCAACCCTCCCAAATTGTCCTGGAATCTTCCAGAATTAAAGACTTATTCTCAGGGGTTGATCACAGGGGCTTATTTTTCTCCCATTCCATTCTGGTCAACCTCATGACAAGCAGCAAGTGCCCTTGGGGTGCAATGAGTGTTCTGATAGGAAAACCATGTGGTTTCTGGAGGCCAGAGCATCGTTGATATTGTAGCTACCATCGCTGAGTAAATGCCCTGTGTATTAGCCTGTTGCATAACTGGTGGTGGGAGTGCAAGAGCTGGGTGATTGGAGGCAATAGGTCATGGGGACAATACCTCATGGAATATGTCCAACGCACATTTGCAGTTATAATGGACCCCCATGCCTTGATAATGTGATCTTTGGAGCCCAGTTAATGAAACCTCATTTACCTTTGCTCTCTACTTTAACCAGTTTAATTTTCATGGGCCTGTAGGTTTGTTTTTAGCACTGATGCCTCATTGGTGGATAAATCCTAAATCAGACCCAGCTTTGTTGGTATATGCGGTATATGCAGATTAATGGGGACATAGATGTAGATCCCGGAAGTCCTACAATTTATACCTATGTGGCCTATGGCAGCAAAAGCTTAAACACCCTCCAAGGTCCATCTAGTTCACATTCTACCATGAATATAACCAACAACCAAATGCCATCTCCTTTAACTTCATCATCATCAAGCCCAAGGCAGATTCATAAAACACTGCTAATGAATTCTTTTTTGTTAACCTTTTATTTATAGGGCTTGAAAGAGACAAGTTTGATAACAAGACCGTGTCCTTTGAGGAGCACATCAAGGTTGAACACAATATGTGGTACTACTTATATTTCATTGTCTTAATCAAAGTCAAGGATCCAACTGAATACACTGGACCTGAAAGTTACGTTGCACAAATGATCAGGGTGAGTCTTGATAGGTCTAGTGGAATAATGTTAACACTGCTAGCTAATTACATTATTCATCACCAGTACATATGACTCAATGGGAAAAGACCAAGGTCCATCTAGTTCACGTTCTACCATCCTGGTATTCTCGTGGTACGATAATGGAATTGTTGACTAATCCTAGCAAATAATCTCAATCAATTAATCTACAACAAGCACAACACATGATACCAGGAGAACCCCAGAGTTGGAGAACTTCGGAGACTGTAGGCTCAGAGGCATCTGTTCCCCCAAAGCAGGTTGTACTCTCCACACATCGTGGGCTGAAGCTTCCTCTGAGCTCGGGAAAACCCGACCTGCACAGCTTTTGTGCTGGAAAACTGCACAACTGAGCCATTTGTGATTTGGCACACCATTTTTGTCTTTTCATGGTGGGGTCGGCTTCACAGTGCATTTTGCAAGCCGTGCTAAAGAGCTTGAGGAGTGTGGGTGCAAACAGGGACCAGTTAGACAGCCCGCCTCGATTCACCAACACAGTAACCTACCTCCCGACAGTGTTTAAAGGCCCCTTAAACCTCACCCCTCCCCTTCCTTACGCCCCCATGCCAACATGAGCCCCCTCAGATTGCCAATGCCACCTCTATGCCCCCATGTATCCTCCCAGTATGCAATTTGTGCAGTCCTTGCGATACCCAATGAAAATATTTTACATTCTTTGGGGGGAAAAATAAAACTTTTACCATCTAATAAATGCCTCCATATCATTAATACTGAGAAAAAAATGCATTCTGCCATTTGGAAAAAAGACTTTTTAATAATTGTAAACCATGGCGAAGAAACAATCAGTTATTACAACTTCTTGGAACAGTCATTCACCCTTAGATGAATGGACCATCTACTGTGCTGGAACCCATTCACACTTGAAACTCAGCCAAGCATTGATAATGGCCACAGCTGTCCAAACAAGGAAAGAACAGTAGGTGCTCATTTCAATTTTGAAGCAAAGTGCCTGTCAATCAATGCAAGGCAGCAGGTGGTTAGATTTCCAAGTGTCAAAAGGTATTTTTTTAATCAGCCAGAGCCATTCAAATCACAATAGAAAAAAGCACAGGCTGACAGGACATGTTGCAACATTTTTCACCACATTATGGTGCTGTCTCTATGGAAAAGTGCAAGAATGTATGTGAACAAATACAGAAAGCTGGTCAATGCAAGGGTCAACTTACTTTTAAAGCCAAGATCCCAATGATGAATCACTGCGTTAAAACACATCTACATTACAATGCAACATGTAATGGTGACATTTGAAGGTGCGAAAACACTTTACACTTACCTTTCAGAATGTTCCTGACTCCTCGGTAGGCTTTCCATTTTCTTCACGAGCACTCAAACCCGGCATTCTTTTAATAGGCTTCAAAAACCCCGCACCGCCAGCAGAAGCAGGTGCGCAGGGGGAAATCCGATTTTGGTCTCCCGTTTAAAATGGGGAGCCCAGCCTCAGTGGGGGTGGGTGTGCGTTTTGCGCACTAGGAATTTCGGGCCCTCAAAAAGGCTGGAGAAGAATGGTGCAGGGTCGTGAAGGCGAAGGTAAATCAGATTTCCTCCACAAAAAAATCTTAGTGGGGCCTTTGCACACCAAAATGCACCTCCTCACAGAGAGAAAAATTAGGCCACACCTCTCAAATTCATTTAATACTGTATCGCAAAACTTCATCCACATACTGCACTGATGCCTCCAGGCTGCTGTGACAAATTCCTTGATTTGGCATTGCATGTTTCCTTGAATATAGAAGATTAAGGGTGATATGATCGAGGTGTTTAGAATGACCAAAGGACTATGTAGAGAGAAACTTTTTTCTTTGGCAGGGAGTCCTGAACAGTGGGGGGTCATAACCTTAAAATTAGAGCAAGACCATTCAAGGTTGATGTCAGGAAGCACTACTTCGTGTGAAGGGTAGCAGAAATCTGGAACTGTCACCTCCAAAAAGCTGTTGAGCTGGGGGTCAGTTGAAAATTTCAAAACTCGGATTGGGGGAGATAGATTTATCTTGGGTAAGGGTATTAAGGAACCAATGCAGTCAAATGGAATTGAGATACAGATCAGCCATGATCTGGTTGAATGATCTCCTCCTGTTCTTGTGTTCCAATATAGGTTCGTGGAGGTATTATTGTGGAGGTCTTGTGGCACAGTTGGTAGCATCCCTACTTCTGGGCCAGAAGCTCCAGGTTCAAGTTCCACTCCAGGACTTGATGGTCATGGAAAGTGCATTCATAATGCGGCCAATTGATTATCAGCCTGTAAATCCTTCCAATATGCCTGATGGCTGGCAGTAAGAGTGGGAGAGTTTCCTGGTCAGCCAGACTGCAGAAGGCAACAGGAAACCACTGTAGTAATTTGCCAAGCATAATCGTGGACCAATCCAATGGAAGCCCATGGTCGCCAATGCCTTGTTTGTGCATGGTACCTGGAGGAGGAGGAGGAGGAGAGGCATTATTAACACCACACTCGATTAGAGCCCAGATTCCAAGTTAACCAATTAAATTTATTTACAGAAATTAAGCAAATCAGGCAGATATAGAAAAGCTGTATGTCCAATGCCAGCAGTAAGTCTTATAAACTGATACTCCTGACAGTAATGAGTGTAAAGAGAGTTTCTTTATCATTCTCTAGTATTTTCAGTCCATTTCATCCTGCATCACCCTAGTTGGTATGCTCTCAGGGATCAGCTTCTGTCTCTGCCACTGCAAGTCATTATGATCCATTAGCTTTTGAGCTGCCTGGAAAGCAGGTGAATGGACGGTTTAATTCTACCTTGTAAACCTGCAGCGTGGAATTCCACACCAGATGGGTGTGAGATTTGGGGAGGTTTGACCATGCCCCAAGCCAATTCACAGCACATTGTAGGAGCTCTGAGCAGGCCTGGTATTAGAGTGATCTCAAAGTTTGATCTAAGTCCAGAGAGGGATTTTATAGGCTAGTGGTCCTGTGGGAAGATGAAGGATGAAGAGATGGTGCCTATTGTGAGTAGTTTCCTTTCAGATTAAGCACATTATTAAAGTTTTTATATAACCCTCTCAACTAAAAAGCTTTCAGCTGAGTCATATCAGCTGCCAATACTGAGTATGTTCAACAATGGGAACATATCTGCCTGCCTAAAGTCCTTTTTTTAAAAAAACAGAATGATAACTGCAGCATACTTGGGGGTAATCGGAAACTTTGAACATGTTTTTTTTTCATTCACGGGATGTAGATGTCGCTGGCTAGGCCAGCATTTATTGCCCATCCCTAATTGCCCTTGAGAAGGTGGTGGTGAGCTGCCTTCTTGAACCGCTGCAGTCCATGTGGTGTAGGTACACCCACAGTGCTGTTAGGGAGGGAGTTCCAGGATTTTGACCCAGCGACAGTGAAGGAACAGCGATATATTTCCAAGTCAGAATGGTGAGTGACTTGGAGGGGAATTTGCAGGTGGTGGTGTTCCCAGCTATCTGCTGCCCATGTGCTTCTAGATGGTAGTGGTCGTGGGTGTGGAAGGTGCTGTCAAAGGAGCCTTGGTGAAGCCTGGGGTCGGGACCCCGACATTGGGACCAATTCTGAGCCCTGACCCTGTATTGTGTCAGTGCCTGACGCAATGATAAATAAGCTGGACAATTGGTGACCAGATGGTGCTCTTGTGCCCAATTAAGGATAGAGGGCAGGCTCCCAAGGCTGGAGGGCCAATAGCAGGCCTCTTCAGCACTGAAATATCGGCAGCACTGCTGTCAGAGGTGGGAGCTGCCAATGTAGGTAGGAGAGAGAGAAGAAACTTCAAAACCATGGGGCAGGACTTTTAGGTCCGTGGGCATGTGCGATCGCCGGGCAATTAACGGCCAGCCAGCGTGAAACGCACACTGAAATGCTCAGCGCTGCCGGGGTGGGGACGGGAGGAGGGCAGGCGCTGATGTAAGCACGGGCGAGCGCTGATTGAAAGCTCCCTGAAGGCACAGAGCAGCCTCAGGGAGCTGAAGAATTTAAACGCAATAAAGAAAGATTTTAAACTCCAGGAAAAAATGTCCATGCATCAGAATCAGTCACCGGAACATATAGATGATGATAAATCCTGTCCAAATGTTTTTATTTTATATTTAATAAAGAAACCCCATCCTGCCCTTGGATAAGGTTGCAAAGTCCGCCTGGCAGATTCGCCCGTCCGCCAACTGTAAGGTTGGATAGACCACGAAAAACCAGAGCTAATTGGAATTTTAATGGGCTTAATTGCCCTCTTAATTGTCGGCGGGTGCGCTTCCGACTTTTGCGCGCATTCGCCAACCAAAATATCACATGGATGCGGGATGACGTCATGACACTCAGCCGATGTCATCACATGCTATTTTACACTCGAGCGGGTCGGGCGCGTGCCCGCATGCCAAGCCAAAAATTCTGCCCATAAAATAAAAGGTAACCGCAACTGCTACGCTGACCCAATAACAAGTGTGGCTGCGGGAATGGGGGGCTAAATTGCCAAGTGGGGCACTGGTTCCCCCAGTTCGCTGCTGGGAGACCACATCTATTCATCACTGGGAAAAGTCCAGTTAGCGTCAGGACATGGCCCTTAATAGGCCCTTTAATTGGCTTAAATGGCCCCCGCCACCTGTGGGCAGGTAGCCATCATCCACCCCCCCCCCTCCCCCACACCTGATCCAAACTGACCTGGAGGAGCCAACATGCCAGCGAATCGGCACAATAAGAGGAAATAGCTGGCAGAGCCGAATGATCATTTAGCCCATGGTTCTGAAAGCTCTCCATCACAGGGGTTTTCATCACCTCGCGTCTGAGTCTGTCGAAGACGAATTGATAAAAAGTGACCACTGTGATGAGTCAACAACTTTATTATTGTACCATGTGACTGGCAGGTGGCAGAAGGTGAACAAGACAGCCTTTGATCTTTTTGTATCTGGCAATTGCTAAGTTATTGTGAATAAGGAATGAGCCCAGTTCCCAGTAGACTGCTTTGTATAGCAACCGTTTCCACAATTCCAGGCATCAGTCAACAGCACAACATTGTACTGGCGCTTGCTGTACAAAGTCTGCTCGGAGCTATCAGTCTGTAAAATAAAAGGGATGCCTTGAAATTGTCTATAATAAATAATTAGATGGCCATTGACGCAGCCAAACATTAATTTTAATTATTGCTCATAAAGTGCAAAAAGTAAGGATTATTTCAGGCCTTCCCCCTATCCTTCCTCCACTTCCTCCCTTTGTTTTCAGTTACTGATGGTAAAATAAATAAGGATGCTGCCACCTGCCCCCTCAGTTGGATGGCACTACCTGATGAAAAGTACAGTTTTGCTTCTTTGGGTAGTGATAAATCTAATTGCACTTCTGTGGAATGTTTATCTATGTTGAAGATGCTTTTTAAGATGAAAATTGTCATATAAACGTAAACCCTTTCTTAAGAGTTATCAAACAATCTATATAAATATCCGACACTAATTGGGGCAATAGTCTCTTACAGTACCACAGTGACTGTAATTCAAAAATACTTAATTGGCTGTAACTGCATTTGGGACACCCTGAGGCCATTAAAAGCTTCTTTCTTTAATGCCTTTCTGTCTTTAGCAAATTGGCCAGCCATTATATTAATTTATCACTATATATTTTTTAAAAACTGCCACTCAGTTCTCAAGTCTTACTGAAGTTCGGAACAATTTTCATGGTTGATTACAGGAGAAGAACCTGGATTGGTTCCCTCGGATGCGTGCCATATCATTGGTTAGTAGCGAAGGTGATAGTGAACAGAATGAAATCAGAAGTTTGCAGGATAAGTTGGAATCGACCATGAATCTGGTGGTGCAACTGTCTGGCCAGCTTTCAGAACTGAAAGAACAGGTAAAGAAACAACTTAAGCTCTGGTCAATGTTTCTGGGGCTCAGCTGCTCTCTTTGAACAAGTTCCCCTAATGCCTCTGCATTCCTGTGGAGTGGGTGGGGGTGGGGCTCACCTATGTGGGAGATCACTAACTTAGCTCTGCTACAAACTATGATGGTAAGTTTCACCTTCACCATCTGGTGGAGCAGATCAGTCACTCATTGTAGAATCCACCTGTTTCTCATCCAGTTGGTCCCAAAGGGATAAAGATTAGATTCCTCAATAGGGAAGTGATCAGTTGGCCCAGATTAATGTCATCATTGACCAATGGACACCTTTGACAACTGACTTGGAGAAATTCAAGCCACTGATGTATTACACGTTGTTTCCAGTGGTTGAGGAGTTAGAAGAAGGGAGAGGTCGATCTCAGATTAAATATAAGCGTTGTAGAACAGAGAATGGGAGAAACTTGTTTTACACACGGATTGTGTTGGAGATTGAAGCAAAGACAACATTGAAGAATAGGTTAGGTAAGTGATGAAGGTAAAAGGATGTGGAAACAAGGTAGGCACGGGGTAAGGATATTGCTTTTGTGGAAGATAGAGTCAGGCTGGGCTGAGCAGAAAGAATTACATCAGCTGAAAACAGCAGAATGAAGCTCATTGAAAGAAACAGTATCCAGAATATGAAGGATTTTGATACAACAGGGATGGGAAAAATCGGTTTCCAGTGGCAGGGAAGTTGGTACCGGGGAGATAAGATATTTGACCAAAAAACCATGATGGGGAGAAAGCATTTTATGCAGCAAGTTGCTGTGAATTCAAATGCATTGTCTGAAAAGGTGATGAAAACGGATTTAACAACAACTTTCAAAAGGAAATTGCCCTGGTTAAACAGCACCTTGAGTACGGTGAGCAGTTGTGGCCACAACACCTTAGGAAGGATATATTGGACTTGGAGGCAGTGCAGTGTAGATATGCTAAACTCCAAGGGTTAAGCTGCAAGGAAAGGTTAAACTAGAGTTGTATTCCCCAGATTTTAGAAGGTTGAGGGATGATTTGATCAAAATTATCAAGATATTAGGGGGAACAGATAGGGTAAATTGAAAGAATCTGTTTCTGTTAGCTGGGGAGTCTAGGACTAGGGTTTGTAGGCTAAAAGATTAGAGCTAGACTTTATAGAATGAAATTAGGAAACACTTCTACACACGAAGAATGGTAGAAATTTGGAATTCTATTTCGCAAATGGCCATTGATGCTGGATAAATTGTCAATTTTAAATTTGTGATCAAAAAATTTTAGCCAAAGGTATAAGGGATATGGGACAAAAGCAGGTTGTATGCAGTTAGGTCACAGGCCAGCCATGATCTCATGGATTGGCAGAACAGGGTCAAGGGGCTAAATGGCCGACTCCTGTTCCTATGGGCAGAATTTTGAGGAGGGCGGGCGCTAACATAAGCACGGGTGCGGGGGAGCGCGCAATGAAAGCTCCTTGAAGGCAGAGAGCTTCCTTAGTGAGCTGAAGAATTTAAAACCATCAAATAAAGAATTTAAAATACAGAAAAATGTGTCCAAATATCGGACTCACTTACCTAAACATATAAATTATAAAAATTCTGCTCAAACAATTCTATTTTTTAAAAATTAATATCTGAAATCTTGTCCCGCCCTTGGATGAGGTTTCCTCAAAAATGCAAAGCCCGCCCGCCAACCGTAAGGTTGGACAGGCGCTGAAAAATCACAGTTAATTACTACATTAATGGCCTTCATAGGCCTCTTAATTGTTGGCGGGCGCACTGCTGACTCTCGTGCGTGCCCGCCGACCGAAATATCACACGAGCTCGAGATGGTGTCGGGATGCCCACCTGAATCACGCGCATGATTTAACACCCAATCGGGATGTAAAATTCTGCCCCATAAATATTTGAAAAGGAAAAATGGCAGGGTTCTAGAAAGAGCAGGGAGTGGGAGTAATTGGGAAACTCTTTGAAAGAGCTGGGATAGGCATGATGGGCCAAATGGTCTCTTGGCGTGCTGTATAATTCTGTTCTGATATGGGCTTTTATTTCATTTTGTAGATGACCGAGCAAAGGAAGAACAAGCAACGCCTGGGCTTTCTAGGACCAAACACATCTCAGCTGAACCATCAAGTGGCAGCACATTGAGGACCAATGACTTTGACATTCAGAACATATTTCCATGAGATCACATTCTGGGGACAAATAATGCTCGTTGTTGAGTCCCCACGCCTGTTTGAGAAAATGCCTTAATAACTGGAGTGAAGCAATTTAGAAGGACACATGCCTTAATATCCATCATAGGGATCTATAAGTGACCTTCCTACTGGTGCATTCAGGCTTGCTCAACCTGCATTCCAATCTTCCTCTTCATAATCCTAATGCGTTTCTTTCACTCCCTGTCCATAACAAAATACTCAGCATTGTTGCCTCACTTCTGATTACAAGGTAGTGACCATTTTAAAATTTTGTTATATTTATTCTTCGGATGTGGGCGTTCCTAGCATTTGTTTCCCTTAAGACATCCTTCTTGAACCTCTGCATTCCTGTGTTGGCAGTGCTCCTGCAGTGGGGTTAACTAGGAAGTTGCAGGATTTTGTCCGAGCAATAATGAAGGAATGGTGATATATGGCCAAGTCATGATGATGTATGAGTTGGGGCAGAATTCTGTAAGTGTCCTTGTAGGTGGTGCAGATCACAGCTTTGGAGGTGCTGCTAAAGAAGCCTTGGCAAGCTGCTGCAGTGCGTCCTAGAGATAGTACACATTGCAGTCAAAGTGTACGCTAGTGGATGTTTAAGCTAGTGTTCAAGACGCTGATCATATTTGCTTTGTCCTGGATGGTGTCGAGCTTCTCAAATGTTGTTGCAGCTACACTCATCCTGCCAAGTGGGGAGTATTCTATCACAGACCTTACCTTGTAGATGTTGCAGATGCTTTAGGGAGTCAGCAGGTAATCTATTTACCACTAAATGCCCAGCCTCTGACCTGCTCTTGTAGCAATGGCATATATATATGTAATTGGCTATTTGAATTTCAGGTTAGGAGTGACTACCCAGGGTGTTGACATGGGGGATTCGGTGATGATAATGTCGTTGAATGTCATGAGGAGATGGTAAGATTCTCTATTGTTGGAGATGGTCATTGCCTGGCACTTGTGTGGTATGAATGTTACTTGCCAGTTACCAGCCCAATATTATCCAGTCATGCGGTCAAGGACTGCTTCAGTATCTGAGCAATTGCAAATGGTACTGAACACTGTGCAATCATCAATATAGATGTTATTAACAAAGCAGCTGAAGATGGTTGGGCCTAGGACACTAACCTGAGGAACTCCTGCAGCAATGTCCTGGGACTGAGATGATTGGCCTCCAACCACAGCAACCTTGTGCTAGGTATGACTCCAACCAGTGGAGAGTTTTCTCCCTGATTCCCATTGCCTCCAGTTTTGCTAGGGCTCCTTGATGCCACATTCAGTCAAATGCTGCCTTGATGTCAAGGGCAGTCACTCTCACCTCACCACTGGAGTTCAACTTTTTGTCCATGTTTGGATAATGGCTCTAATGAAGTCTGGAGGTAATGGTCCTGGAAGACTGCTTCCATCCCTTCTCGCTGATGACTCAGAACAGGTTGATTGCAGCAATAATTGGTCACGTTGAATTTGTCCTACGTTTTGTGGACAGGGCATACCCGGGCAATTTTTGACTTTGTCTGGTAGGTACTGCATTGTAGCTCTAATGGAATAGCTAGGGGTGGCAGCTAGTTCTAGAGCACAGGTCTTCAACATTACAGCCAGATGTTGTCAGGCCCATGGCCTTTGCTGTATTCTATGTATGCAATGATTTCTTGATGTCACATGAAGTGAATCATATTGACTGTTTCAACACTGGTATCTGCGATGGTGGGGACCTCAGGAGACCAGCATTTCTGCAGAAGGTGGTTACAAATGCTTTTGCATTCCCTTTTGCACTTGTACTGAGCTCTATAGATCTTATGAGGCAGTAGGTAGTGCCCTGGTCCCTGAGCCAGAAGCTCCGGGTTTAAGCCCTGCTCCGGGTTCAAGCCCCATTCCAGGACTTGTTGTCCACGGTTGTGACATGGTTCAACAGGTCGATAATAGCCTGCTCATCCAACACGCCATGACAGATGGTAGGAGCAGGAGAGATTCCTGGTCAGCCATGCTTGATACAGAGTGGTGTCTCTCAAAGCATAACCATTAGTCTCTCTCTAAACTGAGAGAGATACCTTTTGGACTATGGCTAATTGCGGATGGACTGGGCTCCATCATTGAGGATGGGGCTGTACATGAAGCCTGCTCCTCCTAACAGCTATTTAATTGTCTACCAGTATTGATGGCTGGATTTGTCAGGGCTGCAGATTTTTGCCGTTTTTTTTCCCATGGGTTTGCTTAGCTTCGTTTCCTGCTTCCACTGTTTTGCAGACATGTTGTTGTAGCTTCACAACATCATCTCATGCCCAGCAAAACCTGGTGCTGCTCTGGCACACTCTTATGTATGCCTCATTGAACCAGCCTGGCTTGATGGTAATAGTAGAGTAAGGATGAACCGGGTCATGAGGTCACAGATTGTGGTGGAAAACAATTCTGTTTTTGCTGATGGCCCACAGTGCATCATGGATGCCTAGATTTAAGCTGCTAAACCGGTTCTTAATCTTTCCACTCCGCATGGTGATCATGTTCCTGTTCATAATCCTCCTGTTTCCTATACTTTGTGTCCACAGTTAAAATACAAAGCATTGTTTTCTCATATTGTTGGAAAAAAGAGACATGCTGTTAAAACTTTTTTGTCTTGCACTTATTAGGACAAATTCAAGAATGCCAAATTTCAAAGGAAACAACAGTTTATACAGCATGAGATAAGGGGTGCTGATTGGTTGGTTCTGATTGGTCGAGATGTTGCCATGGCAAATGCTCATATATTCACATGCAGGGACTTGTCCTCTGCAGGTAAAAGGAATATGGCCCGACATTGCACCATTTTAGAATAAACAAAAGCATATGGGACAATAGCTCTCTGGTGCCTTCAAGAAAGGCCATTCAGGATGACATCCAGTTGCACTTTTCACCCAAGTACAAACCAGGAACTCCCTCCCCCAAAAGGCTGCAAATGTTCAGTCAGTGGAAATTTTGAAGACTGAGATTAATAGAATTTTGTTGCTGGGAGCATTGGAAAGGTGAGGTGTATATTGGCCACTATCAGGCCCATGGTGCTGAATGGCCTACTCCTGTTCCTGTGCTCAGTCCCTCTATATTGCACATCTTGTAATGAACTGTGTAACAATAAAACTGAGTATTTTGGCAAGAAAAACGCAGTCTATGAAACACTTGCACGTTGCTGAATATTTGATTCCTGGGACGACTGGACCAAAAAAAAATTAGTAACTTCAACCGATATGCAACTTCACCTTGCGTATGTTTGAACTGAGGTATAAAACTTATACTAGGGACCAAAATGGTTTGTGTGAAAGGGGGAGGGAGGTGAGTCAAAGGAACGCTTTATGTGTTGGCATTGGGGAACATATTCAGATTGCGATTATCCAGACACTGGGAATTATATAGCTATGTTCCTGGCTGCATATCTTGACTAAAGACACTTTTTTTTTGTTTTTTGAAAACCATTTTGAATGTATCTAACCTTTTGATGTCATCAAGCTTGCAAAGGTACTAAAGCAAAAAAAAAAAGTATTTTTATATTCTGAACCAATTGAACTACAGCAGATGTATGACATTTAAAAGATGAAGTTTGTATATTAATGGTGGAAATCACTGATATTTTGCTGCATCAAAGTACTCAAATGGTTTGATTTTTTAAAAATGTGGTATTTATATGGTTTTAATTTGAATATCTTGCATGAATTGCAAAATAGCGGGGAGGCAATAGAAATCTCCAATTAAATCATCATTACAAAGTCTTTTTAACTGGTTTATTTGTATGGCTTTTGTAAAAAGAGGGAAAGTCTTAATTGGTTCTGACTGGATGATATGTTTTTATCTTAAACTAATAAAGCTTATCTTTTTTAGTGAACAGGAGTATTTAATGAATCATCACAGCCTAGCTATTGCTGCAGTTGTGCTATTGAGGGGCCATAACCATTGTTTTTTGTTTTGAAGGTTGAGGAAGATATATTTTCCTATTTTCTATACATATGGAAATTCCTATGTGGAAAGACACAAAACAAAACGCAAATGATCACCTTGGTCGACTATGAAATACTGTGAGGAGGTTTTTTTTTTCTTGAACATCAGAACCAGCTCCTCACCAAGTTAAAGAGTGAAGTATGGAACAAGGAGAAAAAAGACAAGGTTTCAACCCAAGCTTGGAAGCCCCCTACTGCAAGGACTAGGGGATCATACTTCATGGCATTGATGACTCAACGGTGGTTGTGGGGGGGGAGGGAAACAATGGTGATCGCCCCTATCTCGAATATAGCTGATGCAGGTGATTAAGTCATTGGCCCTAATGCCTCTTTTTTTTTACAAAAAAAGACTTGTATTTATACAGCACCTTTCATGACCTCAGGATGCCCACAGCCAATGAAATTTTTTTTCACGTGTAGTCACTGTTGTGATTGTAGGATTGCTTGGAGGAAAATTATAGTGAATTGATGAGCCTGATTGTGGGACTGGGATTGAAGGGCAAGTTCCTTCTTTGTTGTAAGATTCAATGATTTGGCCTACATCAGAGATGTTTGAGAGTCAGTATGTGTATCATCTCTGTTTCTTTACATTGGATACGTGGATAAGGCTTCTTTCAGTCCTTCTCAAAACCACTCACTAATCTGTTTCTCCATGGATATCGCGATGGTGTTTTGCCTATTTTTCTCCAATGGTTCATTCACCATACTTCCCAGTTCCTGGTTTCTGTACTTGACATGATCCATCTTTCCGTACTTTCACATTGCCCAAACTCCTCCCCTCTCTCCATCCCTGAAGTATCCATTACAAGCCCACAGATACCAATAGCTAGTTACATTATGTTCCTCCCCACCCTCCTCCCTGCTCTTTCAGTAACTTGCTCTATGTCATATTTATTTTGATCTCTCTTCTGACACCAGATATTCTGAAAGATTCTTTTTCCTCAGGCTATGTTCTAAAGCATCAAGCACTTTCCACATGAGGTAATGAATCCTTTACCCATCCTCCAAACTAGTCAACTGTATTCATTGTTCACAAGGTGGTTTCCCCTATTGTATGTAGGATTCGCCCGACACCCCCAACCCACCAGCATTGTCAGATCCATACCCTCGCTACAGACACCGAAGCCCTGATTTTAACCCACCCACACGCAATGCGAATGGGGTGAGGGAAGGGTTCAAATGGGAAGAGTACTTGCCTCCCATTCTCCCCACATTCCTGGCAGCTGCTATTTGAATTCACAGATTCAGAAAGTTGTGTAAGCTGCTCGCTGCAGGTAGATGTGGACCTCAAAAGGTGTGATCCCATGCTGTTAGACTTTGATGCAACATTAACCCCATGCACACAATGCCACCAGGAAAAGTTCTCGACACATGGATCCAGGTCCAGAAGAGGCCCAGCAAAGCAGTCCTTAGCTCCACTCTTCGGGAAGGATATAAAAGCAAAATTCTGCGGATGCTGGAAAACTGAAATAGAAACAAATGCTGGAAGTACTCAGCAGGTCAGGCGGCATCTGTGGTTCTGATGGGAAAAAATCTTTTTCACTTCTCTGAACACCATCATTTAATGGCTATAAAAATATTGCAAATAGGAGAAAAAGCTCTATTTGGCTGACAGCTATGAGCCCATCCAAATTGGGAAATGGAACATGGAAACAGAAACAGGCCATTCAGTCACCTTAAGCCTGTTCTGCCATTCGGCTGTATCTTAACTCCATTTGTTTGCTTTGGTTTCGTAACTGTTAAAATTTTTGTTTGGCAAGGATATTAACAGTTTCAAAATTGTCAATTGACCCCCCTAGTCTTAACAGCTTTTTGGGGGGGTAGAGTTCCAGATTTCCACTACCCTTTGTGTGACTACCCCTGACATCACCCGGTAACGGTTTAGTGTGGGAAAAGCATGCTTCATGGGGAGATGGTGACATGGTGGTAATAGTCATCCTGAGGACTAGTCATCCTGAGGCTCAGGCCTCAGGTTCAAATCCCACCATGGCAGCGGTTGGAATTTAAATTCAATTAATAAATAAAAATTTTATAAACGTGGCCATGAATCTATCATTTATTGTTGTAAAAACTCACCTGGTTCATTAATGTCCTTTAGGGAAGGAAATCTGCCGTCCTTACATGATCTGGCCTACATGTGACTCCAGATCCACAGCAATGTGGTTGACTCTTGACTGCCTCTGAAATGGCCTAGCAAGTTACCCAGTTCAAGGGCAATTAGGGATGGGGAAACCTCCACTTGGTGACATCAGCCGACCATCCTTGCAGGGAGCCCTGAGCAGCTGGAGCCATGGGAACTGTCAGGGATGGGGCCCCTTTGGGGGATTTTGGAACCAGGGAGCTGGGGGGAGGGGGCTTGGAAATAGTGGGGGTGGGGATAGAGAGAGAATCAGCAATTGGCTGTTCCTGCCTGAGGGTTTAACATTCAGCACGTTTCAGGTAATTGAAGCTTCAGAGGCAGAAAGGATTTTTCATTCATCTGCATCTCCTGCAGAACAGGGAGTAGCAGCAATTGGTGCTGAGTGGGAGCAGCACAATTAGAGGAGCAGACTGTACCGGGGTGAGTGAAACCTGGGCATCTTACAGTGAGTCAACAGGGACAGAATGATCCACTGGTGGGTGACTGGGAAACACGGAGACAGAGACCAAAGATCCACACTGGAGGAAATGGGGGAAGGGAGGAGGAAGGTTTTTTGATCTGAGGGATGTTAGACAATGAGATACTTCACCACAAGAGGTTGTCGAGGGAGAGACTAGAACATCATTGAAAAGGGAAGAGGATAGCTGACAAATCCTCGGGTCCTGATAGACTTCATACTAGGGTCTTGAAAGAAGTGGCTAGTGAAATAGTTGATACATTGGTTTTAATTTTCCAAAATTCCTTAGATTCAAGGAAGGTTCCATTAGATTGGAAAATAGCAAATGTAACTGCTTTATTCAAAAACGGAGGGAGACAGAAAGCAGGAAACTACAGGACAGTTAGCTTAACATCTGTCATAGGAAAAATGTTTGAAGCTATTAGGGCAGAGCCCTTAGAAAAGTTTAAGGCAATCAGGCAGAGTCCACATGGTTTTGTGAAAGGGAAATCGTGTTTAACCAATTTATTGGGGGTCTTTGAAGGACTCTTGCTATGGGTAAAGGGGTACCAGTGGATGTACTGTACTTGGATTTCCACAAAGCATTTAATAAGGTGTCACATCAAAGGTTATTGTGGAAAATAAAAGCTCATGGTGTAGGGGCTAATATATTGGCAAAGCAAGAAGATTGGTTAGCTAACAGGAAACAGGGTAGCCACAAATAAGTCTTTTTCTGGTTGGCAGGATATAACGAGTGGTGTGCCACAGGGGTCAGTTCTGGGGCCTCAAAATTTTACAATTTATATAAATGACTTGGATGAAGGGACAGATGGTATGGCTGCTAAATTTGCTGACAACACAAAGGTAGGAAAGTAAGATGTGAGGAGGACGTAAGGAGGCTACAAACTGACATAGGTAGGTTAAGTGAGTGGGTAAGGACCTCATAAATGGAGTATAATGTGGGCAAATGTGAAATTGTTCATTTTGGCAGGAAGAATAAAAAAAAGAAGCTTACTATCTAAATGGTGAGAGATTGCAGAGCTCTGAGATTCAGAGGGATCTGGGTGTCCTAGTGCATGAATCACAAAAGGTTATTATGCAGGTACAGCAGGTAATTAGGAAAGCTAATAGAATGTTATCGTTTATTGTGAGAGGAATTGATTACAAAACTAGGGAGGTTATGCTTCAGTTGTACAGAGCATTGGTGAAACCACATCTGGAGTATTGTGTACAGTATTGGTCTCCCTATTTAAGGAAGGAAGGATCTAAATGCGTTAGAAACAGTTCAGAGGAGGTTTGCTAAATTAATACCAGGAATGGGTGGGTTGTCTTATGAGGAAAGGTTGGACAGGTTAGGCTTGTATCTGCTGGAGGTTAGAAAGGTAACAGGTGACTTGATCAAAACCTTTTAAGATCCTGAGGGGTCTTGACAAGGTGGATGTGGAAAGTACATTTCCTCTTGTGGGAGAATCTAGAACTAGGGGTCGCTGTTTAAAAATAAGGGATTGGTCATTTAAGACAGAGATGAGGAGAAATTTTTTCTGAGGGTTGAGAGACTTTGGAATTCTCTTTCTCAAAAGGCAGAGCCTTTGAATGTTTTTAAGGCAGAGTTAAATAGATTCTTGATTAACCAGGGGGTGGAAGGTTATCGGGGTTAGGCACGAGGTTACAATCAGATCAGCCATGATCTTATTGCATGGCGGAGCAGAGTGGCCTACTCCTGCTCCTAGTTCATATGCTCGTAAATATTTGAAAAGGTGGATCATAAAAGTATCTGAGGGGATGAGATTACAGGAGAGAGCACCAACGCTGGGGGCTAAATGGCCTCCTCCTGTACTGTCATTCCAATCTTCCTATGGAATCTCTCCTTTATCGAGTCTGTGTTCAGCAAATGGTTTGGAAATGTTGGTGCTGAGCTGAGTTTAGGATAATATGCCCGGTGCAAGCTGCCCTGAACACCGAGCTCACTTCACTGCTCAATGTCTGATCTCTAGGTTTGGTTTGGGCCGGTCTGTGCCGGTTCAGTTTTGGCGTGTGAATTCCAAGCACAGATGAGCTCTGACTGAGGCTCTCTGTTCGGAGTTATCACCTTCAGACAGAACCAGGGTCTAAACCAGAGTTGGAGGAGATAGGGAGGGAGATCAGGCCTGTTAAAAGTGGCATCGACTGGGGATCCTGACTATCTTGTGCAGTGCCTGTGATTCTGGCTACAGCTTCAGAGTGAATATCAGTGGGTTAGAGGATTATTAGTTACAGATAGAATAGTGGGATATTACACAGAGTCAAAATGCCACTGGTAGCGTTATCAGTGAGTTATGGTATCACTTGGTTCTGAGGGGAATCTGAAAGTTACCACCATTAGTGTAATTTCAGTAAGTTACCATTAGTTACTGGTGCAATTATAGTTTCTCTCACAGTGGGTAATGGTGGTTTAGTGTTAATCTCACTGGTCCAGAGACCCAGGTTAATGCTCTGGGGGCATAGGTTCAAAACCCACCACGGCAGCTGATGCAATTTAAATTCAATTACTAAATCTGGAATATAAAGTTAGTGTCTTTAATGGTGATTAACTCATCTAGTTCACTAAATTCCTTTAGTGTAGTAATTATGGTTTTATTTAGTGTGAAATGCACCTTTTATGAATAATACTTGTTAAGGAAGATCACATGATCTGTAGTGACCAATAAGAGAGTAGTGTGGGCTACCTTAGCAGTCTGTCGAGACAGAGTTGGAGTTGAAAGCACACGTATAGTAGCTGCTGAGTATAAACTTAAAGTTTCCACCCAAGAAGTGTCTGCAGATCAACTCTATCATTAATAGTATAACTTTGCTGCCCTACAACAAACTAGTGACGAGGGTAAAAAAGGATTGAACAGAAGAAATCAAGTTAGAAAGAAATTGGCACTGTACCTTGCCCAGTGATTATAAGTAGCAAGCTCCGTTAGAATTGAAGAAGTTATCCCCTCTCAAAATGCCACAATTTGGGAGAATTGATCCTTTTGAACCTGCCACAGATGATTGGCCTCAATACATAGAACATCCCACGTTCTTTTTTTAAAGCAAACGTGATTATGGGGGAAGAGAAGAGGTGAGCGATCCTCTTGAGTACTCAAGGGAGCAAAACCTACAGTCTGATTCGAAGTTTGATGGCACCTAGTGCTCCAGATTTGAAGAATTTTGATGAATTGGTGAACCCAGGTTTAATTCGCAAAATAGAGCCCCAGGCGAGACAATTGCATGTTACATGGCAAATTTGAAGCAGCTAACGGAACATTGTTAGTTTGGTACAACTCTGAACAACATGCTCAGAGATCATTGTGTGTATGGTGTGAAAGAGGACTCTATTTAGAAAAGATTATTGTCCAAAGTGAATCTGGACTTTAAGAAGGTGCTAGAGATAGTACTGGCCATGGAAAGTGGAGTAAGAGATTCAAAAACAACACCGGGTGTGCAAAATGGCACCGTCCTTCACATCGGGTGGGAAGCCTCAGCCCCACTAGTCGAAAAATAACTTAGCAGTGAAATTGAAGAATAATTTTAATAGAGGTGGAAACAATCAGTCTTTTAGTGATTGGCAGTTTAAAAAAATCGAATGCTACTACTGTCACAGAAATGGCTGAATGATGAGGCGGTGCAAGGAAAGATTCAAGCAGGCTTGTAAACAACAGAAGAAGCCCAATGAAATCTACAATGTAGAAGAGCCGAAAAAAAATTCCGACATTTACTCGTTGTTTAACCTGAAAGTTGGAAAGACAGAACCAATGTTTGTCACAGTGAAAGTAAATGGCAAACCTGTTAGAATGGAAGTGGACATGGGAGCTTCCACTACAGTAATTGGGGAACATACTTTCAGATATCTGAATAATGGTGAACATCAATTAAGTTTAGAAGGAACAGCTGTCAAGCTAAAAACTTATACAGGTGAAGATATTCAAGTAAAAGGCATAAGCAGAGTAACTGTCCATTATGGAAGCCAATCAGCAAAGCTATCCTTGATGGTCATAGCAGATGAAGGGTCAAGCCTCCTGGGGCAAAATTGGTAAAAGGACATCAAGTTAGAATGGTCTGAAATTTTCCAGTTGAGACCAAGTGGGCTACCAGAGCTACTTAGAAAGTACACCACCATCTTCAAGGACAAACTGGAGAAAATCCAGGGCCTACAGGCTAAGATTTATGTGGATTCAGAAGCAACCTCTCACTTCATGAAGGCGAGACCGGTGCCATATGCCCTGCGAGAAAAAGTCAATATTGAACTGTACAGACTAGAGAAACTGGGCGTTATACAACCTGTTCAGCTCTCAGAATGGGCAGCACCCATAGTCCTCATCCTTAAACCCAACCAAAGCATCCGAATTTGTGGAGATTACAAATGACAGTTAATAAGGTAGCTAAGGTAGACAGGCACCCAATTCCAAAGATCAAAGAGCTGTATGCCAAACTGGCAGGAGGGGCAACGTACACAAAGCTTGACATGAGTAATGCTTGTCAACAACTAGAGTTGGACAATGCCTCCTGGGAATTTGTCACAATTAATACCCACAAAGGGTTGTACCAATATACACGCTTGCCTTTCGGTGTCTCCCCTGCTTGTGCCATCTTTCAGAGAACAATGGAAAGCTTACTGCAGGGACTGCCCCAGGTTGTAGTCTATTTAGACGATGTATTGGTCACAGGATTCACTGAAAAAGAACATTTGACAAAGTTAGAAGAAGTCTTAAAACATTTCTCACAAGCTGGATTGCATTTTAAAAAAGAAAAGTGCACGTTCCCAGTGAGGGAGGTAATCTATTTGGGTCACCAGGTAGATTCACAGGGCCTCCACCCGGTTGAGGGGAAAGTGAGAGCCATAAGAGAGGCACCTGCACCAAATAACGCCTCAGAGCTCAAATCATTCCTAGGGATGGTCAACGATTATGGGTGGCTCTTACCCAATTTATCTACAGTGCCAGCCCCCCTGCATTCTCTGCTCAAAAAGAACTAATGTTGGTCTTGGGAGGAGCCCCAGAAAGAAGTTTTCATAAAGGTGAAACAATTGTTGCACTCGTCCAATCTATTGGTGCATTATGATCAGACGAAAGAATTGGTGCTGACATGTGACGCATCTCCCGACGGAGTGGGAGCAGTGCTTTCTCATTGGATGGACGATGGCACGGAACAGCCAATAGGTTATGTATCAAGAATGCTCACTACAGTGGAAAAGGGATACTCGCAGATAGAAAAAGGTCTGTCCACCATCTTCGGTGTCAAGAAATTTCACCAGTACGTGCATGGCCACCATTTTATAATTGTCTCAGACCACAAACCATTGCTAGAATTATTTGGTGAGGACAAGGCTATATCACCCATAGCATCAGCAAGAATACAACGATGGGCTTTAACTCTGGCAGCATATGAATACACTTTCATACATAGGCCTGGCAATCAAAGTGCAAACGCCAGCGCCCTTACTCGTTTGCCTTTGCAAGAAAATGATGAGCACGTCCCAGTTCCACAGGAACTTGTTTTACTGTTAAATTTCTTAGATTCCTCGCCGGTCTGTGCTCAACAGATCAGAGACTGGACAAGTCAGGACCCAGACCTATCTCAAGTACGAGAACAAGTGCTACATGTTTGGTCACAGGAGCCTGTAACTAATGAAATAAAACCGTACTTTAACAGAAGACATGAAATAACCAGCCACGATGGCATCCTATTGCGGGGAGCACGAGTGATAGTTCCTCCAAAGGGAAGGGAGCCTCTTTTAGTTGAGCTACACAGTGCCCATCCAGGAATTTCCCGAATTAAGACCATAGCACACAGCTATCTATGGTGGCCTGGGATGGATGGTGAAGCACAGAGTTTAGTAAAGCACTGTGTGAAATGTCAGCAACTGCAAAAGTTGTCAGTGACATCTATGTTACACCCATGGGAGTGGCCAGGTAGACCCTGGGTGAGGTTACACATTGACTACGTTGACCTTTCCTGGGAACAATGTTTCTGCTCATTGTTGATGCCCATTCAAAATGGTTGGACGTATACGAGGTGAAGTCACCGATGTTGGGCGCTACAATTGGGAAACTACATCAGAGTTTTGCCATTCACAAACCACCAGAAGTAGTTGTTTCCGATAACTGCACGGCATTTATGAGTACTGAGTTTCAATCGTTTTATCGGCCTCAACGGTATCACTCATGTGAAAACTGCACCGTATCACCCATCCTCAAACGGACTGGCTGAAAGGGTGGTTCAAATGTTGAAGGCAGGTATGAAAAAGCTGACTGGCGATTCCTTGGCAACCAAGCTAGCACGCTTTCTTTTTCATTACAGGGCTACCCCTCACACAACAACAGGTGTCACTCCTGTGGAGTTATTGTTGAAACACCGTCTCAGGACAAGGTTGAGTTTAAGAATGCCGAATTTAGAGGGGAAGGTGGAAAGGAGTCAGGGAAGCCAGAAAACTAGACATGGCTGGCATAGTCATGAGAGGAAATTTACCGTGGGAGAGCCGGTATACGTGAAAAATTTCGGAGAAGGACCAAAGTGGTTACCGGGTGAAATAAGTGCGGTGACTGGGCCTCTATCTTACCATGTGGAGGTGGAAGGCTGGATCATCCGTAAACATGTGGACTATTTAAGGAAGAGAGAGATAAATCACCAAGATTTGGTTCCACCAGTGATCATGACCGGCTCTGCGTTTCCTCTTGAGGATACTCAACCCAGGACTGACATGTCTGATGTTCCTGTAAGAGTTGAGGATACAGAACTGCAAGTGCCCACTGAAGCACCTGATGTTCAGGCAACTCTGGAAAAGGAGGTTCCTGACAAAGAATCTGAAGTTGTGGAGCTGCAACTTTCCACACGTACCAGGAAACCACCTGAAAGACTGAACTTGTAAATTCCCTACCCAGTGAAAATATTACGTTGTCTTGAAAAATTTGTACTTGAAAAAATAATATATATAGCTGAGTTAAACGGGGAGGAATGTAGTGGTTTTATTTATTGTGTAATGTACCTTTAAGAATGATACTTGTTAAGGAAGATCATATGATCTGTAGTAGCCATAGGAGAGTAGCTCGGGATACTTCAGCTGTCAGTGTAGAGATAGAGTTGGAGTTGAAAGCACACGTGCAATTGCTGCTGAGTATATTGTGAATGAATTTAAAGTTTCCACCCAAGCAGTGTCTGCAGATCAACTCTATCACTAATAGCACAACTTGGCCACACTACAACAGTTAGGGAAGAAAATCTGTTGTCTTTACCTGGTCTAGCCTACATGTGACTCCAGGTCCACACTAATGTGGGGCTCTTAACTAGCAAGTCACTCAGTTCAAGGGCAACTAGGGAAGGGCAACAAATGCTGGCCTTGCGAGTGACGCCCACATCCCATGAAAGAATAAATAAAAACAACCCTCTGATTTCCTCTGTAATCGCCCACTCTCAGTTTGCCCCCTTCCACTACAATAAATTTCCCCCCTCCCCTTGCCCTGACCTTTCTTTGCCCTTTTTTGCTCCCTTAGTTTCGCCCCTTCCCGGTCCCTTAATCTCCCCACTTTATTTGATCATGAGTGGCCTTTAGGTTCTCGAAGAGCTGCTGAGAAAAGATATTAAACAACAGGACACCCAACCTTTAGAAAGTAAATGCAGTAACTTTTGTAGGAGTCACCTGATCAAATGAGGACATTACCCGATGAAATTCCAAAAATGTCTCCAACCAGAGTTGGCAACACTAGTGTCAGGTGATGGATGATGGGGCGAGTGTAGGTGGAGTGGCTGGAGGTGGGAGGTCATGTGATGAAGCCTCCAGGATTGTATCAGAGCTGGCATTCCTAAGATCTCCCCCGAAAACAGGAAGTGTTGGAGCCAGGCAGGAGCCAGGCAATGTAAACATGGTTCTGGCTGGATGGAACTAGAACTGCAGCTGCCAGTCTTAACCCAGTCCCTGCTGTGTAAATGCAGCCTCAGATCCCTTTGCCACCCACCACTTTGGCTGAAAGTGTTAGCCACATAATGTGCTCCCAGCTCGCTGTGCCTGCTTTGTGACTGGTCAATTTATGCAATGGAACAACTGGAGAGAAGGGAACACCTCCTACAATCCCCAGCACTCTCTGAAAGAAATCCTCAGCTCTCATTCTTTGGTGAAATGTGACTGGATCTGCACAATCCAATATCATGTTTTACTTTTCAGCTATTTTAATCTAAAGGAAAGAATTTACATTTATCTAATAATTTTTATGAACTCAATGTTCCAAAGCACTTTACACTTAATGAAGTACTTTTGAAATGTCATCTAGGAAATACAGCAGCCAATTTGCACACAACAAGCTCCCACCAGCTATAAGAGTTACATAACCCAATTTTAATAGTTGAGTACAGTTTCACAAACTGAAAGGTATATCAAAACATATGTGTATGTGTGTGTTTCAGACACTTAACAGCACACATGTTTCACAAGGAACAGCATTTCATTCCTTTGGGATGTACAACATCATTTCCAACAGCTGAGGCTTTGCTGTTTAAGCCCATCTCCCACTGCAAGAATTCATTCATTTTCCAAAGGAAATTTAAAATGCAAAGTTAGGTTATCATTGATTACAAATGGTTTTTTGTCCCCTGAGAACTGGTATGAAAGGCCCTAATAATGATGACAAGAAAAGGCTACATAGGTTAGATATTGCAGCTATCCATCCACTTCAATTACCATAGCAAGCCAAGGGCCCTCGTTTGCCAATGTGCTTTTGAATTTACGTTTTCCTTTCTACAAAGCAATTGTGTGACATAAAAAGCAAAATTCTTGGTGTAAATTCTGTGTACTTCCAGAATATTTAAGAGCACTCTTGCCTCTGAATCACAGGCCATGTGTTGAAGCCTGTAGTAACTGAAGGTATAATCTCTCCTGCTGTCTGTCAGGGGTCACATGACGTTCTGGGAGGCTACGACCAACGAGCCCTAAGCGTGGGAAATCCGGAGGGTGGGGCTTCCTGATCAAGCATGTAGCACCTGAAAAACACTCTGTAATAAAGTTTATCTGTTTCTTGTTGAAACCTGTCGTTCCATCGAGTCATTTACTTTTGGCGATGAGGATAAAATAGCACCAACGCTGCACCTCACCTTGTTACTGTGAGTACTTTGAATCTTAAGAAGAAGAAAAGGCTACTCACCAGTCATGTCACTCTCTGGCAGAATCGATCCTTACGATGTGACTACAGAAGACTGGAGCCGGTATGTAGAACGCCTAGGTTTTTATTTCGTAGCAAACAAAATTACCATGGAGGAAAAGCAGAAAGCCATCCTTTTGAGTGTATGTGGTAGCAAGACATACAATCTCATTTGCAGCCTGACAGCCCCGAACGTGTCCAATTCTAAGTCCTTTAATGAATTAGTGGACCTCGTGAAAACACATTACCAGCTGAAGCCATCGGTAACAATGCAGCGTTTTAAATTTAATTCCAGAGTTAGGGCCCCAGGACAGTCCATCTATGTACAAGCCTGAAACAGTTGACAGACACACTGTGACTTCAGGGACACATTAAATAATTTGCTGTGGGAGCAATTAATTTGTGGGGTTCAGAACGAAGCCATTCAGTGTCATTTACTCACCGAGGTCGACATCAACTTGAAGCGTGCCCGAGAAATCTCCCTCGCCATGGAAATTGGTGCGAGAAATTCACAAGCTTTGCAACACATACAACATGGTGCTGTTCTTCCAGTGGGGCAGGAACCTACTGCCAGGCGTGGCGCAAAAACCAGACCAACAGCATCGAAGTGAGAGGCAATGCCCGCTGTTAGAAACATGAAAATGCCAAGCAGAAACACTTCAGCAGCGACTCCAAGGCTAATTTGTTATAGATGTGGAGGTGACCATGGACTGGACAGCTGTAAATTTAAGTAGGCAGAATGCTATTACTGTCATAAGAAAGATCATGTAGTAAGGCTATGCAGGGCAAAGTCAAAACAGCCCATAAAGCAGCAAACCAACATGACTGAATTAAAAAATACAGCAGAATCTGAAGCTGCCGACATCGACATCTATTCCCTGTATAACATAACCGCTGTAAAAACCAAACCTATCACTGTCACAATCCAATTTAATGAGCGCCACTAATAATGAAGGTGGATATGGGAGCCTCAACTACAGTGGTGGGAGAGCACACTTTCAAATATCTCAATGAAGGTACTCAGCCACTAAATCTGGAGTGGATAACCATTAAATTAAAGACATACACTGGTGGATCTATTCAGGTAAAGGGCATCGCCACAGTGCCAGTATCCTACAGGCAACAGACAGCCCAGCTGCCTGAGATAATAGTGAAAGGAGAAGGACCCAGTCTTTTAGGGATTTAATTTGGGCTGACACTCCAGTGTGACACTGAGGGGGTGTTCAACTGTTGATCAAGTCTGCCCTCTTGGGTGGACGTGAAAGATCCCATGGCACCTTTCAAAGAAAAGCAGAGGAGTTCTCCTGTATCTTGGAAAATATTTATCCCTCAGCGACCATCACTAAAAGAAATTAACTGGTCATTTATGTCATTACTGTTTGTGAGAGTTTGCTGTGTGCAAATCATTTGTTATCTTTACTACATTACAATAGTGACTACTTTTGTGAACTACTTCAGTAGCTGTAAAGCAATTTGGAATGTCCTGGGGTTGGGTTGCCAGATGTGATTTAATGTATTCCAGAAGGGTTTCATCGTATGACTTGCCCCCACGCTCCAGTCATTAGTTGGCCAACACATCTATCCTTGTGACATACTGCCTTCCTACACCAACTGGAAAGCAAAAAGACTCATTATCCAATCGGATGATGCTTGACTGCTTGCCAAACAACCTTCTACATAATTTTCAATATATTTATATCTGTTAAAGAGAAATGTTTAAACAAAATGACAAAAAAGCAATCTTTTTTAATGTCCTGATGATTTTTCTCCAGAGTTGCACACAGCAGTGTCCTAGAGATTGATCTTCAATTCCTGGAGACTCCAGGCCAATCCTGGAGAGTTGGCAACCCTAACCTGACGTCTTGACAGGTGCTATATAAATGTAAGTTCTTTCCTATTCTTTCTTCTTTAGCACAATTAGGAATATTATTATCACTGTATCTTATGATTTTCCAGGACTACTGTCAATTTAGTGGTATCATGTACCATCGGGTTCTATACTTAACACAGTGACAAAATGTGGAATGTTCAGTAAAATGACACATTGCACTCTGCATAGTTGTGCCTTTTTGAGAAAGAAACCTTTATACACTTCACTAAATTGGCATTACAGGAAAAGGTGAGCTCTTCATTGAACAAAGGTCCATGAGGTGGACCTTTATTCTCCTTATTCTACAATGTTTCCTGTTTTAAAAATTAATTCTGCAGAGATACAGGATTAATATTAAAAGCATACATGTGGAAATGTTTGCCCAGTGTATATCCTGATGGTTATTTTGATAGATGGATGCATTGCTATTGTACAGGGAGCTATGAGCTAGGAATAGTGGCAGAGGTTCACCTTTCTGACGGAAGCACATCAAAATATAAGGCAGATATAATTAATTATGCAGTGTTCAAATCCCAGCAGGACTGCTGTTGGGATATAAATTCAATTAATGCAACTTAGTTCCAGTAATGGTGACTTCGAAACTATCATTGTTTGCCATAAAAACCCATCTAGTTCACTAATTTCCTTTAGGGAAGAAAATCTGCCATCCTTACCTGGTCTGGTCTACATGTGAATCCAGACCCACAGAATAATGGTTGCCTTTGTAATGGCCTAACAAGCCACTCAATTTAAGAGCAAATTAGGGATGGGCAACAAATACTGATCTTAGCCAGCGACACACACACCATGAAATAATTTTTTTAAATTATGAGGTGATCTCTTCAAGTTCCTGGTTGATTTCAACTTATAAACTAATAACAATGCTTGCAAAAGTACAGCTTAGAGCCGACAAGGCTCTTTTAGTTTGAGGCTTTGCAACTGTAGTCACCCATCCAAATTTCCTGGACATTAGCTCAGTTTTGAGGATGTCCAATGTTTTTTTGGTTGCTCCCAATGGGAGTTAGCTCACTTGCCTGAGATGAGCTCTTTCCTGCTTTCCTTCTTCCTTGTGGTGGTTCACTTCAGCCCACAGAAAAAAAAGGATGAACATCACATTTATTCCCTGAACTATTTTATAGTTAGTTTTAAGTCATGAGACAAACTCGGGGTTGAGTCATATTCTGCAGCTGGTGAAATGTAACTCCTTCATATCAGAGCTGAAACGAAACAAAGCAGATGTGTATTTCTTTTTATTCTTTCGTGGGCTGTGGGTGTCAGTGACAAGGCTGGCATTTATTGCCCATCCCTAATTGCCTTTGAGAAGGTGGTGGTGAGGTGAGCTGCCTTTTTGAACTGCCAGAGTCCATCTGGCCTCTGCAGCAGGTACAGCTGTGTGGAGTGGTTTGCAGAAAGCAGTTAAGAATCAATCACATTGCTGTGGGTCTGGAGTCACATGTTGGCCAGGCCAGGCCAGGTAAGGACGGCAGATTTCCTTCCCTAAAGGGACATTAGCAAATGAGGTGGGTTTTTACAACAATCGATGGTAGTTGTCATGCTCACCATTACTGAGACTTTTATTAATTAATTGAATTCAAATTCCATCAGTTGCAATGGTGGGATTTGAACCTGTGACTCTGCTGGAGCATTAGCCTGGGACTCAGGATTAGTTTAGTAACTTTACCACTATGCCACCATCTCCCCCAGTTAAGAGCGCCATGCCTCTTAACTAGATTTCTTTGTCTTGCATCACGACTCAAGTTGCAGCAGAAAGCTGTTAGTTATTTCTATAATAATGTCAAACTAGTTTACATATACATATTCACTATAATAAGTGACATTTTGCGATCTCCTCTATGTGCCATGGATCCCAAATCTAACAGAAGAACCTGCCTCTTTCATAATTCACATGGCAATCCACCTAGGTGTTCTCATCACACAGCGTGACTTCCTGCACAATAAATATATATAAATATAAATTCTTCTCAGAGTCACACCTCCTAAGCCTGCAGGCTCCTGTTCTTCTATCATTAGCAGCAGTTGGCTCCAGTACACTATTTTTGAGAAGTTTGCCATCTTATCTTCAATTTAATGGCTATTATTTTGTGTGAGTTTGTCACATTGAAGAATGTCACTGTTGGAGAGTAGAATAGTTTCTCAAATGAGGCAGTAAGCAGGCACTGGAATAAAGATCCTTATTGCCCAAAAATGTGTCATTACTCTCCACTTCAGAAGATCATTTCTATTGCACCAGAGTTCCATATTATTTCCATGGAGCAGAAAGGCATCCAGGTTGGAATAAACTCTATTTACTTTTATGGATATGAAGGACCAACTGGGCAGTGTAGAGCACGAACTAAAATTGGAATGAAAGAAAGGACTGTCATTTTTTTTTTGATTGATATTTCTTTCATGGGATGTGGGCATTGTTAGTAAGGCCAGCATTTGTTGCCCATTCCTAATTGCCCTTGAAATGAGTGGCTTGCTAGGCCATTTCAGAGTCAGTTACGAGTCAACCACATTACTATGGGTTTGGAATCACATGTAGGCCAGACCAGGTAAGGACAGCAGATTTCCTTCCCTAAAGGACATTAGTGAACCAGATGGGTTTTTACAGCAACTGATGATAGTTTCATGATCACTCAGACCTTTCATTGCTTCAGCATGTCCCAAAGTACTTTACAGCCAGTGACATACTTTTGAAGTATCATCACAGCTGTAGTGTAGGGAACAGTGGCAGTCAATTCATGCACAGCAAGATCCCAAAACAGCAATGAAAGAAATAACTAGATCAACTGATTTAGGTGTTGATTGTGGACAGGGATCACCCAAAATATGACATCTCCAAATGTGCAGTACTCTATTAGTACTGCAGTAGAGTGCCAACCTGGATTATGTTCTCTTAAATCTTGAAGAAGGACTCAAACCACAAACTTATAACATCTTAGAGAGCCTCCACTGAACCACAAGTGGCATTAAGATAAGGCATGGAGGTGGGGCATTCAGCAACTCACATGTTGTTGATTGATCCGACAACAATCAGCATTGAAACTCGATATAACAAAGAGACTTTCACTTATTATCTTTCATGACATTCACCTTGAGAAGCAAATGATTAACCACCTTTATTCTGGCCTGCATTTACTCTTACCAGCCTATTGGGTCACTCAGCTGATTTCTAAGGGTTCCACTTTTGGTTGTTGACAATTTTTACACAGTTGGGGGCACATACAAGACAGATCAATAACCACTTGAATTCCAAGCATGTTTTTCGTGCCCATCAGTTCTCCCAACATAAGTTTGAGGTGATGCATTTGGGGAGGACTAACACAGCAAGGGAATACACAATGAATGGTAGGACCCTAGGAAGTACAGAGGATCAGAGGGACCTTGGTGTACATGTCCATAGACCCCTGAAGGCAGCAGCACAGGTAGATAAGGTGGTTAAGAAGGCATATGGGATACTTGCCTTTATTAGCCAAGGTATAGAATACAAGAGCTGAAAGTTATGTTGGGACTGTATAAAATACTAGTTAGGCCACAGCTGGAGTACAGTGTGCAGTTCTGGTTGCCGTACTACAGGAAGGGTGTGATTGCACTGGAGAGGGTGCAGAGGAGATTCATCAGGATGTTGCCCAGGCTGGAGCATTTCAGCTTTGAAGAGAGACTGGATAGGGTAGGGTTGTTTTCCTTTGAGCAGAGAAGGCTGAAGGGGGACCTGATTGAGGTGTACAAAATTATGAGGGGCATAGATAGGGTAGATAGGAAGAAACATTTCTCCTTAGCGGAGGTGTCAATAACCAGATTTAAGGTAAGGGGCAGGAGGTTTAGAGAGGATTTGAGGAAAAATTCTTACACCCAGAGGGTGGCTGGAATCTGGAACACACTGCCTGAGGGGGTGGTAGAGGCAGGAACCCTCACAACACTTAAAAAGTATTTGGATGAGCACTTAAAATGCCATAGCATACAGTGCTATGGGCCAAGTGCTGGAAAATGGGATTAGAATAGATAGGTGCTTTATGGCTGCCATGAACACGATGGGCTGAAGAGCCTGTTTCTGTGCTGTATAGCTCTATGACTCTATATGAAGGTCAAACTACTGAAGTATTCCTGGGATTTGGTAAACCATTTTGCTTTACTTATCGCCATTGCTAACATTAATCCTTCAACCAACATCACTGAAAACAGATTACCTGGTCATTATCTCATTGCTCTCTATGGGATCTTTCTATGCACAGATTGGCTGCCACATTTTCCTATATTGCTACAGTGTGTACATTTCACAAGTACCTGATGGGCTGTAAGGTGCTTTGGGATGCCCTGTGAAAGGCACTATAGAAATGCAAGTCTTTCCTTCTTTATTGAGTAAAAATTGCAAGCAGAGGAACTTAAATACAAATATAAATGCAAGTTCTTTCTTTCATACCTGTTGATACATGTGTGTGGCAATTTTACACAACAAGGGGCTCTATTGGACTCCTTGCTTGTCAACAATAATTGTTTGATAATTACTATAGTACACAGTCTCGCACTATTGTCCAAAATGCCTGGCATCAGCTGATGGTTGGCTCTGGTTAAAAGCATTGGTAAAAATTCAAAATTCATGATGATGGAAATGCTTGGCACCAGCTCTGCAAATGCATTTAATTTAATTTATGAGCATGTTGCTGTATCATTGACATCCTGTGTTGTCTTCTGAAGTCTGGGCTAGAGAGAGGAGAGGGTGGAATTAAAGGAGACTTTCAAAACTTGCCCAGATTATTGTTCCTATGCTCTTTTAATAAATTTGAAGAATTATCCAGCCTGGATGCACAGAGCTTTGAAGAATCAGAGAATCGTAGAATGGTTGCAACACGGAAAGAGACTATTTGGCCTGTCATGTCCATGCTGGCTCTCTGCAAGATAAACTCAGCTGGTCCCACTCTCCTGCATGGTTCCTGGAGCCTCGCACATTTCATCTGTTCAGCTATTTATCCAATTCCCTTCTGAAAGCCGCGATTGAATCTGCCTCCACCACACTCTCAGACAGTGCAGTCCACATGCTAACCACTCGCTGTGTGAAAAAAGCTTTTCCTCATGCTGTCCTTGCTTTTTTTGCCAATCACCTTAAATCTGTGTCCTCTCATTCTCAACCCTTCCACCAAGAGGAATAGTTTCTCTCTATCTACTCTGTCTGGACACTTCATGATTTTGAACACCTCTATCAAATCACCTCTCAACCTTCTCATCCCTAGGAGAACAATCCCAGCTTCTCCAATCCAATCTAAAGTTCCTCACCCCTAGAACCATTCTCATGAATTTTTTTCTGAATTGGACTCAATACTGCAAATAATACTCCAAGAGTTCAACATTCTATATCAGCCCCGTTTATTGGGTCAGATCATATGTGATGCAAAACATGTGAATGCTGAGAGTTTCAATAAGGAACACAATGGTAGAAGAGCTTGAATAAAAAGGGAATCTGTGTCACTTCCACAGAACACTAGGGTTAACATTTGGTCATCACTCACAGGCGCAAAGCATAAAACCAATTCCTTAAAATAAAGTTTTTTAAAAAATAGACAGACTTAAGGTGAAAGGAGCCATAATTAAATGACAATAGCTGAACATTAAATTTTAGTTTCTTCATAGCGAAGGTCAATGCAAGTAAACTCATGCAGTATTGCATTAATATTTGGTTAATATGAAGTTGTTATGATTTGCTAGAAAAAGAGACATGCTACCAAAGCTTTTCGTCTTGTACTCATCAGGACAGCTTGCAAGAAATTACGAACAGCAATGGGAACAACAATTTATACTGTATGAGAGGAGAGTGCTGATTGGTTGGCAAGTGGACTCTGATTGGTGGAGACATTGTCCTGGAGAATGCAGCATGGAACAGTTAACTGCCCAGCTTTGTTCAAATTCAAACCGGGCAGGTCGATTCTGATTAGTCAAGGCATTGCCCTGGGGAATGAACCAGGGAATGACTGTTCCCTAAGCTTTAGTTTAGTTGAAAAACTAAACTAAAGTTGAAAAAGGCGCAAAGTGTCGACATGTTTCTTCTGTACGAAAAAGATTTTTAAAAAAAGCTTTTATTTATTAAATAAGTAATTTTATAAATAAAGATTTTTAATTTATTTTTCAGCAATACTTAAGTTCCTTACTACCAAACGACTATGAGTTGTAATGCACTGCCTGAAAAGGACAGTGGAAGCAGATTTAAAGGTAAATGGAATTGGATGTACATTTAAAAAGGAGAAATTTGTATGGCTATGGAGAAAGAGTGGGGGAATGGGACAAATGGAATAGCTTCTTCAAAGAGCCAGCACAGACACGGTGGGCCAAATAGCCTCATTCTGTGCTGTAAGATAGTAGCACTTAAATGTTAATTTTGTAAGAGATTATTTTGCAGAACAAATGATCTTTGAAACACTGGTCCTCAGTATTTTGATGTACCATTCTTTATATTATTACAGTGCATCCCAATTCATCAGTTGCAAGAAATATGATCCTTTGCACCAAGAGAAACTCCTTCAGGCTGATTTGCACAGCAGGAAACCTCTTTAGACAACCCCATCGAGAACGCATGTTACAGGTCAACATGAACCATTTAAGAAAAGCTTCACTGTTCAGACCTACGTTCCCTGAAACACTGACATATATTTTGTTTAACCTTGCATTGCCACATGCCGAAGCCAGCTTTTCAACAAACACCCCTTTGCAAAAGTGTTTGTTATCGTAAAGACTGTGGAACTTTACTGCACGATTTTATTAAAAGGAGTGTATATTGACAGTAACTCAGGCCTGAGCCTTAAAGTTTCCTGGCTTCTTAAATTTCCACTAGATATTAGTTTTGTAGTGAGGGTGGAGATAAAGGAGCTTAATAATTAGTGAAACAGAGGGAGGCCATTCGGCCCCACAACTCTACTCCACCATCGATTAGATCTAAGTTGATCTGAACTTCAATTCCATTGATCCATCTTTGCTCCTTATCTTGATACTCTGACCTAGCAAACGTCAAGTGATCTCAGTATTGAAAACTCAAATTGGCTCTCATCATCCACAGCTTTTTGGAGGAGGGAAGTCCGGAGTTCCCCGTGTATGAAGAAGGGCCTCCTGATTTCACAGCTAAATGGCCTAGCTCTAACTTGAAGGTTACGTTCAGATTTGTAGATTTTTAATTTCATGTGTTTATTTGTCATTCAAAAATCAGGTAAAATCAAAGCCCCAGAACACAAAATGGTTACACGGTTATGAACACATGAATTAGGAGCAGGAGTAGATAATTCGGCCCCTCGAGCCTGCTCTGCCATTTGATAAGATCATGGCTGATCTGAATATAACCTCAACTCCACTTTCCTGTCTGTCTCCCAATAACAAGGGTGTCACTGAATCTATCTAACTCAGCTTTGAATATATTCAATGACCCAGCCTCCACTATTCCCTGAGGAAGCAAATTCCACAGGCTAACGACCGTCTGAGAGGAAAAAACTTCTCCTCGCCTCCATCCGAAATAGGAGACCACTTATTCTTAAACTGTGCCCCCCTAGCCCCGCCCATAAATGGAAATATCCTCCCATCATCCACCCTGTCAAGTCCCCTCAGGATCTTATATGTTTCAATAGGATCACCTCTCATTTTTCTAAACTCCAATGGAAATAGTCCCAACCTGTTATTATTTATTTATAGTTGTTACAGAACTTGAATATTGTTGAAAAAAGAGACATGTCGAAGCTGTTCTTCTCGCACTCTTCAGCACACTTCTCAGGAATACAAATATGGGGGAAGACAACAATTTATTTGTATGTGAAGACAGAACATTCTGTATTTGCAGACAGAAAGAACGTGTACACACATTGTACCTGTTTCAACTAAACAAAATAAGTGACAGCCATTTGCTGACTCATTCCTCAGAGTCAAGCTACCTGGTTTAAATTTCAAATAATGCTTGGCAGTTAACTATCAGTCACAAGCACTGATGCATTTTCCATGGCAACGTCTCTACCAATCAGAATCCACTTGCCAACCAATCAGCACTCTCTTCTCATACAGTATAATTTGTTGTCTTCCCCCGATATTGGTATTCTTGCAAAGTCTGCTGAAGAGTGGAAGACGAAAAGCTTCAACGTGTCACTTTGTTCACCACTATTATTTATTTATTTACCATGAATCTACTTCTGGATCTTTTTCTAGAATTATTATCCCACATCTTGTCATTCAAGTCATTTGATTTGTACGGTGAAATGTATCAGACTCAGTTGGTGACATAATGCATATTTTCTTCAAATAGATAAAGTGGGTCCAAATAAATGCCAATAATTTACCAGTGTTCTGCCAAATATTCTCACAGGATTTGGTATCAGAATTGAGAAATACCTGCACCAGTTAACCTAAATGTGTTATTTTAAGAGTATTCCTTGCTATGTTTGTATGTCACCTGCTGGGTATATGATATTTTAATAGAAAGTTGAATAACAAAACAGATGTATTGATGTACATCGAAAGCAATGATTAAGTGGGCAGGGCAATTGAGGCTGAAAATGCAATAAAGTGAAAAAGAAATAGGGGCTGAAATTGGCCTATGCCAGCATGAGGAAATGGGCTAAAATAAAGGCAAAATACTGCAGATGCTGGAAATCTGAAATAAAAACAGAAAATTCTGGAAAAGCTCAGCAGGCCCTGGTAGCATCTGTGGAGAGAGAAACAGAGTTAACGTTTCGAGTCCATATGACTCTTCTTCAGGGCTGGAGAAGAAGAAAAGTCATATTGGACTCGAAACGTTAACCCTTGTTTCACTCTCCAGAGATGCTGCCAGACCTGCTGAGCTTTTCCAGCATTTTCTGGTTTTATTGCAAAATAGGCTTGTGGTGAATAGTAAGCCTGTTTTATACTGCACCACTTATTTCCCTTTGAGTTGGAAGATATTGCCAAGAATTTTACTTTCGAACCAATGAGACCAGGAAACGAGTCTCCAAAAAGAGTGTGAATTATCATTCAGTGGAAAAAACATTGGACGTTGTTAAAAAAAACTGCTTCCGATTCACTAGGGGTGGACGTCTCCCATCCGGGACTAAGTGCCGTGATGGGGGCGGGGACTGGGAGTGGTTCCCGCTGCAATGGCTAATGGGAAATCCTGCAGTACCTTCCGTCCCCGCCATCATTAATTATGCAGCCGGAGGTTTCACGAGATCTTCCATGGCAGGGTAGGCTGGCTGGCACGCATTCTGCTGTCACATCTGGGTGCCATATTTAAAAGGCACCCGGACATCCTCACTGTCAATACAAACTACAGAGATGTCTGGAAGGGGAGGTGAAGGCCCAGCACTGAAGTTTAGTGACACCTCCCTGCGCGTTCTCCTGGACCATGTCCAGGTCCGGAGGAATATACTGTACCTGAGGAATATACTGTATCAAAGGAGGAGGCCATGTAGGGAAACCAGTCCTGCATGGGTGCAAGTGGCCGATGCCGTCAGTGCCCAGGCTGTACAGAAAAATTCAGCAACACAATGCTGCAAGAGGATGAACAGCACCATTGTCTCCGCCAGGGGTAAGTAGCTCCTCATAAATCACAATGAGACCAGTATGTCAGGGTACATGGGCCTCAGTGGCAACGGCAAAGCTCACAGCCCCACTGCAGTGCATCCACTCTGTGGTGGAGCGACCACTGTGCCTCCTTCACCCTTCCACATGCAGAGAACAGTGTATGGAAGTGGGGGTGAGGGGGAATGGGGCTTAGGCACAGAGGGCACTGGCAACCTCTGGGAATCAGATGCCCGTCTGAGCATGTGGATGGGCTCAGCACTCTGGAGGGAGCTGGTCCACAACCCTTCTGGACAACTTGCAGCGCACTAATGCCATGCCACACAACTGTGGGCTATCTTACTAGTGGAATGATGAGATTTGAACCAAATTGCAATGTTCAAATGGATGAAACTCCTCTCAAACTCTTTGAGCAGGAGAAGATGAGGCACAACCAGAAAGAAGGGGAGAAGGCGAGAGGGAGGTACCCACATCTGACAGAGTTTGAAGAGAGGGCAGCTCTACTGGCAGGTGCGGAGCGGCACCAGGCCATTGGCGATGGAGAACTTGGACTAAGGATCTATCCATGGTATAGAAACCTGAGGTCAAATGTGCCTCCATGTTGGAGGCTGCTCATGCTGGCATGTACAGTCTCCTCTCTCATTTACAGGTACCATGAGGAAGAAGCCAAGGCTCAAGGAGGAGGGCTCCCTCAGGCCTCAGCAGCAGCCCCAGCCCAGCACAGAGGAGAGCCAACAGAGAGGAGACGTACACCTGTAGACGCATCAGAACAGACACCTGCACCCCCCACCAGCCCAGGCTCACACACCTTGGTGGGTATCAGTTGTAGCTTAGGAAGGGTCTCACAATCCGGTGATCACCGCACAGACCTGCCCGCAGCAGGAGGAGGCAGGGTCAGCCAAACTCAACGGCACTCGGGGGATTCCTGGGGAAGAGGCATCTGTGAGGTCCGAGTCAGATGACAAGCCTCTGGATTCGGCCTTCCAACTTATCATGGAGAGTCAGCAAGAGGCTGAGCAACATCAGACAGAGCTGTAAGAGGCCCTCAAAAGAGTGGTACATGAATCGGAGGAGCCTGCCTGCCTGCTCTCTGACGACATGGTGCCTACATGCACTAAGGTCACCATGGGGAAGGTGGCAGACGTCATGGAGTACCTTGTCCAGCAGGACATCCAGTTTCAGCCGGAGATGCGCGCAGACCTGCACTCCATCGTGGTGGCCATGGGTGAGTTACTGCAGTGGCAATGTGAGAGAGGGATGGGACACCTTGATCTCCCTCCAGGTGCTCCTTCTCTTTGAGGAGTCAGGTCGGGCCCTCAGGCACATGAAGGGAGGAGGAGCAGCAGCTGGAAACCCCTGGGTTATCCACTCAGGAATCCCAGAGGCTGCCCTCTCCCTCCAAGTCTCTTTTGCCTGTGACACCCTCAACCTCGTCCTCTGTCACCGCAGAAGGAGCAGTTGGCCTACAGGCGGACAGCTAAAGGAAGCCGGAGCCCTCAGGGCCTTGGCTCTCCAGAGGACAACTGCTGAAATCATCAAAGACAACAGGGCCAACTAGTCAGCAGGCTGCCTCCACCCCTGCTGCGGATGTCAGGGTAGCACCTAGAAGAAGGGGTAGGCCACATAAAATAGAGAAATTTTGACCACAACTGATTGCACAGGTGAACAAATATTGTCACAAATCTAACCTTTGTAATTATAATCACTTTCACGGTATAATGTGTGCAGCTATTTCTCAGCGTCGTTCTTAGAGCTTAGCGACCACATCCCCACCACCCCCCAGGCATCTGTCCTGCACTCAGCCAACCCCACACGTGATTCTCCAGGGAGAAGGATCTGTGGCAGGGCCTTTCAGAGCCATGAAGAAGCACTCTCTCGTACATGCAGAGCCTTCATCCATCAACCTCATACCACAGGTCCCTAGCATAGGCAAGACTGCCAGCTGGAGTTCCCTTTCAGCTGTCCAGCTGAGATGACCTGCATGTCCCCCCAAGCACTGATCCAACTCCCATGTAGTACCTATGTCTGTCCAGCACGATGCTCTGCTCACTCCTGAATTGACCAGAATCACAGAATGCTAACGGCACAGGAGGCCATTCAGCCCATTGTGTCTGCGCCAGCTGTCCAAATGAACATTATGACCTAGTGCCATTGCCCTGCCTTTTCCACGTACCCCTGCACATTGTTTCAATTCAAATAATCATCTAATGTCGTTTTGAATGCCTCGATTGAACCTGCCTCCACCACACTTCCAGGCAGTGCATTCCAGACCTGAACCGCTCACTGTGTGAAAAAGTTTTTTCTCACATAATTTTTGCTTCTTTTGCAAATCACTTTAAATTTGTGCCCCCTCATTCTTGATCATTTTATGAACAGGAACAGCTTCTCCCTATCTACTCTGCCCAGTCCCCTCATGATTTTAAACATCTTTATCAAATCTCCTCTCAGCCTTCTTCTCTCCAAGGAGAACAGTTCCAACCTCTCTAATCTATCCTCATAGCTGAAGTTTCTCATTCCTGGAACCATTCTTGTAAATCTCCTCTGCATTCTCTCCAATGCATTCACATCTTTTCTATAGTGTGGCGCCCAGAACTGTACAGAATATTCCAACTGAGCTCTAACGAGCATCTTATATAATTTCAGCATAACCTCCTTGCTCTTGTACTCTATGCCCCTATTGATAAAGCCCAGGATACTATATGCTTTATTAACTGCTCTCTCCACCTGTCTTGCCACCTTTGATGATCTATGCACATATACACCCAGGCCTTTCTGCTCCTGCACCCCCTTCAAAACTTTCACCCCTTATTTTATATTGTCTGTCCATGTTCTTCCTCGCATCACCTCACTTCTCTGCATTGAACTTCATCTGCCCACTCCAACTTGTCTTTGTCCTCTTGAATTCCACACCGTCCTCCTCGCAGTTCACAACATTCCCAAGCTTCGTATCATCTGCAAACTTTGAATTTGTCCCCTGTACACCAAGATCTAGGTCATTAATATATATCAGGAAAAGCAAGGGTCCCAATATCGACTCCTGGGGAACTCCACTGCAAACCTTCCTCCAGCACCAAAAATATCCATTGACCATTACACTCTGCTTCCTATTTTTTAGCCAATTTTGTATCCATGTGCCTTTTATTCCATAAGCAATAACTTTTCTCACAAGTCTGTTGTGTGGCACTGTATCAAATACCTTTTGAAAGTCCATGTACACCACATCAACAGCATTACCCTCATCTACCTTTTCTGTTACTTCTTCAAAAAACTCCAGCAAGTTAGTTAAACATGATATCCCCTTTAAAAATCCATGCTGGCTCTTCCTTATCAACCCATATTTTTCCACATGACTACTAATTCTATCCCGAATAATTGTTTCTAGAATCTTGCCCACCACTGAAGTTAAACTGACTGGTCAGTAATTGCTGGGCTTATCCTTATGACCTTTCTTGAACAAGGGCGTAATGTTTGCAATTTTCCAGTCCTCTGGTACCTCCTCTGAGTCTAGGGAAGACTGAAAGTTTATGGCCAGTGCCCCTGCAATTTCTACTCTCACTTCCTTCAATATCCTTGGATGCATCTCATATGGCCTTGGTGTCTTGTCAACTTTAAGTACTGACAGTCTATTCAACACTTCCTCCTTATCAATTTTGAACCCTTCTAATAACAGTGTTTCCTCATTTGTCACCATGGCCTGGGCAGCATCTACCTCCTTGGTAAAGATGGATGCAAAGTATTCATTTAATACCTCAGCCATAGCCCATTTGTCCAGGTGTAAATTCCCTTTTAGGTCCCTAATTGGCCCTACTCCACCTTTTACCATCCTTTTACTATTTATATGCCTATAGAAGACTTTGGGATTCCCCTTTATGTTGGCTGCCAGTCTTTTCTCATAATCCCTCTTCACTTCTCTAATATGCTTTTTCATCTCCCCTTTGAACTTCCTGTATTCCTCTTGGTTCTCAATTATATTTTCTACCTGATACCTGTCATTAGCACGCTTTTTCTTCTTTATCTTAATTTCTATCTCCTTTCATCCAGGGAGCTCTGGATTTGTTTGTTCTACCATTCCCTTTCGATGGAATATACCTTAACTGTGCCCAAACCAATTCTTTTTTGAAGGTAGCCCATTGTTCAGCTAAAGTTTTTCCTGCCAATCTTTCGTTCCAGTCTATCTGGCCCAGCTCTGTTCTTGCCCCATTGAAGTCGGCTCTTGTCCAGTTAATTATTTTTACTCTGGATTGCCTGTTGTCCTTTTCTATCATCATCCTAAAAGGTACAATACAATGATCACTGTCTCCTAAATGTTCCCCCACTGACACTTGATCTACTTGGCCCACCTCACTTCCAAGAACCAGGTCCAACAGTGCATCTTTTCTTGTTGTACTGGACACATACTGCTCTCGAAAATTTTCCTGAACACAATCTAGGAACTTTTGCCCCTCTCCGACCTTTACTGTCCCAGTCTACATTCAGGTAATTAAAGTCACCCATTATAACTACTCTATAATGCTTGCGTCTCTCTACAATTTCACTGCAGATTTGTTCTTCTACATCCTTCCCACTAGTTGGCCGTCTATAGATTACACCGAGCAATGTAATTGCACCCTTTTTGTTCCTTAGCTCTAGCCAAACCAGTTCTGTCCTTGAACCCTCTGGGACATCCCCTTTCTCCAGCACTGCAATGCTCTCCTTAGCCAATACCGCCACCCCTCCTTTCCTATCTTTTCTGAACACCTTGTTTGGAATATTTAACACCCAGCCCTGCCCTTCCTTGACCCAGATCTCTGTTATCATCACAACATCATAGTTCCACATGGCAATCTGCGCCTGTAACTCCCCAATCTTAATTACTATATTCCATACAACCAGCATGGTAGTTGTTATGTATTTTCTGCACTCCCCCACCATTTCCCCTCCCTCAGTCACCCATGCCCTTTCCCCCATCACCATTGATCCCCACCAGCCCCCAGCATCACCTCCAACCTCTCCACTGTAACCTTCCAACCTTAACCCTTTTCCTTTGAGAAGGTCCAGGTGAATGTGTACATTCCCCTCCTGCCCAAAAATCTCATCTCTGCGCACAATGACCTGCCCCTGTAACCTTAACCATCCCCTCCTATCACGCCCAGAGTTCACAACCCAGGAGTCAACAGTTGCCTCCTGTTGGTACCCTGTCCCTGTGAGTACGTTCACCTGGACATCCCCCCAATCATTTCACCCACCTGGGCATGCCCACGCCCCCATCACCCGGCTACCAACGAAGCCCTTTCCAAAACTCCCCTTCCGTTCCCTGCACCGCATTGCTACACCCCTGTGAAACCTTTTCATGGACCCCCACAATCCTACCATATCTGTAGTGTCATAGCCTTCTTTAACAGCCCCTCCCACAACCCTTCTTCACCACCCATCAGTACCTCCTGCTGCCTTCCATCTGAACCCCTGTGGCAAAGTCCCTGGAAGAATGTCCAAAGCCTGAGCGAGTTGGCTGTGTGGAGAGCTCCTACCTTCTCATAGCCCTTTGTGGAGGAGCCACATGGATGAAGCTCCACCCACCCTGTGCTGGATATGGTGATCCAGGGTCCAGCAGCTGGAGGGCTCCATCACCACCTTGTTCGTGAGCTGACCAAGGCTCTTAAGGTATGTCCTGACTTCTGCACACCACGTTGGTCCAGATGGGTTCTGAACTAGTATGTTTTCCCGCTGGTGTCGCGGAGAATTGGGTGTGGGTGGAAGATTCCGGCCAGGCCTTCATCCGCATCTAATTACCAGGATGCTAATCAGCTTCACGCTGGCCTCCAGCTGGAATCATGACCTGCCGTGGCGGGAAGCATCGGAAGATCCTGCCTTCATTTTACGCCAGCATGAAACCAGTATTTAGACTTCCTGCCGAATTCTACCCTCCCCCAAACCCCCACCCCCTGCCCTGCCCCCACCCCCGCCTTTGATCTGCCAGTGGGGTTGTGGGAGAATTCTGCCCTACAATCCCCTTTCACACTGCTGGCACAGAACCTCCTTAGCAAGTGGCCTAAATGCTGCTGATCCAATGGAAGTTGAGGAACAGAGGTTGAATCCAAAGGCTGGGTAGGCCTGAGAGCATGAGTTGAGATCCTGCCTTGGGAACGTGAGTTCATTTTTTCTTTAATCTGGAAATAAAAAGCTGGTAACTGCAAATGTGACAATGGAGCTGTCAGGTTTTCGTAAAATTGTTCACTAATCTTCAGGAAGGAAACCTGCTGTCCTTAACTGGTCCAGCCAATAAACGACTCCAGTCACACACCAACCCAGTTCCCTCTTAACTGCTCCCTGAAGTGACTGAACAAGTCATTCAACTTCCATCACCATCTCAGGGCAACTGGGGATGGTTAGAAAAAGCCTGGACTTATCTTGAGAATGAAAAGAACAAAAGAGTTGATAAATAGAAAGGAGGCAAGAAACAGACTTGATAAATGGAGGTAAGAATAGAGAGTAATTCAACACTCCAAACAAGCAGCATGGGCCAGGAATGAGCTACCAAATGTGGCTGTAAGTTGCTGAGTCGCACTTTATGGGAAAACCAAGTAACATGGGTGATTTCTAACTGCTCACTCTCCCTGTTTACGTGAGTGGGGCGTGGTGGGAGGGGGGTAGGGTGGTGGAGTATCGGGTTAAAATCACTCTCCCCAAGGAATTTGGTTGCATTCGTGTCCAACTGTGGTTTGGCTTTATTTTTGCGGTCAAATTACTCTCAAAAGGAACTGGCTTTGAGGCTGACCCAATTCACTTTGAATCCTTCTAGCTCTTTAACAGGGTAGACTTCCAGACCCCCTCTGCTGGGCTGGATTCAATCCCAGATCCCAGGTGGCGCAAGGACTCTGCGGTTGATAGGCCACAACATTCAACTGGCCGGCATTACCTCAAGCTGCTGATCAGGAGCTGACTGACCAGGCTTGCTTTATTTTATGATAATGAGCTGTGACAATGGGCAATGTATTTTCAGATTGAGACACTCTGGCAGTCTCTCGATTCTAAGTGCGTTGTTGAATAATTCAGGAGCTGTGTGCAGCGGCGTTTAAAATTTATACCACACAAGTGGGCTGAGTCTTACTGCATTTGATTAAGTTGAAAAACATGCCCAAGAATAACATCACAATATGAATATTAATCAGGTGCAGCCTGCTGTTAGTTACTGCAAATAAAAAAGCTTATCTTCTCTACTGACAAGCTTTGCTATGTTTCTTGAACACTGTTGTTACTGTGATAAGCACCAGTGATGAAATGCTTGCCCTGTGACTGGCATTCTCACCTCAGATTCTATAAACTGTGGGTTCCAAACCTACTCAAGAGATTTATAATCCACCTGGAAGTTCCCCTCCAAGCCACTCACCATCCTGACTCGGAACTATATTGCCGTTCCTTCACTGTCGCTGGGTTAAAATCCTGGAACACCGTCCCTAACAGCACTGTGGGTGTACCTACACCACATGGACTGCAGCAGTTCAAGAAGGCAGCTCACCACCACATTCCCATGGGCAATTATGGATGGTCAATAAATGCTGGCCCAGCCAATGACACCCACATTCCATGAAAGAATTAAAAAATATGCATCCATGTATGTGCGTGTATATGTGCATCTGTGTTTTTGTATGTGTGCATGCATGTGCGTGCATCACTGTGAATGTGTGTTTGTACAAGCGTGTGCATGCATGTGTACGCATGTTCGTATATGTGTGCATGTGTTTTTATGCTCTTTTAAGTAAACCAATAAAATAAACTTAATTAACAATTAAGAGGGATGACAGCCCCTGAAAGGGGCATTGTAATAAAAAACAAAATTTTCAAAGGAAACTTATCTAATTAAATTAAAATGTTGTTCCTGGGGCTGATGATACACCCCAGTGGTGCACACCAGTTGCGGAAGGCCTGAAGCATGCTGGTGGACATTGCATTCTCCCTCTCCAGGGATTCCTGGGCATGAACGTAGCCATGGAATAGGGGCAGACAGTTAGGTCTAACAACTCCCTCCTCGACCTGTTAATGGTCACTTTGGCCTGGCCCAGGAGCCGACCCACGAGGAGGTCTTCCACGTCGGGTGACCAAAGATCAGGAGCGTGGGACTGAAGTGCATCCAGAATTTGAGGAGCAGCCCCTTCAAATGGGTGCATGATTTTATATGTGTGCATGCGTGTGTTTCTTTATATGTGTCAGCATGCATGTGATGTGTCTGTTCATGTACACCGTTCTTTTTGTGTAATTGCTGTTCCATATTCCCCCTTGGCCGCCTGTACAATTTAACTTCAGCTTTGTACAACTGTGCAGGTTTGTGTTAAATATGAACCATTGTTATTTCAGATCACCCACACACAGTGATCTACAAACTTGTCACTGCTGACCTCACATCTACTGCTCTGCCCATCCCTACAATAGTTGTGCTGCACACAGAATTTAAATTTAACTCACCTGCCAAATAACTACCACATTCCTACATTGCTTTATTTACACTATTATTTTTAACCTTTTGTTACGTTTCTCCTCCCCATGCTACGACCCAGCCCTCCCCCTGCCCGCTGATTCCTAAGAGACCTTTGCTCGAAAGACTGAAGAGCAACCACGCTAATGCTGTCTGCCCAGTTTCACTGTGTCAGTGGTGTGGGTGAGATTCCTCCCTCAGACTCTCACTCTGCGCTCCACACTGACCTCACTGAAGTTGTTAATTCATTTAGACATGGATACTAGCAGCAGAATTAAAGTGCCTCAGGTTGATGAAGCTCTCAAACCAGTTCTCTATGTCAGTTATTGGCCATGGTAGCAGTAATAGACAATCAGATGGCCAGGGGCATCTTCGTAATACATCCAGTCATATCTCGGTAATGAAGGAGCTAAACTCCAGCATTTACAGTTTTTATAAAGCGTTTCCCTCTTGAATGTTAGTCACTTGTGTACACAGTCAATGCCTATGTTTAAGCCATGTTGAGGTCTGACATTCTAACAGCCTTGGTTCTGTGAACAATCCCTAACCATTGGATAAATAATTAAAAAGGAATCAACTTTGATTTGGGGCCTTTGGCTGTAAAGAAATGAATTTTTTGTGTCTCTGCTTTTTAAACAGGTACAAATCAATGCCTGAGCTGGTTCCAAGACTATATAGAGTCATTAATGCACAGATAGAAACCTTTCGGCCCATCAAGCCCATATCCACCAAAAATTAACATAGTTACATTAAGAGGCAGAGGCTATTCAACCCCCTTAAGCCTGTTCCACCATTCAATTAGATCTGCACCTCAACTTCTCTTACCCACCTTTTCCCCATATCCGTAGATAGCCCTCCTCAACCAAAATCTGTCCATCTCAGAATTGAAAGCTCCACTACCCTTTGTGTGATATATGGTGTTTCCTGATTTCCCCCTGAATGTTCTGTCTCTTGTTCTTCATCCACCCATCCCCCCACCACACAACCACACGCTCCCCGCCGCACCCCCACCCAGCAAACAGAGAAAATAGTTCCAAATTATTTAAACGTTTTAAACCTGTGTAACAGACTGGCCTTCAATCTTCTATATGAAAGTGAATACAAGCCAAGTTTATAATGTCCTCATAATTTAACCAACATAAGATAATCAGTCCAGATCGTAATGTGGCTCAATTACACTTGCTATAAGTGACATACATTCATACACAAGGACTTGCTGTCTGCAAGAAAAAGGAATATATTCAAGCCTTGCCCCCTTTTATGAGTTGCCCAGGAGCTTGGGGATATTTTAGTTCCTCATTGCTTTCTCCATGGCAATGCATCAGCCAATCAGAGTCGAGTTGCCCCAATCAGCACCCTTTTCTCCTTTAGTGTAAAATTGTTGTGTTTGTTTGAAATTTGGTATTCTTGTGTTTGTCCTGATGAGCGCAAGACAAAACTTTGGCAACATGTCTCTCTTTTCAGCAATTTCATAATGTAATCCTGGTATCATCTGGTGAAAAGTGGCACTGGGGTAATCCTCCCTGAGAAACTCAGTACTCTGATGCCTACACCAGACAGTTCTGAAGCAGCCCAGATCACAGTTGTTGGTTAATCAACCTGCCCCCAGGCATTAATGAGATCTGACGAGGTCGCACTTTCCTAACAAGACCATTTCCTGTAAAATATGGAATGGATTGGTGGGAATTGACAGAAACAAGTACCTGGTGCATTCTGGCAGTGACAAAACATGAGGTAGCCTCCACACAAACCACAAAGACCATTTGTTCCCAAGACAGTGTGTCAACAATCTTTCTTCCCAAGGACAATTTCGCAATGGAACAAGCAGCCAAATAAAATAGTCAGCCCCATCACTTGAAATCTTCAAGACCCATCTTTAGATTGCTTCCATTTATAATTTTCCATTATCAGGACTACCATCTCAGCAAGTCATGCCTGGTTTGGCTAACGCTACCCAGATAAATGTTGGTGAAATACAGATGTTAGTCTGTGATGCTAACAGAACTAAAGCAAAAGCAGAAACAGAAAGGTTAATGGTTCTCTCTCTTTTAAAAATCCTTTGACCCACAGCATTCGCTGCATTTTTTAGGGCAGGGTTGGGGGTAGAATTCGAGATTTCCGCTACCCTTGGTGTGAAAATGTGTTTCATGATTTCACTCCCGAATGGCCGAACTCTAATTTTAAGATGATGTCCTCTTGATTTGGATTCTCCGTCAGACAAAATTGTTTTTCTGTATCTATCTGATCAACACTTGCTGTTGAAGGAAATAGTTAAACTTGAGAACATTCATGCATAGTCCTTCAGCAAAGGTTAGGATTAAATGCTGGAAAGTATTTCCTCCCACGCTTCCCTGGAGCGGGATACTGAAGCAAGCAGTAAATCATCCTGAAGGATGGCACTGAGGGTCCCATTCACAATTGTTATCCAATGACTCCTGTCAAAATTGTGTGTGGGAGACACTGAGGGCAGGATTAGATTCTCTCAATTGCAGTGCCTGGGCTCAGGCATGAAGTCCTGGATTTCATCTTTGAGGTGGACAAGAGGAGTTGGGAAAATTCCCAGCTCGGCCTGTCCACCTCGGGAGAAAGTGCCTGCAAAGGCGGCATCTCCATTGCCAGGAGCTGGGTGCAAGCTGGACTTGGCAGTCAACCCAGTAAGAAGTGTGGTGGCGGGCTGTTTAAAAGGCATGCCTCGGTGCCGTGGGACTTTGTCCCGGTGAAAAAAAAATAAAGGCCCTCCATCCCTCAACCCTCACGCCTCCTTCACCCTCAAACACTTCCTATTCCCCATCCATGCCCCCTCCTGATTCCATCTGCCCCATCAGGCCCCTCATGCCCCTATGCCAAACTGTACCCTTCCACCCACGCCCTGTGTCCCCTCAAGCCCCCTCTGCCAGGCTCTGGCACTTCTATGCCCATTGACCCACTGTATACTTTCTACAACCAATGAACACCAAATGTAATTCATTAATAACTTCCTCCTATGAAAGAAAGGTCTGGACTGCAAGCTAATAAAAGTGTCAATCATCCAGGCCTTTTGAAGATTCAAAAACCACAAACCACAACATGTGAACGCATTTACTTATGTCAGCAAACATTGTGAAATTGACAGCAAAGATCAGAGAGCCTGAGCTGTCAATCAAACAATGTCTCCTCTGGGGAGCAGGTATTCTGTTATGCTAATATGTGTCTAGGCTCTCAGCCAAGCCTCATTATCAGGGGATGGGTGAAGCACAGAGCCTGGCAGAGGGGGCATGAGTGGACATGGGGTGGGTGGAAGGGTAGAGCTCGGCAAAGGGGGCATGAGGGTGACCTTTTGGACTTACCTTTTAAAAGATCCCCTCATGTACACTAGGGTTCATGATTCCTCTAAGGGGCCCTAAACCATGACTCTTTAAAAACCTGACCTGACTCCATGAAAATTGCAGAGGAGCAGAGATGCTTATCTCCGTAATGGAGCCAGCCTGGTTGGAGGTGCCAAATGCGGACTTCCGACAGGAAGCAGTCAACATCCTTTAAAGACACTCCCAAAAATTGCACAGCCCAGGAATGGGGTCAGGAACCTCGGAATTGGGACCCGCCCACCATTTTCAAAGGACTCCCAAGGCAACCTGATTCAGTGAAAATCCAGGATGGAGAATACCCACTTTGCTAAGGCACTCATAGAGAAGTCTGCATTCATGGAGTTCTACCTCAGCATGAATAACTCCATCATTAAAAGACATCCTGCATGATGGTTGGTTTCAGCCATCAGACTGTTGCACCCATGCATCTCATAGTAGTCATGTACTATACAAACAGCACCTAGTGGGATTGCTATAGTGCTCAGTTTCAGGGCTGAGTGAGACATCCAATGACAATCCAGTACTACTGTACTCTTAGGCTGCTGTCCTATCAGGGCATATTTATAGACATTCCATTTACCAGGGCTGAAAGGGTTAAATTATGAGGACAGGTTACATAGACAGGCTTGTATTCTCTTTAGGGTTGCCAACCCTCCAGGAATGGCCTGGAGTCTCCAGGAATTGAAGATCAATCTCCAGGACACTGCTGTGTGTAATCCTGGAGTAAAATCATCGGGACATTTAAAAAGTTTTTTTTGTCATTTTCTTTGAACATTTCTCTGCCAGTTTTAAAAATATTTAAAATGGGGATTAAAAGAACTGTTTGGCTGATAGTCAAACATCATCCAATTGGGTAATGAGTCTTTTTGCTTTCCAGTTGGCGTAGGAAGGCCGTATGTCACAAGGATAGATGTGTTGGCTGACTAATGGCTGGAGTGAAGTGGAAAGTCATGTGATGGAACCTCCAGGAATGTATTTAATCACAGTTGGCAATCCTAATTCCTTTTGGTATAGAAGCTAGAGGGGTGATCTAATTGCGAGGATTTAAGGAGTTGCTGTAGGGTAGTAAGACTGTTTCCTCTGGTGGGAGGAGTCCAGAACAAGGAGGCAGAACCTTTGGTCAGTGGTCAGAGACAGGAAGGTGTTACTGCGAGTGAGGCAGGTAAGGGGACCCAGAGGGCAGGTGTGCAGATGTGTGTGAGCCTCTGCAATTGTTCAATAGATTTGAGGTTCTCTCAGTTTGTTTGGATGAGCAGAGGCTGCAGGGTAGATGTGCAAACTGACCATGGCACCGTCGTACAGAAAGCTATTCAAATGATGGGAGCAAAAAGGAATGTAGTGGTAACAGGGACAGGATAATGAGGGGTATTGACACTTTCTCTCTAGCAAAGAGCGAGAGTCCAGACAGTTGTGTTGCCTGCCCAGTGCAAGGGTTTGGGACATCTGCTCAGGGCTGAAGAGGAAATTGCAGTCGGTGGGGAAAGGATTTGGTGGACGTGGTTCATGTAAGTACCAATGACATGGGTAGAATTAGGAAAGAGATTCTGCGCAGAAAGTATGAGGAGCTAGGCAATAAATTGAAAAGCAGAACCTCAAAGGTTATAATCTCTTGATTATTACCCAAACCAAGTGCAAATTGGTATAGGGTACATAAAATCAGAGAGATGAATATGTGGCTCAAAGACTGGTGTGGGAGAAGTGAGTTCTGGTTTGTGGGGCACTGGCACCAGTACTGGGGCAAGTGAGGGCTGTACCGTTGGGATGGTCTACCCCTGATCTGCGCTGAGACCAGTGTTTTTGTGAACCGCGTGAGTAGGGAAGTAGAGAGGGTTTAAAACTAAGAAGTGGGGCTAGGGATCAAATGTGGAAATATGAGGCATATCAAAGAGTAGAGACAAGGTAAGAGGGGAAAATAGTAATATGGGGAATGAGGGTTGGAGAATGGCAGGAAGGGACAGAGAGATAAAACCTAAGAATACCTTAGTTGGCCCGCCTGTGTGAAATCGCGGTGCAGAGCCAATTGCGGGCAGCGGTCAGCTCCCCGCCCGCCCCCGCCCGCTCCCATCGAGCCTGCCCAACGAGGGCAAAATTCCGGCCTAGATGTCACAAAGACAACAAAAAGACAAAACTAGGTGCTCTGATTCTGAATGCACGGAGCATCCATACCAAAATAAACAAATTGATAGTGCCCATTGAAGTAAATAAATATGGTCTGATAGCCATATGGAGACCTGGCTACAAGATAACAAGGATTGAGCCCTGAATATTGAGGGGTATATGACCTTCAAGAAGAATAGGAAGCTAGGTAAAGGTGGAGGGGTAGCACTGTTAATCAAGGATGGCATTGGTGCAACAGTTAGAGATGACCTTGGTTCAGGAGATCAGGATGTAGAATCGGTTTGGCTGGAGATGAGGAATAGAAGGGGAAATAAGTCACTAGTGGGAGTGGTCTATAGGCCCCTTAACAGTAACTACATTGTAGGACAAAGTATATGAGAAGAAATATTGGGTGCTTGTGATAAAGGGACGGCAATAATCATGTGTAACTTTAATCTACATATAAACTGGAAAAATCAGATTGGCAGTAGGAGCCTGGATGAGGAGTTCATAGAATGTTTTTGAGATAGTTCCTTAGAGCAGCACTGCCTAGAACCAACCAGATTAATGACCTCAGAGTAAAGGCATCCCTAAATTGCATCAACCACTGTACGATTAAATTTTACATCCAGTTTGAAAGGGAGAAGAATGGGTCTAAGATTAGTATATTAAACTTAAATATGGGCAACTATGTGGGCACGAAAGCTGAGCTAGCTGAAGTGAACTGGAATACTAGGCTAGGGGATAGATCAATAGTGAAGCAGTAGCAGACATTTAAGGGGATATTTCAGAATAATCAGAATAAGTATATTCCTACTATAAAGAAAAATTCTAAAGGGAGGACCCACCATCCATGGTTAACTAAAGAAGTTAGAGAAAGCATTGAGCTTAAGGAAAAAGCATATAACTGCGCAAAGATGAGCGGCAGGTCAGATGATTCGTCAGAATATAAAGAACAGCAGAGAATGGCTAAAAGGTTAATCAGGAGAAGGAAGTTGAAGTATGAGAGGAAGCTAGCTAGAAATGTAAAAACAGATAGCAAGAGTTTCTACTGGTATTTAAACAGGAAAAGAGTAGATAAAGCGAGTGTTGGTGCTCTAGAGATTGACAATGGGGAGTTAATAGCAGATAATAAAGAAATGGCAGATGAAATGAACAAATATTTTGCTTCTGTCTTCACTATAAAGGGTACAAAAAACATTTCAGTGATAGCTGTAAATCAGGAAGTGGAAGAGAGAGGAGAACTTGGTGTAATCACAATCATTAGGGAAGCAGCACTGAGCAAACTGATGGAGCTGCAGGCTGACTAGTCTTTGGGTCTAGATGAACTTCATCCTAAGGTCTTAAAGGATGTGGATAATGAGGTAGTACTGGTGTTAATTTTCCAAAGTTCCCTAGATTCTGGAAAGGTTCCATCAGACTGGAAAGTTGCAAATACAATCCCCCTATTCAAAAAGAGAGGGAGGCAGAAAACAGGAAACTATAGGTCAGTGGGGAAGATCATTAAGGAGGTTATAGCTGGGCACTTAGAAAAGCTTAAGGTAATTGGGGAGAGTCAGCATGGTTTTGTGAAAGGGAAATCATGTTTAACCAATTTGTTAGAGTTCTTTGAAGGGGTAACATGTGCAGTGGATAAAGGGGAGCCTTTAGGCATACTGTACTAGATTTCCAGAAAGCATTTGATAAGGTGCCACATCAAAAGTTATTGCGAAAAATGAAAGCTCATGGTGTAATGGGCAACATATTAGCATGGATAGAAGATTGGCTAGCTGGCTGGCAGAATACAGAGTGTGCGCATAAATTAGTCTTTGTCTGATTGGCAGGATGTGATAAGTGGAGTCCCGCAGAGATTTGTGCTGGAGCCTGAAATTTTTACAATTTATATCAATGGCTTAGATGAGGGGAGAAAAGACATGGTAACTCAATTTGCAGATGACACAAGGATAGGGAGGAAAGTATGTTGTGAAGAGGACATAAAGAGTTTGCAGATAGATATAGATAAGTTGAGCGAATGGGCAAAAACCTGGCAGATGAAGCATAATGTGGGAAAATGTTGAGTTGCTCACTTTAGCAGGAAGAATAAGAAAGTAGAGTATTTACTTAAATGGAGAATGGCTGCAGAATTCCGAAGTGCAGAGGGATCTGGGTGTTCTCGTGCATGAGTCACAAAAAGTTAGTATGCAGGTACAGCAAGTAATTAAGAAGGCTAATGGAATGCTATCCTTTATTACAAGAGAATTGTACATAAAGTAAGGATGTTATACTTCAGTTATACAGGGCATTGGTGAGACCACATCTCGAATACTGTGTGCTATGTTGGTCTCCTTATTTAAGGAATGATGTAAATGCATTGGAGGTGGTTCAGAGGAGGTTTACTAGATTGATACCTGGAATGAGTGGATTGTCTTGTGAGGAAAGGTTGGACAGGCTGGGCTTGTTTCCACTGGAGTTTAGAAGAGTGAGGGGTGATTTGATTGAAATATACAAGATCCTGAACAGTCTTGACAAGGTGGCCGTCAAAAGGATGTTTCCTCTTGTGGGTGAGTCCAGAACTAGGGGGCACTTTTTAAAATTAGGGGTCACCCTTATAGGACAGAGATGAGGAGAAATTTTTTTTCTGAGGGTTGTGCAACTTTGGAACTCTCCCCCTCAGGTGGAAACAAGGTCATTGAATATTTTTAAGGCAGAGATAGATAGATTCTTGTTAGATAAGGGAATCAAAGGCTATTGGGGATAGATGGGAATGTGAAATCCAAAACACAAACAGATCAGCATGATCTTATTGAATGGTGGAGGAGGCTCGAGGGGCCGAATGGCCTACTTCTGCTCCTATTTTGTATGTTCGTATGTTCATATGAATTAAAGCTAGTCTATTTAGCGGTGATATCAGGAAACACTGCTTCATACAGAGGGGAGTAGAAATCTGGAACTCTCTCCTCCAAAACGCTGCAGAGACTGAGGGTAGAGGGGAGGCAGTGGGGAGATCAATAGAATTTTTCAAAACAGAGATTTTTATTAGGTAAGGATGTTCATGGTTCTGGAACCAAGGCAGGTAAATGGCGATCAACCACAATCTAACTGAATGGCAGAACAGACTCAAAGGGCTGAATGGCCTCCTCCTGTTGTTATCTTTCTATTCCATAATGTTGAGTGTCATTTTTCATGATTAATTATTCATGGGATGTGGACCTCACTGGCAAGGCTGGCATTTATTGCCCATCCCTCTCAGAGTTTGGCAGATATAATGATCACACAGCATGTCACATTCAAGGCATGGTGGGGAATGCAGATTAAACTCTTGTTGTCTTTCCAAGTTGAAATCAGCCTTCAGTGCTGAAGGGTTGGCAAAGACTTTAAAGCTATGATCAGTAGCAGGAGCTGGCACCTGAGCCAAGAAGGGGTTCCTCTCCCCAGCTACCTCAACTGTTAGTTAATGAACTAGATTCCAGGTTTGGAACCAAGAGTGAGATGTGTACATATTCTAGGTTCATCAATATCCAGAACCTTGTAGTGTTTAATGAGCTATTTTGATTGTAAACGGACAGAGATTGTTGTAGCATATTAAATTAGACCAGGGGCAGAATCATCCCAGATTTGGATTAAGTATGATAGCGGGCGGGAAAAAGAATGTTTACCTGCCGCCATGGCAGCTTTTCACACTGTATCGTCCCAATCCCGCTTCATGAATCCCGCATTCCCAGGAAACACACCGTTTTGGTGACGGGCAGACACTCATTTGCCCGCCGTGCTGTCACCTCTCTGCTTCTTCATGCCAGGCGCTATATTTAAATTGCAGCGGTGCACGCACAACTCTAAGTGTTTCCAGCCCAGGGCTGCACAGAATACATGCCCCCCAAAGGCAAGAGGACTGTAGCCCCCCCACTTCAGTGGCATGTCCCTCGAGCGCCTTTTGGTTGCCGTAGAGGCCCGCCACGATGCCCTCTACCCCCACTCTGGGTGAAGGCCACCAAGCAAGGTGACAAACTCAGCATGGTGGCAGTGGTGGTCAACGCCAATGCCCTGCAAAAGAGGACAGCCACCCAGTGCCCAAAGAGGACAAATGGTCTCATCCGTTCTGCCAGGGTAACTCACTCTTCTCATCACTCTCAACTCACACACTCACAAACCCATCACACACCCACAGGGATCTCACACCTCAAGGGACAACAGCACCAACTCTCTCACACACCCTCACATCTCCATCAGGCTCATATCCTCTGGAGCTCACGTCCTCATCCTGTCCATGGCTCCGCTCACGCAGTTCCATGCATCCTGCTCACACTCTCTCCATCTGTTTCCATGCAGGAGAAGCTGGCTCACATCAGCAGGGAGAGGTCCCAGACTAGGGGGGGTGGTGGAGTGGAGTAGCCCACATTCGGCCCCTTTCTCACTTTGAGGAGTGTGTCATCACACTGACTGGTGAGGATGTGGACCATGTGGATGGTGACAGTGAGGTCGGTGGTGAACACCCAGTGAGGATCCTGCACCACATCATCCCTCTCTCAATGCACATGTGAGTGCTCTCTCTCCTGCTTTTGACTCCGCTGCCATGCACTAATTATCTCTACTTCAGTTCACAGGGAGCTCTGCCAAGCGACCAACACCCTCAGCCAGACAGTCCCTCAGCTCCAGCCAGTCCCTCACCTCCAGCCAAGAGGACACCTCCTCCATTGAAGAGCTGGAAATAAGCGGCCTGTAAGACCCATCACAGCGCTTACCCACACCCTCCACCAGCACAGAGACACACACCTCAGCGGGACCTAGATCTAGAGCAGGCTCAGGTTTACAATCTGGTGGTCACCGCACAGACACATGTCCGCAGCACGAGGAGGCAGGTTCAGCCGAATTCCCCGGCACTCAGAGGAATGATGGGGAAGAGACATCTGTGAGATCCTCTGGATTTGGCTTTCCAACTGATCCTGGAGAGTCAGCAGATGGGGTGGAAACATCGGGCAGAGCTGTTGGAAACCCTCAACAGAGGATGTCAGGGCAGTGCCTAGAAGTGTAAGGCTTTCAAAAGTTAAGAAATTCTGATCACAGGTAGTTGCACAGGTGAACACATTTTGTCACTTGATAATCTGAAAATATATTCACTTTCACTGAATAATGTGTAATGGTGTCTTTCAGCTTTGTGAGTTCCCCCCCTGCATTCCCCCCACTGCATACAGCTGAACTGTTAGGGGGGGCGGCTAGCAGTGCAGCTGCACGCAGCCGGCCCACAAGTGAATCTGGGGGGAGAGGTGTGTGTGGCACGGCCTTTTGGAGTCTCGTGCAAGCACTCTCCCACGCACGCGGATCCTTCCCGTATCACACCCATCTCAATGTCCTGGGCAGTTTCAGTGCTGCCGGCTGGGGTTCACTTTCAGTTGACCATCTGAGCCGACCTGCATCTCCGCCCACCCACTGACCACACTCCCATGCAGCACCTGTGCCCAGCCTACACGAGGCTCTTTTCACTTTCAGATTTGCAAGCATGGCACATTTAACATTCTTCTTCAGATGCCCCATCCTTCCCGCTCTACCAGTTACCCACTGCCTTTCCTCCATCACTGTCGACGCCCTAGCATCACATTACAGCTGCTCACCATCACATACCAGCCACAACCCTTTTCTTTCCAGGATGTCCAGATGAACATCCACATTCCCTTCCTTCCCGAGAATCCCACCCCCATCCACATTGACCTCCCCCTTCCCACCCCCAGGGTCTGTGTCCGTCTCCGAGTTCCCACCAACCAGCCTCACTGGCCCTTCTACCGTTACCATCGCAGCCTCACCCTCCCACCCTACCGCCTCACTCTGCCCTCTCTCATATTCACTATTCCCTCCTACCACACCCACCCTCATTTTACTCCCCTGGAGGCAGTCATTGAGTCCACAGACCTCTCCCTTGAACATTCACCTGGACATCCCCCTCTGGATTCTGTCCCCCCTTGGAACTCCTCCCCTCCTCGGAACTCCCTCCCTCACTGTTGGATCTCCTCCCCGCTTAGAACTACCCCCAGACTTCTTCCCCCCCACCGCCCCACCCCAGGCTTCTCCCCTGGGGACTCCTTCCCCCCCTTACTCCTTCCCCTTTCCTGACTCCTTCCTCCACTCTTACTTCTTCCTCCATCCTTACTCCCTCCCATCCCACGACTCCTTCCTCCCCTGGACTCCTTCCATGGCATTGAGTTCCCCATGCATTACACCCAGCTGTGCCTCTCCACCGCCCCTCTCAACCCCGCCATTGCCTCTGTGTTGTCAGATTGCTTAGCTAACACCTTGGTTGGAAAGTAGTCTGCGCAGTGCTAAGGCCCTAAAGTGGCGGACAGGAAGCACGTGCTCATTTTTGTCCATGAACCCGTCTTTGCTGAGGACAAGCAAGAGGCTTCCTTCAGCGAGGCCTAGAGCAGGAATGGCAAACGCAAATGGAGTCATAAAATCATTTTCGCCACTGAACGAGGCCATTCAGCCCATCATGTCCATGCTGACTTTCCACGGAACAATCCAGTCTGTCCCACTTCCCCGCTTGATCCCCGTAGCCCTATAATTTTATTTCTCTCATGCGCCCATCCTTTTGAAATCATTGATTGTTTCTTCCACCCCTGTCGTGGGCAGCAAGTTCCAGGTCATTACCATTCACTGTGTAAAAAATGTCCCTCCTCACATCCCTCCTACATTTCTTGCCCAAAACCTTCAATCTGTGTCCCCTGGCCCTTGTACCACCAGCTAACGGGACCTGTTTTTTCTTATGTCCGCCTTATCCAAACCTACCTTGATCTTATACACCTCTATCAAATCTCCCCTCAATTTACAGCCTCAGCTTCTTCAACTTAACTCTATAACTAAAACCTGGAACCATTCCGGTAAGTCTCCTCTGCACCCTCTCAAGGATCCTCACAAGGATCCTCACATCCTTCCTGAAGTGCAGCGTGACCAGAACCAGATGCACTATTATAGTTGGGGCCTAACCAGAGCTTTATGAAGGATCAGCATAACTTCCCTGCTTTGTACTCAATGCTTCTATTTATGAGCTATGGGGCCTAATTTTAAAAAAATGAATTTCAGGATGTGGGCGTTGCTGGCTAGACCAGCATTTATTACCCATCGCTAATTGCCCCTGAGAAGGTGGTGGTGAGCTGCCTTCTTGAACCAGTGCAGTCCATGTGGTGTGGGTAGACCCACAGTGCTGTTAGGGAGGGAGTTCCAAGATGTTGACTCAGCAACAGCGAAGGAACGGCGATATATTTCCAAGTCAGGATGGTGAGTAGGTGGAGGGCAACTTCCAGGTGGTGGTGTTCCCATGTGTCTGCTGCCCTTGCCTTCTAGATGGTAGTGGTCGTGGGTTTAGAAGGTGCTGTTGAAGGAGCCTTGGTAAATTCCTGCAGTGCACCTTGTAGATGGGACACTGCTGCTACTGTGCGTCAGTGGTGGAGGGAGTGAATGTTTGTTGATGTGGTGCCAATCAAGTGGGCTGCTTTGTCTTGGATGGTGTCAAGTTTCTTGAGTGTTGTTGGAGCTGCACTCATCCAGGCAAGTGGGGAGTATTCCATCCCACTCCTGACTTGTGCCTTGTAGATCGTGGACAGGCTTTGGGGAGTCAAGAAGTGAGCTACTCGCCATAGGATTCTTAGCCTCTGACCTGCTCTTGTAGCCACAGTATTTATATGGCTAGTCCAGTTCAGTTTCTGGTCAATGGTAACACCAGGATGTTGATAGTAGGGGATTCAGTGATGGTAATGCCATTGAACATCAAGGGGCAATGGTTGTATTCTCTCTTGTTGGAGATGGTCATTGCTTGGCACATGTGTGGTATGAATGTTACTTGCCACTTGTCAGCCCAAGCCTGGATATTGTCCAGGTCTTGCTGCATTTGGACATAGACTGCTTCAGTACCTGAGGAATTGTGAATGGTGCTGAACATTGTGCAATCATCAGTGAACATCCCCACTTCTGACCTTATGGTGGAAGGGAGGTCATTGATGAAGCAGCTGAAGATTGTTGGGTTTAGGACACTACCCTGAGGAACTCCTGCAGTGATTTCCTGCAGCTGAGATGATTGACCTCCAACCACTACAACCATCTTCCTTTATGCTAGGTATGACTCCAACCAGCGGTCTTGATGCCAAGGGCAGTCACTCTCACCTCACCTTGGGAGTTCAGCTCTTTTGTCCGTGTTTGAACCAACTAATGAGGTCAGGAGCTGAGTGACCCTGGCAGAACCCAAACTAGGCATCAATGAGCAGGTTATTGCTAAGCAAGAGCTGCTTGATAGCATTGTTGATGACCCCTTCCGTCATTTTACTGATGATCAAGAGTAGATTGATGGGGCAGTAATTGGCTGGGTTGGATTTGTCCTGCTTTTTGTGTACAGGACATACCTGGGCAATCTTCAACATAGCCGGGTAGATGCCAGTGTTTTGGCTTGGCTAGGAGTGCGGCAAGTTCTGAAGCACAAGTCTTTCTGATGTGCTGGGCTCTTCCATCTTTGAGGATGGAGAAATTTGTGGAGTTTTCTTCTCCAGTCAGTTGATTAATTGTCCACCACTGTTCACGACTGCGTGTGGCAAGACTGCAGAGCTTAAATCTGATCTGTTGGTTGTGGAATTGCTTAACTCTGTCTATTGCTTGCTGATTGTGCTGTTTGGCACGCAAGTAGTCCTGTGTTATAACTTCACCAGGTTAATACCTCATTTTTAGGTATGCCTGGTGCTGCTCCTGGCATGCCCTCCTGCACTCTTCATTGAACGAGGGTTGATCCCCTGGCTTGATGGTAATGGTAGAGTGGGGGATATGCCGGGCCATGAGGTTACAGATTGTGTTTGAGTACAATTCTGCTGCTGCTGATGTCCCACAGCACGTCATTGTTGCCCAGTCTTGAATTGCTAGGTCTGTTCGAAACCATTTAGCACGGTGGTAGTGCCACACGACACGATGGAGAGTATCCTCAATGTTAAGACAGGACTTTGTCTCCACATGGACTGTGCAGTGGTCATTCCCACCGATACTGTCATGGACAGATGAATCTGTGGCAGGCAGCTTAGTGAGGATGAGGCTAAGCCAGCATTTCTTGCCCATCCCTAATTGCCCTTGAGAAGGTGGTGGTGAGCTGCCTTCTTGAACCGCTGTAGTCCATGTGGTGTAGGTACACCCACAGTGCTGTTAGGGAGGGAGTTCCAGGATTTTGATCCAGCAACAGTGAAGGAACGATGATATATTTCCAAGTCAGGATGGTGAGTGGCTTGGAAGTGATGGTGTTTTCATGCGTCTGCTGCCCATGTCGCTGGTTGTGGGGAAGGGGGGGTGGGAGGGTCACGGTTTGGGAAGACGCTGCTGAAGAAACCTTGGTGAGTTGCTGCAAGGAGTGGAAAGGATTATGGTGAAGACAGGAACAAGGATGGAGAGATTTCAGGGCAGCAAGAATGATGGGGAAAGGTGGGGTGGTGCAGGACCCCTGGTGGGGGTGGGGCCAGATGGTGCGGGTGCCCTGGTGGGGGTGGGGCGGGATCCCAGAACTCATTCCAATTTAAATAGTACCTTTGCATTAAAAGCTCCTAATAAAATTCACAATGCACCCAGCAAGCATTACATTAAAAGAAAATGACATAAATCAAACCAATGTAAGTCAAACAGCAGTATATGCTTTTATTGAATGTTTATTTATTTTTCTAAATTTTGTAGAGGGAAAATAAACCTTTTTAACACAAAGATTATATAGAAAAGTGCTTCAACAGATGTTGATGCTTACACTTAAAATCCAGAAAAATGTCTGGTAGGATGGTGACTTAAATATTATTTAATAAATCACGCCAGAATCATAACATGAGGGCTAAGATATTCAGGCAGTGGCTTGTAAATTAAACTAAAGCTAGCTCATGCTTTTGTGTGTTTTATATTTGAGGACGGTAGGAAACATGCAACAAAAAAAACACTTTCCAGTCCTCGTGCACAGAAAAGCACAACAGTTTCATGTTAAACCAAAAAATCCCACAAAACGTGCATTCCAAATAATTACGAGACACCATCATTGAAAATGTAATAAAACTAAATGGCTGGTTTGTATTAAAGTTTCAGTATACAGTAGCTTAGGGAGCTTGATTTTGCACCATTTGCTGTGTATATACCTTGTTATCCTCATTGTTTTTTTTAAATCAATCCCTTGATAACATATGTTGTGACCTTTTAAAAAAAGTCAGAAGGAAATTGACACTGCTGTTGACATCCCCCCCAGTGCCCCTCACAACTCAGAAAATAACTCCCTCGACTTCATTAAAAACCAGAAGTAGGCAGGGTTATAAATGAGTATTCTGCTCGAATTTCCATTCAATGGGAGATGGTTTTGGATCTGCACTGTTTTGGCCATTAATCCTCTTTTTTATCTGTCGAATGTCAACCTCTTGTATTTTTGTTTTGTCCATTAAAGTCTGTCTGCCTACAGTAACCTGAAACAGGTTAATAGATTGGAGCAGAGCAAAGGCAGGTCCTGGGAAAAGGTTAAAGATGGCGTGATTCCAGGTGTGTGTGTGTCTGTGTCGGTATGTGAGCCTGTGTGTGTGTGTTTCTATGTGTTTATCCGTGTGTGTGTGTCTATATGTGCATATGTCTCTGTGTATGTGTCCATGTGTGTATGTTTCTGTGTGTGCAAGTGTGTGTCTGTGTATGTGTGCATGTGTGTGTGTCTGTGAGTATGTGTGCATATGTGTGTGTCTGTGTGTCTATGAATCTGTGTGTGTGTATCGTTGTGTGGCTGTATGTGTGTGTGCATATCTATGTGTGTGCCTGTGTGTGCATGTGTGTGTGTCATGCCTGTGTGTATCTGTGTCTGTGTGTGCATGTGTGTGTCATGCCTGTGTGTATCTGTGTCTGTGTGTGCATGTGTGTGTCATGTCTGTGTGTGTCATGTCTGTGTGTATGTGTGTGTGTGTGTGTGTGTGTGCGCATGTGTGTCATGTCTGTGTGTGTCATGTGTGTCTGCATGTGTGTGTCATGTCTGTGTGTGTGTGTGTGCGCATGGTGCGTATGCGTGTGCATGTGCGTGTGCTCTGTTTCTTTCTGAGCTTCTCAGGTTTCCATCCAAGTGCCTGTCTGCAAAAGATTCCAACTATTACAAGGTGCAGACGGTGATCACATGAAGGCACATTCTAAACCAGCTCATTATCTCAAATTATAATGGATTTTGCTCTAAGACTTTGCATTGACCCGTTCTCAGATAGACTCGTGAGCAGCTACTTCAATTTTCCATAGACAAGTCAAATTCATTTCCGATAAAAATGTAATTAAAAATGATCACTACAATCCTTAGTAATTTAAAGGGACATTGGCAACTTGTGAGCTGGTTTGAAAGCTGCTGGAATACATGACGCAGCCAGAGATGCCTCAGTTTTAAATGGTGCCACGTATACCAGCTCTCACCCATTATTCTCATCCACTGAATTCCCAATCTTGGTCCCAGAGTCCAACTGCTCTCCCCAGGTAGTTTAGGATAAACAAACGGAGGAAATCATCGGATTGCTCACAAGGGCTCACAGCAAAGAGCTGTGAGAATATTATTGACATGCCCTACCCTATCAGCCAAGGACTGACTGATGGAGAAGATTCAAAATGGGGAAAATAGAAATAGTTTTGCAGCAGGGCATGTCAATGGTTTCTGTGTTGCACAGTTACTCTATAACTAGGGTTGCCAACCCTCCAGGATTGGCCTGGAGTCTCCAGGAATTGAAGATCAATCTCCAGGACACTGCTGTGTGTAATCCTGGAGAAAAATCATCATAAAAAAGATAATTTTCTTTTAATTTTCTTTGAACATTTCTCTTTTGTGAATACAAAAATATTGAAATTTGGAAAAGAAAAGGCTGTTTGACACACAGTCAAGCACCATCCAATTGGGTAATGAGTCTTTTTGCTTTCCAATTGGCGTAGGAAGGCAGTACGTCACAAGGATGGATGTGTTGGCCGACTTTAATGGCTGGAGTGTGGGGGCAAGTCATGTGATGGGGCCTCCAGGAATACGTTTAATCACAGTTAGCAACCTGACCTATAATCAGTGAAGTTCAATCGATTTTGGGCATATCCAGGGCCTGCAGCTGGCTGAAGAGACAAGTGACCATGCTCCAGTGACAATATCCCTTTAACCGCTCAGAGCCAAAGGAATTTTACAACTTCTTCCCTTACTTCTCGATAGCGGGTTTAAGAAATCCTCTTGGGGTTTAAGTGTGAACAATGTGTAGTCAGACTAGGATTACTGCATGGGTACACAATACTGGAGCACACAATCCGTTGAATACCAATACTGCAGATAAAGGGCCTTCACTAATGTGACCACTTTTAAATCATTCACTTCCCTAAAACACACCCTGCTGCATAAGTAAATCACTTCTTAAAATCACACACATTTTCATTTATACAATCAAGTTTCTCTTTCAAAAAAGTAGTTAATACTGGAGTAATTTCCCATCTTTCCACAAACGTGCATCAGGTTCACTGTTAGGCGTCATTGGCCCTGCTAACGCTCGCGTTATACCTTTGGCTGCTGCTGATTGGTCTTAAATGGGTGATGGCGAAGGCCCACAAAGAACACCTGGTATCTGTGTTTCCACATCACATAACATCCCAGAAGGCAGACGATGGCCAAGGTTAAGTTGAGAACGATCTGTAGGAGCAGGTAGAGTTTGACAGTTCCGGTGACAGACTCGCAGTCAGGCACATCATCGTACTGGAAGGTACGAGCAATCTGGTCATCTGGATCCTGCTTGCAGACGCACTGTCCGGCATTCATCTGGCAGGTGAACTTGGTGATCTGATTGTAATGATGAGCAGCAAAAGCCACAGCTGAGATACAGAGTATCAGACCGAGGGCACACAGCAAGAAGTAGATCAACTGCAGAAAGAAGGCAAATGCATTTTGGTTGAAAGTAGTACAGATAGAAGTAACTTTAATATAGCTTTATCACTGTTCAGTGTTAATGTTCCCCTTTTCTAAGGATTGAAGTACAGAATGGCAAAACAGGCTCGAGGGCTGAATGGCCCATTCCTGTTCCTGTGTGTTTTCTTATTAACCATTCCCAGGTTGCTGGCAAGGTCAGCATTTATTTTTTCCCAAAAATATATTTTATTCATAACATTTGTAAAGGTATTTTACATAACAGTTCAAATTGGACTAAACATAAAGTGCAAACCAACTTGCTTTCAATATGATTTATGACAGTTGAAGGTGCCACACTACACTTAGAATTGCAGCTTACATTTACAATAATCATTTCATGTCAAGCAAACAGCCCAAGGGGTTTTACACAGTCTCCAGTCTCCTGCTGTACAACAGAGGGAGGGCCTTAGACAGAGGCCTTCCCCACTGAGCCTTCGCCACGGCTGCCCCAAGCTTTAATGCGTCCATCGGCACGTAGTCCTGAACCTTGAAATGTATCAGTCTGCAACACTCGGTCATTGACAGCTCCCTGTGCTGGAAGACCAGCAAGTTTTGGGTAGGTCAAAGAGCGTATTTCATCAAGTTGATGAACCGTCATCAGCAGTTGATGTTTATCTCGTTGTATGTCCCCGGGAATAGACCGTAGGGCAGAGTCCTGCCTCACTTAGCTGCTCAGAATGAACCTAAACAATAACCATTATATCCCTTCCCAGACCTGCTTTGCAAAGACTCATTCCAGAACATTTATTCCCATACCCGGTTGCCCTTGGGAAGGCAGTGTTGGGTCTTCTTGAACCGCTGCAGTCCATGTGGTGAAGTTACCCCATCTTGTGATGTTAGGGCGCGAGTTCCAGGATTTTGACCCAGTGACAGTGAAGGAACAGCGATTTATTTCCAAGTCAGGATGGTAAGTGACTTGGAGGGGAACTTGCAGGTGGTGATGTTCCCATCTATCTGCTACCCTTGTCCTTATTGGTGGTAGAGGTCGCGGGTTTGGAAGGTGCTGTTGAAGGAGCCTTGGTGAGTTGCTGCAGTGAATCTTGTAGATGGTACACACTGCTGCTACTGTGCGTCGGCAGTGGAGGGAGTAAATGTTGAAGCCAATATGTAACAGGCATCATCACTATATGGGGCAGGTTGGATGGACCATTTGATCTTTTTCTGTCCGTCTTTTGAACCTGTTTGTAGGTACGTTTCTGCTGAATAATTGAGCAAGGTTGTTAGGCCAATTTTCTGAGCAGGCTGGAAGAGTTCTCCGTCTTCTGGCATTTTCTTCAGTTTGGACTCAAAGATACTGTCATACGCTGAATTTTACGCTGATTGGGCAGGCGCGCGCCCGACCCGATCGGGCGTGAAATCGTTCGAGATGATATCAGGCAAGCGCCCCGACATTGTCCTGTGCTTGCACAATATTTCGGTTGGCGGACGTGCACAAAAGTCGGAAGCGTGCCTGCCAACAATTAAAGGGGCAATTAAGCCCAATAACGGGGCAATTGTCTGTAATTATATGTAGCCCGTCCAACCTTATGGTTGGGGGATGGGCGAATCAGCCAGGCAGCCTTTGCATTTTTCATCGAACCTCATCCACGGGCAGAGTTAGATTTCTGTGATGAAATGAAATATAAATAAATTTCTGTGGACAGCATTTTCACTAGCTAAATTTTCAGGCGACTGATTATGATGCAAGGGCACTTTTTTCAGCTTTTGAAACCTTTATTTTTGCTGTTTCAGGTCTTCAGCTCCCTGAGGCAGCTCTCTGCCTTCTGGGAGCTTTCAGTCAGCGCTGGCACGCGCCCGCATCAATGTCATCGCCCGCCCTCTTCCCGCTCTCACCCCGGCAGCACTGAGCTTTTCAGCGCGCGGTTCACACTGGCCGGCTGTTAATTGGCCAGTCAGCATGAAATCGCAGTCAGGGGAGGGGGAGGGGGTGGGGAGGGGGTGGGGAGGGGGTGGGGAGGGGAGAGGGAGGGGGTGGGGAGGGGAGGGGGTGGGGAGGGGAGGGGGAGGGGATGGGGAGGGGGAGGGGGTGGGGAGGGGGTGGGGAGGGGGAGGGGGTGGGGAGGGGGATGGGAGGGGGTGGGGAGGGGGTGGGGAGGGGGAGGGGATGGGGACGGGGTGGGGGAGGGGATGGGGACGGGGTGGGGAGGGGGAGGGGAGGGGAGGTGGGGTGGTGCTGATCGCAGTCGGCGTCCATTTCCTGTCCGATCCCGGGCTCGCCGATCACCCCCGCCCGCAGAGCTGAAAATTCAGGCCATAGAAACTGTTTATGGAGCTCACACCGATACCGACATCATGATGCCTGCTCTCACCAGCTGTTACGCAACCAGTGACCCACGCAGAATGCCAGCTGCTGACCAGTGCCCAGCGACTGGAAGATCTTGCGAGCGTGCTAGTGAGCAGCAAACGTGGGAGAGAAACAATCCGTGACTGGAGGAGCAGCAAACACCGGGGATTGTGCTGAGAAAAAAGGTTTTCAGGGAGGTGAGGGGGAGAAAGAGGGAGAGAGAAGGGGAGAGAGAGAAGCTGGCTGCGGGGCCCAGGGGGACAGAAACAGTGGGGCCCAGGGGAGCGATGCTGTGGGGCCTGGGGGAGAGGGATGTTGCAGGGACCCAGGGAGAAATTCTGGCTGCAGGGCCCGTGGTAGAGACACTGGCTGCGGCCCGGGGGAAAGACATGGCTGCCATGCCCAAGGGGGCAATACTGTGTGGCGCAGGGGAGATGTCTTGGGGGACGTCTTGGGGTGGGTGTGTGTGTGGGGGGGTGGGTGGATGTGTGGGTGTATGTGGGGGTGTGTGTGAGGCGGTGGGTATGTGTGTGGGTGTATGTGTGGGTGTGGGTGGGGGTGTGTGTGTGGGTGGGTGTGTGTGGGTGTGGGTGGGTGTGTGTGTGGGGGTGGGTGGGTGTGTGTGGGTGTGGGTGGGTGTGTGTGTGGGGGTGTGTGTGTGTGGGGGTGTGTGTGTGTGTGGGGGTGGGTGGGTGTGGGGGTGGGTGGGTGTGGGTGGGTGTGTGGGTATGTGGGTGGGGGTGTGTGGGTGTGGGGGTGGGGGTGTGTGGGTGTGGGGGTGGGTGTGTGTGGGGGGGTGGGTGGGTGTGTGTGTGGGGGTGTGTGTGTGTGTGGGGGTGGGTGGGTGTGTGTGTGGGGGTGGGTGTATGTGTGTGTGTTGGGGGGGTGGGTGGGTGTGTGTGTGTGGGGGTGGGTGTATGTGTGTATGTTGGGGGGGTGGATGGGTGTGTGTGTAGGGGTGTATGGATGTGTGTGGGGGTGGGTGGGTGGATGTGTGTGTGGGTGTGTGTGTGGGTGTGTGTGTGTGGGGGTGGGTGGGTGTGTGTGTGTGGGGGTGGGTGTGTGTGTGGGGGGCTGTGTGTGGGTGTGTGGGGGGGGGTTGTGTGTGGGTGTGTGTGTCCCTCCAGGAATGGGAATGTGAAATGGTGAAGTTAGAAAAGGAAGAAAGAGGAGAGAAACAGAGAGTGCCGGCTTAAAAAGCTGGATTTTAAAAAAGAGATGCTGAGGAAAGTTCTGATGATGAGGAAACCTTTAACCTAAACCCTGGAGGGGAGATGTTTATATTTGTGCAACTCTTCCGAAGTTTGAGGGAAGAGATGTGGAGGTGTCCTTTATTTCAGCTGAGAAGATAGCTAAACAGAAGAAATGGCTACAAGAAAACTGGACATTGCTGTTACAATCCAGGTTGGTGGGTAGAGCACGAGGTTTATGCTTCACTGTCAGAAGAAATGTTGGTGAATTACGATGTGATAAAAAAAGGCTATTTCGAGTGCACATGAGTTGGTTCCTGAAGTATACAGGTAGAAATTTAGGAATATGAGAAAACAGCCTGGGCAAACTTATATAGAGTTTGAGAGTAAAACAAAGTAATTTTCACCAGTGGATACGGGCATTAAAGATAAAGACAACATGTGCAGCTCTTAGAGAAGTAATTCTTTTGGTACACTCACGGTGCTGTTAGGGAGGGAGTTCCAGGATTTTGACCCAGTGACAGTGAAGGAACGGCGATATATTTCCAAGTCAGGATGGTGAGTGGCTTGGAGGGGAACTTCCAGGTGGTGGTGTTCCCATCTATCTGCTGCCCTTGTCCTTATAGATGGTAGTGGTCGTGGGTTTGGAAAGTGCTGTTGAAAGAGTCTTGGTGAATTCCTGCAGTGCATCTTGTTGATGGTACACACTGCCGCTACTGTGGGTCGGTGGTACAAGGAGTGAATGTTTGTGGATATGGTGCCAATCAAGTGGGCTGCTTTGTCCTGGATGGTGTTAAGCTTCTCGAGTGTTGTGGGAGCTGCACTCATCCAGGCAAGTGGGGATTATTCCATCATACTCCTAACTTGTGCCTTGTTGATGATGGACAAGCTTTGGGGAGTCAGGAGGTGAGTCACTCGTCGCAGGATTCCTAGCCTCTGACCTGCTCTTGTAGCCACAGTATTTATATGGCTAGTCCAGTTCAGTTTCTGGTCAAAGGTAACCCCCAGGATGTTGATAGTGGGGGATTCAGTGATGGTAATGTCACAGAACATCAAGGGGCAATGGTTAGATTCTGTCTTTTTGGAGAAGGTCATTGCCTGGCACTTGTGTGGCGTGAATGTTACTTGTCACTTGTCAGCCCAAGCCTGGATATTGTCCAGGTCTTGCTGCATTTGGACATGAACTGCTTCAGTATCTGAGGAGTTGCGAATGGTGCTGAACATTGTGCAATCATCAGCGAACATCCCCACTTCTGACCTTATGATGGAAGGAAGGTCATTGATGAAGCAGCTGAAGATGATTGGGCCAAGGATACTAACCTGAGGAACTCCTGCAGTGATGTCCTGGAGCTGAGATGACTGACCTCCAACAACCACAAGCAGCTTCCTTTGCACTAGGTATGAATCCAACCAGCGGAGAGTTTCCCCCCTGATTCCCATTGACTCCAGTTTTGCAAGGGCTCCTTGATGCCACACTCAGTCAAATACGGCCTTGATGTTAAGGGCAGTCACTCTCACCTCACCTCGGGAGTTCAGCTCTTTTGTCCATGTTTGAACCAAGGCTGTAATGAGGTCAGGAGCTGAGTGGCCCTGGTGGAACCCAAACTGGGCATCAGTGAGTAAGTTATTGCTAAGCAAGTGCTGCTTGATAGCACTGTTGATGACTCCTTCCATTACTTTACTGATGATCGAGAGTAGACTGATGGGGCGGTAATTGGCTGGGTTGGATTTGTCCTGCTTTTTTTGTACAGGACATACCTGGGCAAATTTCCACATAGCCGGGTAGATGCCAGTGTTGTAGCTGTACTGGAACAGCTTAGCTAGGGGCGCAGCAAGTTCTGGAGCACAAGTCTTCAGTACTATTGCCAGAATATTGTCAGGGCCCACAGCCTTTGCAGTATCCAGTGCCTTCAGCTGTTTCTTGATATCACATGGAGTGAATCGAATTGGCTGAAGACTGGCATCTGTGATGCTGGGACCTCTGGAGGAGGCCGAGATGGATCATCCACTCGGCACTTCTAGCTGAAGATTGTAGCAAATGCTTCAGCCTTATCTTTTGCACTGATATGCTGGGTTCCCCCATCATTGAGGATGGGGACATTTGTGGAGCCTCCTCCTCCAGTGAGTTGTTTAATTGCCCACCACCATTCATGATTAGATGTGGCAGGACTGCAGAGCTTAGACCTGATCCGTTGGTTGTGGGATTGCTTAGCTCCGTCTATCACTTGCTGCTTATGCTGTTTGGCATGCAAGCAGTCTTGTGTTATAGCTTCACCAGGTTGACACCTCATTTTTAGGTATGCCTGGTGCTGCTCCTGGCATACCCTCCTGCACTTTACATTGAACCAGGGTTGATCCCCTCGCTTGGTGGTAATGGTAGAGTGGGGATATGACGGGCCATGAGATTGTGTTCGAGTACAATTCTGCTGCTGATGGCCCACAACACCTCATGGATACCCAATCTTGAGTTGCTAGATCTATTCGAAGTCTACTCCATTTAGCATGGTGGTAGTGCCACACAACACGCTGGAGGGTATTCTCAATCTGAAGGTGGAACTTCGTCTCCACAACAACTGTGCGGTGGTCACTCCTATCGATACTGTCATGGACAGATGCACCTGCGGCAGGCAGATTGGTGAGGATGAGGTCAAGTATGTTTTTCCTTCTTGTTGGTTCCCTCGCCACCTGCCACAGACCCAGTCTAGCAGCCATGTCCTTTAGGACTCGGCCAGCCCGGTTAGTAGTGGTGCTACCGAGCCACTCTTGGTGGTGGATATTGAAGTCCCCCACCCAGAGTGCATTCTGCACCCTTGCCACCTTCAGTGCTTCCTCTGTGTGGTGTTCAACATGGAGGAGCACTGATTCATCAGCTGAGGGAGGGCGGTCCGTGGTAATCAGCAGGAGGTTTCCTTGTCCATGTTTGTCCTGTTGCCATGAGATTTCATGGGGTCTGCAGTCAATGTTGAGGACTCCCAGGGCAACTCCCTCCTAACTGTATACCACTGTGCTGCCACGTCTACTGGGTCTGTCCTGCTGATGGTACAGGACATACCCAGGGATGGTGGTGGTGGTGTCTGGGGCATTATCTGTAAGGTATGATTCCATGAGGGTGATTATGTCAGGCTGTTGCTTGACTAGTCTGTGAGACAGCTCTCCCAATTTTGGCACTAGCCCCAGATGTTAATAAGGTTGAGTTTGCCATTGTCTTTTCCAGTGACTAGGTCGATGTTGGGTGGTCCGTCCAGTTTCATTCCTTTTTTATGACTTTGTAGTGGTTTGATACAACTGAGCAGCTTGCTAGGCCATTTCAGAGGGCATTTAAGAGTTAATCACATTGCTGTGGGCCTGGAGTCACATGTAGGCCAGGCCAGGTAAGGATGGCAGGTTTCTTTCCCTAAAGGACATTAGTGAATCAGATGGGTCGTCATGACAATCGACAATGGTTTCATGGTCATCATTAGACTTTTAATTCCAGATTTTTAAACTTGAATTCAAATTCCACCATCTGACGTGGTGGGATTCGAACCCAGGTCCCCAGAGCATTACCCTGGGTCTCCAGCAATAATATCACCACGCCATTGCCATTGTCAGAAAGAATTGGTTATACAGACCACAATCCTTTAGGGCATAAATTCTCACTCGGCGGGTGGGTGCGTGCCTGACCCGCTCGAACGTGAAATGATGCGCGTTGCTGTTGGCCGAGCTTGCTGACGTCAATGCGCTGTTGTGCGATAGTTTGCTTGGCGGACACATGAGGACTCGGCAGCCCACCCGCCGACAATTAAAAGGCCTGTTAAGGCCATTAATTAATCAATTAAATTCATTTGTTCACTGCCTGTGCAATCTGATGGTTGGCAGGCTGGCGAAAAGGCCAAGTGGCCTTTGCATTTTCTTTGGAAACCTCATCCACAGTCGGGTTGAGGTTTCCAAAAGCAAATAATAATAAAATAAAAGTTTTAAAATTTAGCTAATTACATGACCCTATGAGGGGACATGTTTCATTACATTTTTATTTTAAAATTTTTAAAAATATCTCTTTATCACCCTGATGCAGCTCCGTGCCTCAGGGAGATTATGCAGCACTCACTCGCGCACATGCGCGAAGTTCACGCTCACCCCACTCGCACTCCTGCGTCCGCCTGCACAGGCAGCGCTGAGCGCTGCTGCTCGCGTTTCACACTGGGCGGGCCTTAATTGGCCCACCAGCGTGAAATCGTGGTGCGGAGCCAATCGGGGTTGGTGTTCGGCTTCCTGACTGCCTCTGCCTGCCCCCGCCGAGGGCAAGATTCTGGCCTTAAAGTTTTTGGACAAATTTTGAGACAGAGGTGCAAGGCTATTCAGATGGAGCTTATTACTGCAACCATTTAATCTACAGGTCATACATGTGGCTGGACAAGAAAATCTAATTGCAGATGCATTGTTAAGAGTTTGAAGCTCAAAGGGAAAATTGGACATTTAAAACCTGACACGGGACTGGAATGATTTCTGTTGATACCAAGGATTTACATATATTGTTTTGTTAATGCATGCATTTGGTTAACGTAATAGTGTGAGTAATTAGATAAACATAGGTAGTGTAAGATGGGTTAAGAAAATTAAACCGTCTTTTTAAATTATGACAGTTCATTTTCCCGTAAGGAGGGGGGAGTCATTAAAATATAACAATTCTCATAATATTATTGTGATTTATTGTAAAGGTAAGTTAATAGTGTGGTTTGGATATTTTCTCTGTATTTATAAGTGTGTAGGGGGGATTTAATTGAATTTGAGACAGCTGGTCTGGAGGCTTTGAGTCATCAAAAAGAAAGCTAGGTTTGAAATGTTAAATACATAAACATGGTTGAAGTTTTAGAATGTGAGGTGTGAGGAAAATTTGCATTTATAGATAAATTAGGGTAGTTTGAATTTCAAAGAGATGGTAGGATATTACACCCAGCTAGAGGAAGCTAAGCTGAACAGTGTGTTTATTTTTCCCAAAGGTTATTGATAATATTAACATTATGAAAAGAATCATATTATGAGAAAGGTAAAGTTCCAAGGACATATCGGGACAATGGAATTTGCTTTTAAAAGGGAGAGACATGCATAAAGGAGATGAGGCTATGTGTTAGAGGGAAAGGCATTCTAAGATCTAACACAAGTGTGAAAAGCCTCCAGCCTCTATGCATCAAGTTGCGGTCTACAGGAACTGAAGCTGAGAAAACTCACTGTGAATTCTTCTATCCAGGGTATTCTGCCGAAGGGCCATGAAGGCTCGAAATGTTAACTGATTTCTTCTCCACCAATGCTGCCAGACCTGCTGAGTTTTTCCAGGTAATTCTGTTTTTGTTTATTATTTGCTCTGCCTGGGTCTGTTTAAATCTATTTGTTTTTACTGTTGCTTTAATGAAGGTGTAATTGGGAGCCAGATTAATTGGGGGTTTAGGAGTTATTATAGTAGTAATTTGTAGACCTATGTATGTGCTTGAAATCCTTTCTTTTGTTAATAAATGTTTAATTTAGTTTTCTAAAAACCTCTGAAGTTGTGGTAGTCTTATTACTTCTCAATTCAGGACACACATCTTGAAATGAGATACAAATTGCAAAACAGTTGTGACCACATGATCAAGTTTCCCTCGTGGATTTGATCCACCTGGCACACATCATCTACCACGTCATAACATACATGTCCTATCTGGCTTGATGTAGTTAGGTGACCTCTGCCATGAGGCAATCTCTGTAAAGCTGCCATTCTGAGATCAGTTTAATAAAGACCCGCAATGAGAAAGCACTGAGAAGTTCTGCTGTCTTTAAAATGATACAGAGAGTGTGTGTATGTGTGAAAGAGAGTGAGTGAATGTGTGAGAGAGGGGGAGAGTGTGTGTGGTTTACTCCTAGGGCCGGATTTTACGGTCTCATGGAAGTCAATGGACTTTTGAACAGCTCGTTACATTTTACAGCGCAGCTCGACAGGGCCATAAAATTCCATCCCTAGTCTCAGGATTCTCACTCACCAAACCCTCACACACCAACACATACTCACACCCACTCAGTGGGTGAGGGTGAGTGAGTGAGCACTCTGAGAGTGGGAGTGGGCCAGACACACACACACACACACACACTCAACCCCTCACACTCTAGCAGTCATTTTTATTAATGACTCTCTTTTTTAACTTATCAATTTTTTGCTTTGACATTGCTTTATGTTTGCTCAGCAAGTTGTTTCTTTTCATACCTCAGCTTTTTTTTTTAAATTCATGCTTAAAGTTGTGGCAAACCTTATCTTTCCGAAATTTGCTCATTGGAGAGAGAAAAAAATAGAAACGTAGCCCCTCACATGAAAAGGCTGGTCGAGCCTGGTGTAGGCGCAACCTGTTCATTGTAAGATATTTTCCTTACAAGGTAACACCTCACCCCAGGAATCAGCCAAGTAAACCTTCCCTGAACTGCTTCCAAAACAACTATTTCCTTCCTTGGGTAAAGAGACCAAAACTGTGCATAGTACTCCAGATGTGGGCTCATCAATGCCCTATACAATCGTAGTAAGACTTCCCTACTTTCATACTTTTCCATACTCATTTCCCCAGAGAGATGTACATTCACCTCGGGCAATCACACAAAATGGGCACTAACAAATCAGCAGCTAATAGAAGTCCGTGGAAAAGGAAACTGGACAGGGTGTTTTTCCCCTACAGCCCAAATTCGGGCTCTATGATTTTTATTCTGTCAGCCTGAGCTGGGTTCAGGTCTGATGGGACAGCTGTTGATCTGGTGTGTAACTGAGTCCCACACTAGTGATCATTAAGCAAGTCTGGTTGCTGAGCACGGACTGTGTTTATTAAGGGCCTGGCTGTAGTATTGGACCAGCAGAATGAAGTTTGACTCTACAAGTGTTAGAAGTGGCAACGTCATCACACACAGTTTAAAAATTCTCATTGGTATTTTTAAATCCCTCCATAGTCTAGCCCCTCCCAAGCTCTGTAATCTCCTCCAGTCCGACAACTCTCCAAGGTATCTATACTGTTCCAATTCTGGCCTCTTGTGCATCGCCTGACTTTAATTGCTCCACCATTCATAGCTGTGCCTTCAGCTGCCTTGACCCTAAGCTCTGTAATTCCCACCCTGAATCTCTCTGCCTCCATTTCTTCTTTTTCAGATGCTTTTTACAACCTACATTTTTGACCAAGCGTTTGCTCATCTGTACGAATGTCTCGTTATGTGACTCAATGTCAGATTTTGTTTGATGATGCCCTGGTGAAGCACCTTGGGATGTTTTACTATGTTAAAGGTGCTATATAAATACAGGTTGTTGATATTATTTAAAAATCTCTTTGGAAGAAATATTGTGAAAAGTGCCTCAAGGAATGTCCAGTTGCCACTCCAGAGAATTAAGAACATAACCCAGGTTGATAGGCCCCATGCAGTACTGAGGGAATGCTGCACTGACGAGGTACCATCTTTCAGATTAAATGGAGGTTGGCCTGCATGTTCAGATGGACATAGAAGATCCTATGTTACTATTCCAAAGGAGAGCAGGGGAGTTCCCCTGGAGCTCCTTGAAGAGTCTATTGGACTCAAAGCATTGGCCTGAATTTTTCAGTTGGCGTGCAGGGGCGGGCCTGACACGTGTAAAATAACGCACGATGATGTCGGGCGTGCGTCCCGTCATCGCGCTGTCTCGCAATGTTTCATTCGGCGGGCACGCGCCAGAGTCAGCTGCACGCCCGCCGATATTTAAATGACCTATTAAGGTAGTAATGAAGGTCATTGTTGACGCTGCCCGTCCAACCTTGAGGTTGGCGGGCAGGCGAAAAGGCAGGATGAGGTTTCATAAAGCTTCTGTGAATTAAATAAACATTTTTTCTGAAATATAAAAACATGTCCCATCTCAGGTGACACAGTCACATGAGGGGACATGTTTAATTAAATTTTCGATCCATTTATTTATTTATTTCAAAAGCGCTTCAATCTCCCTGAGGGAGCTCCGTGCCTCAGGGAGATTGAAGCGCTCTTTCGCGCGCATGCCTCCTCCCCCACCCGTACAGGAAGCGTTACCGCTTGCGTCTTATGTTGGGTTGGCCTTAATGTGGTGGCATAGAGCTGATCACGGGCACCCGCTCCCACCGAGCCCACCCACCGACTGAAAAATTCAGGCCCTTAACCCTGTTTCTCTCTCCACTGATGCTGCCCTGGCCGGCTGAGTTTTTCCACCACTTTCTGTTTTTATTTCAGATCTCCAGCATCTGCAGTATTTTGCTTTTATTTTCGTGTTCCCCTGGTACCCTGGCCAATATTACTAACACACTATCTGGTCATTTATCTCATTACCATTTGTGGGATCTTCTTGTGCACAATGTGGCTGACTTGTTTCCCCACATTATGACAGCAACTACACTCCTAAAGTATTTCATTGACTATAAGCTGCTTCTGAGACTGAGAACGGTGCTATAGATATTCTTTAAGTCAAATGTACTTTTTCTGCTTGCCATTTTCTCCTCGCAATGAATTACAAGTCCCTGTGTAAGCAGACTGGAGTTATACTGTCTGTTTCATGCTGCTCCAGGCTACAATGAAATTGTGCACATTTGCATTTCCCAAACATTTGGGCTCAGGAACTGAATCCTGCCTGGGGAAGCATGGGATGCACAAGCATAAAGATCTGGGGCAAGACCATGCCAAATAAATCTGCCAGGATTGTTAGCATAGCCTTGGCAAATTGTGAGTGCTAGAGGTAGCATACTGGTCTTGGGCATGGGGGCGAGGGGAAAAGATCTGCTGGTTGGAACACTGGCCAGAGGCCCAACATAGTTCAAGTAGGGAGGCACACTCTGGTCCGGCAGTTTCCTGCAGTTTTAATGTGGAACCAGGCACTGCATAGGCAATGGCCTAACATCAGTTTCGGGTAGGTGCCCTAGGAGGCTAAGTGGAAGCCTAATCAATCTGTCATGTGGCTCATATCCAGAGTAGAATGAGAATGCCCATGGCGCGTGCCATATTGGAACCTCCAATGCCTGCTTTTCATCTGAAAATGAGAAGCTACAGTTTCTGGGTCTTTACTTTAACTGTCAAGCGATGAGGAGTGACAATGCAGTGTTTAACACTGAAAAGGTGTGTGGGAAATCCTGTGCATCATTTGAACATTGGAGTTACACTACCAAGGCAAAATGCCAACATCATACATGGCACATAGCACACTCCAAAAGTGCTCGATTGTCCTGGCTAGAAAAGCCTCCTCATATGCATATCTTAGGCACCTGCGCACAGACACACACACACACACGTGTGCATGCATACAAACACACGTGCACACACACACATGCATGCACACATACACATGCGCACACACATGCGCACACACATGCACATACATACACACATGCAGACACACAAACCTACACCTGCACACACAAACCCACACGTGCACCCGCACTTGCGCACACATGTGCACATGCACACAGATATACACACACACACACACAAGCAAGCAGTGTAACACAAGTATGATCAAGTATCAGGTACTTAAGTTTCATTGGATAAGATGATTGACCCGGCTGTGGTCATTTAATCCCTCAGACCATCAAATGTTAATTAATTGCCTAATTTCAACGTGTGGCTCAGTCCATAGCACCCTCGCCTTTGAATCAGAGGGTTGTGGGTTCATGTCCCACTCCCGGAAACCAAGAACTGTGATTGTACTCGAAAAGAGTTGCAATCTGTGACTGTTGATAACTCGAAAGAGTTTAAAAGCTTGTGTCATAGGTTAAACAAAGTCCAGGTTTCCCCATCCAGGCGCCACCCGGACCATCTCAGTAAACATGGGAGGGCTGAACGAAGCTGCAAGGGCTAAATTTAGTTGGAAGCCAAGATTGTCAGAGGGTTTCAATTACACAGACCTGATTTAGGGCCAGTCAGAGCTGTGCTTGTGTCTCTCAGCCTGAACTTAACTGTCCTGTTCAAAAAGAGAGGCCTGTTCGTGGCTGGATTCACAATGTCCCAACAGTTAGAAACTTAAAGGGTAGACGTTGGTGCACTTTCTGCCCAGTTTTCAGTTGTAAAGCAAGTGCAAGACAAACCAATTTGGCAGTGGAACAGGTTGTGCCCTATCAGTGCAGGGATTAGTGCGTCCCATATCCCCAGACATCTAAGGCAGGCATGAGGATTGAATTTTATGCAGCAGGCAGAATCCCAACCCCCAAAGAATAAATGTTGGGGGCTACCCCGCCTGCAATTGACTTGCACTCACCCCGTAGCCATTTAACAGTCATTGGATCTATTGTTGGCTTGAGATGGGACTTCTACCCCCATCTGAGAGGAAGACCCGCCTCAGAGAGCTGCCAGCCAATCAAATGGCCAGCAGTATTTTGCCCCAGCAACGCCTTTGGGAGTGGTGGCCAGCGCTGGGGCTAGGGTAAAACCCTTAACAAAGAGGAGGCAAGAGCCCAGAATAAGGTAGGGCCTGGGTAAGTGGGTGGGGGCTGAGGTGGGCAGGGCTGGTGGGAGGGGAAATGCGGAGGCAGCGAGAAACCTTGGGGGCGGGGTGGGGGGGGAGCTTTGTTGGGCACTGCATGCCCAAACAGGAGGTACACTTCCTGGCCCAGCCACCAGCTTTTACTGGGCGGCCCAGACACTTGGCATAGGCCTCCCCGCTGTGTGAAAATCTCAGTGGTGGCAGGAGGAAGCCACTTAAAGGGCCTCAATTCCTCATTGGTGAGTGGACCACCTGATGCCACCCCCACCATGGGTAAAGGCACCTGCAGGGGCAGGCAGGGCAGGTAAGTGATGTGCACGGTGCCATTCTCATGGCGCCCAATTTTACCCTACCCCTGTCTGTCAACCTGCCCCCACTCCAAGGGCTTTGGGGGAATGGGGTGAAACACAGCTCTCAATTATGAAAATTTGGGCCTGACACTTGGTGAATTACCACATCCAGAAATGAGTCACTTGTCCGCCTGTTCTGCTCAGGATTCTTTGGCATCCCCCACGCTGCCCACTCTTTCCCTGCCCCTCCCCCCCACCCCCCGCCACATGACCCTCCACAGAAAGCCACAATAGCCAACAAATTGGTAAGCAACACAAGCTAATTATTCCTCTTTTAAATAACCCTTCCTATGGAGCCAGAAGTAGCAGATCAGCATCATCAGCCTGAGCTGCACCTCCAACAGTGCAGCACTCCCTCAGTATCACACTGGAGGGTCAGTTCAGATTATGTGCTCAAGACTCTAGAGTGGGACTTCCCCACAACTCAGAGAGGCACTAAGCCACATGGCAACAAGACCATGAAGGACATTATTGTTTTTGCAATAATCTACCAGGCCACAAGTTTCCAAATTTTACTGAATTTTAATTTCACAACTTGCGATGGGGAGACTTTTAATTCACAACCGTTACCCTAGTACCTCTTTACTACAACTACTATACCACTAAATCCAATAAAAACACTGTAATCACTTCAAGAGGTTTCCACTTGTTGGGGGGACAAAAACGAGGGGCCATAAATACAAGATAGTCACTAATAAATACAATAAGGAATTCAGGAGAAACTTCTTTACACAGAAAATGGTGAGAATTTGGACCTTGCTACCACATGAAGTGGGTGAGGGGAAGAGCATAGATGCAGTTAAGGGGAGAAGTAGAGGAGTACATGGGAGAAAGGAATAGAAGGATATAAGATATAAACACAAGTTGTTGCTGTTTTTGTTGTTACACCAATAGGGTGAGATAAAAAAGGGTGCGAGGAGGCTCGACTGAAGCATAAACTCCAGCATGGGCCCAACCTCTGTGCTGTACGTTCACTGTAACTCTAACACAGATCTTGCTTACACATTTGCTTTCCTCAGCTGGACCTAGTTAGTTAGGGTTGCCAACCCTCCAGGAATCTCCAGGAATTGAAAATCAATCTCCAGGTCACTGCTGTGTGCAACCCTGGAGAAAAATCATCAGGGCCTTAAAAAAGACTGGGTTTTTTTGTCATTTTCTTTGAGTTTTTCTCTTTACCAGATACAAAAATAGTGAAAAGGCAGAAAAAAAGGCTGTTTGGCTGACAGTCAAGCATCATCCAATTGGGTAATGAGTCTTTTTGCTTTCCAATTGGTGTAGGAAGGCAGTATGTCACAAGGATGGATGTGTTGGCCAACTAATGGCTGGAGTGTGAGGGCAAGTCATGTGATGGAGCCTCCAGGAATACTTTTAATCACAGTTGACAACTCTAGCAATACTCCCCAGCTGCAAGATTCCCTTTGCACGGCGCAGGGTCAAAGGGCTGAATTTTCAGGTGCCGAATTGTGTTGGCACAGATGTGGGCGACCAATAAAATGGCGTCAAAGGTCATGTGTTGCGATGGCTCACCTGTAATCCCAAGTCTGCCGATTTTTGTCAGGACAGGAGGAGAACATGCGGGTGGGGGATGGGCAGAAAAGTGAAATCGCCTGCGTCGTTAATTGGATGCATTTATGTACCTGTAATTAAGGAGCTCACTCCTGAAATTTTCATTAGGGCTGGCAGCTGTTGGGAACTGTATAAACCTGCACAACTGCAGCCTGTCAGGAACAGGGTCAACAGCAAATGTTTGATGTGATTTTAAAATGTGGAACTTTTGAAGAAAATCTATTCCACATGAAGTTTTAATAATACTAACCTTTCCCTACCCTATGCCAGGTCCCAACTCTCCCTCTGCTCTGGTTACTTACCTCAGGGTCCACTCGATTCCTGGTCAGTATGTGTATGAGCGCTTTATAGACAAAGAAATATTTTAGAAGTGTAGTCGCCCTGTTGATGTAGGGAAACGTGGCAACCTCTTTGTGCACAGCAAGATCCCAGAAACAGCAAACAGATTTATGACAAGGCTCCCGGTTTTTCCTGATGTTGGTAAGGTACAAAATGTTGGCTAGTGCACAATGAGAACTTTGCAGTGGCATCACTCCATGGCGCTATTCCCAAAAAGAACAAGAGAGTTTCTCACCACTGTTCTGGCCAACTTTTCTCCCTCCAACAACATCACTAAACCAGGTGATCTAATTGCTGTTTATGGGAGCTTGCTGTGAGCAAATTGGCTGTTACACAATGACGACACTTCAAAAGTACTTTATTAGCTGCAAAGCACATTGGGACGTCCAAAGGTTGTGACAGGCATTATATAAATGCAAGTCTTTGCTTTGTATTTTTCGAAACTGTGCCACAATATAGCACAGATTAGCATTAAGGTAGCAAACTCGATCAGAAAGACTATAAATGTGGCTGGCACAAGAAGGGGACTAATTCACGATGGTTGGTAACGGATACTGATGTCAAAATTACAACAGTTAGTACAAGTAATAATGTCGACCTTAAGACTAATTGGGCAGAAAAAAATCAACTGACCATATTCTACCTCACTCAAAAGTGAGCATCAAAAATACTCACTGCTCCAAGCAGTAAAGTATTCCATCCCCCATAATTGACCATATAAAACATTTTAATATCTGCATCTGAACCAGGGACAGTGCTGTGGATCGCAGTTTAATTTGACTGAACACTTCATGGCCAGGAGATTCATGGAGCTTCACAGCTGGAACTCAGGGAGGGAGTTTTGGATTGATCTACAATGTTGAAATCCAGCTGCAAAAATGCAGAGGTCTGGCTCTCAATTCCTGTGATGCTGATCCAAAGGATTTGGATTGTGAGCAGAGGGCTTGAAAAGACTTATAGACTAAGCACATTCCTCAAATGTTACAGATGGTGAACTTTAACATGAGGCTAAAGCATCCTAATTAAGTCCATTGACGGTATGCATGGATTTAAGCTAGGGTATTGGCTCGCACTTGAGCTCTTTGGTGTTGCATTTTAGATTGACTTATTCTTTTAACTTGCCCTTCCTTCCATAAATGGGAATACCTGTCCTCTACATTGTGGCCTCCCTTCCTCCCAACTCCCCCTCCACCCTCACAATCAAATTGAAGTCCGTAACTTAACCTCTGGAGAACTAAAAACCTTAATGCATCCTAAACTATTCTAGTGCCTTAATACAATAATGCAACATCAAGCCACTTATAACACATGCATTAAAGTACAGCTAACTTGTTCTGATGTCACCACATGTTCAATCTGTTATTGCGAGATTAATTATGGATGTGAGCACCAGATGTTTTAACTGGTGGGAGGTGCCGCTGGTTGAAGTACCTGCCTAATGCAGCCTGGATTCAAAGGCCTGAGGGGGCATGAATCTCCCAACATGACAACCTCCTGATCTTGGTCAGGTTGCCACACCACTGGAAAGTGGGAGAATGCAGCAAGTCTTGCATATTTCCCAATGACTTGGGGCAAAACCAGGCACAGGTAATCTGCAGCCCCACTGGTCAGGCATTCCGACAACAACGTTTTTAAAAACAAGAAGAAAAAGAAAGGTTTGCATTTATATAGTGCCTTCCGTGACCACGGGGCACCTCAATGTACTTTTCAGCCAATGAAATACTGTTTCAAAATACAATCGCTGTTGTAATGTGGGACACACAGTAGCCAATATGAGCTCCCACAACCAGCAATATGATCATCCATTTTAGTAATGTTGATTGAGGATAAACATTGGCCAGGACACCAGGGAGAATTCCCCTGTTCTCCTCCGAAATTGTGCCATGGAATTTTTTACATCAGCCTAACGGATGGTCCCTCCAACAGTGCAACACTCCCTCAGTACTGCACTGGAGTGTCAGCTTTGATTTCTGTGTTTCTGGGGGTACTTTAAGCCACAACCTTCTGACTCAGAGGCAAGAGTGCTACCAACTGAGACCTAATGGCACCTAGGCTGACACCCACCCTTCACCGAGCCAACAGAAACATTAACCCTAGCCCATGTGGTTCTTCCTACTTCACGCCCACCGCACTGGCAAACTCCTACAGTGTAACTGTCTCTGTACAAGAACAATTGACCAGGAGGAGTGACTTGGAGGCTGGCAATGTTTACAATCGCACTGGCAAAATAAAAATTGAGAGGACAAACATTTTTTGTACTTCACAGCATTCACTTTCAATGATTTTGAGATGTAAATGATAAGGGTGAAGATTAACAACAACTTGTATTTGTTCAGTATCTTTGACATAGTAAAACATCCCTGAAGCACTTCACAGGAGTATTATCAAGCAGAATCTGACACTGAGTTATATAAGGAGATATTAAGATAGGGGATGGGTAAAAACCTAGGTTTTAAGGAGTGTATTTAAGGAAAAGAGAAAGGTTAAAAGGTGAAGAGTTTTAGGGAGCTTAGGGCCTAGACAGTTGACTGTACAGCTTCACTAGTGGAGTGGAACTGGGGATCTGCAGGAACAGTGGAATATATCATCCACATGGAAATTAATTCTGAAGTCAAAAGAAATAAAGCTCATTTGTGTTTATATATCTTGGAACACTTTCTCCGGATGGTGCATGGAGAATATCTGTTTCTATCAGTTTAAATAATGGGGATTGCCAGCAATAAAACATCTCTTCTAATCCTAATTGGAATGTCATTTAGTCTAATACTTACTTCACTTCTAATTCTAGTTTCCTTAAGCTTCTTGTTGTGACTTTCTTATCTTGGTGGTGGGGACTGAGTAAATGGTAGTGAAATTCACAGTCTCTGGCAATGTCCATCCCAATTACATCATTTACATTTAATGAATAAAACTGATGTCATGGACAGAGGATTTTATACAAGAACTGCTAGTACCTTGTTAAATCATTTATTCATATTGCTCGTTATGGTAATCTAGCTGATCTAAACTGGCACTCTTAACCAAAAATATATTTTTAAAAGACACTCATTGAAGTCCTGGAACCACATGTTAGGAAGGACGTGAAGGCATTGGAAAGGGTGCAGAACAAATTTACGAATATAGTTCCTGGGGAGAGACCTCAGTTATGAGGATAGGTTGGAGAAGCTAAGGCTGTTCTACTCAGGGAAGTGGAGGTTGAGAGGACATTTGATGGAGGTTTCTTTTTATTAAGTCACGCTTCGCTGGCTAGGCCAGCATTTATTGCCCATCCTTAGCTGCCCTTGAGAAGGTGGTGGTGAGTTGCGTTCCTGAATCGCCACAGTCCATGTGGTGTAGGTACACCCACAGTGATGTTTGGAAGGGAGTTCCAGGATTTTGACCCAGCGACAATGAAGGGTGATATATTTCGCAGTCAGGATGGTGAGTAGCTTGGAGGGGAACATCCAGGTGATGGTGTTCCCATGTATCTACTGCCTTTGTCCTTCTAGATGGTAGTGGATGTGAGTTTGGAAGGTGCTGTGTAAGGAGCCTTGGTGAGTTCCTGCAGTGCATCTTGTAGATGGTACACACTGCTGCTACTGTGTGTTTGTGATGGAGAGAGAGAATGTTTGTGGTTGTGGTAGCAATCAGGCAGGCTGCTTTGTCCTGGATGGTGTCAAGCTTCTTGAGTGTTGTGGGAGCTGCACTCATCCAGGCAAGTGGGGAGTATTCCATCACACTCCTGACTTGTGCCTTGTAGATGGTGGACAAGCTTTGGGAAGTCAGGAGGTGAGTTAGTCTCTGCAGAATTACCAGCCTCCGACCTACTCTTCTAGCCATGGTATTTATATGGCTAGTACAGTTCAGCTTCTGGTCAATGGTAACCCCCAGGATGTTGATAGTGGGGGATTCAGTGATGTTAATGCCATTGAACATCAAGGGGCGATGGTTGGATTCTCTCTTGTTGGAGATGGTCATTGCTTGGCACATGTGTGGCATGAATGTTACTTGTCACTTGTCAGCCCAAGCCTGGATATTGTCCAGGTCTTGCTGCATTTGGACATGGACAGCTTCAGTACCTGAGGAATTGTGAATGGTGCTGAACATTGTGCAATCATCAGCGAACATCCCCACCTCTGACCTTATGATGGAAGGTCATTGATGAAGCAGTTGAAGATGGCTGGGCCTAGGACACTACCCTGAGGAACTCCTGCAGTGATGTCCTGGAGCTGAGATGACTGACCTGCAACAACCTTCCTCTTCCTTTGTGCTAGGTATGACTCCAACCAGCAAAGAGTTTTCCCCCTGATTCCCATTGACTCCAGTTTTGCTAGGGCTCCTTGATGCCACACTCTGTCAAATGTGGCCTTGATGTCAAAGTCAGTTACCCACACCTCACCTCGGGAGTTCAACTCTTTTGTCCATGTTTGAACGAAGGCTCTAAAGAGGTCAGGAGCTAAGTGGCCCTGGCAGAACCCAAACTGGGTGTCAGTGAGCAGGTTATTGCTAAGCAAGCGCCGCTCGATAGCACTGTTGATGACCCCTTCCATTACTTTACTGATGATCAAGAGTAGACTAAAGGGGCAGTAATTGGCCGGGTTGGACTTCTCGTGCTTTTTGTGTACAGGACATACCTGGGCAATTTTCCACATAGCCAAGAAGATGCCAATTTTGTTGTTGTACTGAAACAGCTTGGCTAGGGGTGTGGCAAGTTCTGGAGCGGAAGTCTTCAGTACTATTGCTGGGATATTGTCAGGGCCCACAGCCTTTGCAGTATCCTGTGCCTTCAGCCATTTCTTGATATCATATGGAGTTATTTGAATTGCCTAAAGAATGGCACCTGTGATGTTGGGGACCTCCGGAGGAGGTCGAGATGGATCATCCACTCAGTACTTCTGGCTGAAGATTGCAGCAAATGCTTCAGCCTTATCTTTTGCACTGATGTGCTGGGCTCCCCCATCATTGAGGATGAGGATACTGTGGAGCCTTCTCCTCCAGTGAGTTGTTTAATTTTCCACCACCATTCATGACTACAGAGCTTAGATCTGATCCGTTGATTGTGGGAATCACTTAGCTCTGTCTATCACTTGCTGCTTATGCTGTTTGGCACACAAGTAGTCCTGTATTGTAGCTTCACCAGGTTGGCACCTCATTTTTAGGTATGCCTGGTGCTGCTCATGACATGCCCTCCTGCACTCTTCATTGAACCAGGGTTGATCTCCTGGCTTGATGGTAATGGTAGAGTGGGAGATATGCTGGACCATGAGGTTACAGATTGTGTTAGAGCACAATTCTGCTGCTGCTGATGTCCCACAGCACCTCCTGGATACCCAGTCTTGAGTTGTTAGATCTGTTCAAAATCTATCCCATTTAGCACGGTGGTAGTGCCACACAATGGAGGGTATCCTCAATGTGAAGGCGGGACTTCGTCTGTGCGGTGGTCACTCCTACTGATACTGTCATGGACAGATGCATCTGCGGCAGGCAGGCTGGTAAGGATGAGGTCAAGTATATTTTTCCCTCTTGTTGGTTCCCTCACCACCTGCTGCAGACCCAGTCTACCAGCTATGTCCTTTAGGACTCAGCCAGCTCGGTCAGTAGTGGTGCTGTCAAGCCACTCTTGGTGATGGACATTGAAGTCCCCCACCCAGAGTACATTCGGCGCCCTTACCACCCTCAGGGCTTCCTCCAAGTGGTGTTCAACATGGAGGAGCACTGATTCATCAGCTGAGGGAGGGCAGTACGTGGTACTCAGCAGAAGGTTTCCTTGCCCATGTTTGACCTGATGCCATGAGACTTCATGGGGTCCGGAGTGGATGTTGAAAACTCCTACAGCAGCTCTCTCCCGAGTGTATACCACTGTGACGTCACTCCTGCTGGGCCTGTCCTGCTGTAGGACAGGACATACACAGGGATGGTGGTTGTGGTGTCTGGGACATTATCTGTAAGGTATAATTCCATAAGGATGACGATGTCAGGCCATTGCCTGACTAGTCTGTGAGACAGCTCTCCCAGCTTTGGCACTATCCCCCAGATGTTAGTAAGGAGGACTTCGCAGGGTCAACAGGACTGAGTTTGCCTTTGTCGTTTCCAATGCCTAGGCCGATGCTGGGCGGCCCGTCCAGTTTTGTTCCTTTTTTGAGACTCTGTAGTGGTTAGATACGACTGAGTGGCTTGTTAGGCCATTTCAGAGGGCAGAGTCACATGTAGGCCAGACTATGTAAGGACGGCAGATTTCCTTCCCTAAAGGGCATTAGTGAACCTGATGGGTTTTTACAACAATCAATGATAGTTTCACGGTTTCATTAGACTTTTAATTCCAGGTTTTTATTGAATTAAAATTCCACCATCGGCTGAGGCAAGATTCGAGATGTCCCCAGAGCATTACCCTGGGTCTCTGGATTCCTAGTCCAGTGACAATACCACTACACCATCGCCTCCCAATCAAGAGGGGCCTGGACAGAGTGAATAGGGAGAAACTGTTCCCATTGACGGAAGGGTCAAGCACCAGGGGACACTGATTTAAGATGATTAGCAAAAGAAGCAAAGACAACATCAGGGAAAACTTTTTCAAGCAGCGAGTGGTTAGGATCCGGAATGCACTGCCTGAGAGTGTGGTGGAGGCAGATTCAATCGCGGCATTCAAAGGGGAATTGGATAATTATCTGAAGAGAAAAGATTTTGCAGAGCTATGGGGAAAAGACAGAAGAATGGGACTAGCTGAGTAGCTCCTCCAGAGAGCTCGCACAGACACGATGGGCCAAATGGCCTCCTTCTGTACTGTAACCATTCTATGGTTCTATGAAATTAAATAGAGACAAGTGTAATGTAATGAAATAAATTAATTCCCTGCTGGAGTTAACTTTCTATTTACTCACGAGAAATGTTGTATTGATAAGATAGTCAACCAAGTGAGATTTGATACACTTAAACTCTTTAAAAATACAAAAAACTTTAAAAATACTTCATTACTTTTTTCACCACAATGCGCTATTTTATTCTGTCACACCTTAACTTGACAATGGATGTGTATAAAAACAGATTACCTGCCTGGAGAATTTCAACAACAGCTCGGAACAATTACACCTCAAATTCATCAGCTTCAGCCGTTCCATTAACTCCAGTGATAATACATTATTTCCCTGATATTTGTGAAGTGAAATGATATCTCACCAGATTAAGGAATGGACAAACTGGCAGGCACAAGGCTGTTATCAAACCCCGATGTAACCCAGGTTACTGAGACTGGGCTCAATGCTGACTAGATTGTTATTCAATTTCATTACTACATCAGTCATCAATTACCTTAGCTATAAACTGTAGTGTTGTCTTCTCATCAACCTGGTATGTGATACAGTACATATAAAATCCCAGCAATGCAGCCAAACAGATCTGGAAAATAAAAATTCCACTGTGAAATATTTAGAAATTGTTTTCTTTAAAAGTTTGTTATTTCTTATTACAGAATATTACTCAGTCTTTTCTCGTTATGCAATAATCACTGATTCTAGAATACTTTGCATGTGCTGACAGTTAACCATCTTCCACATGTATATTAGGCCAGCAATATTTATATGGTGCTTAATGACTGGAACCTCAACATTTATCTATAATGCAACATGCCTTAATTAATTGGCACTCTGTTCAGAGTAAAACATGTTCTGTTAATCTGTGGTTATATATCCTTCTTGGCAAGCCGACTCTGCGCTAGCTTTTAATTCTGAGTGATGTTTTATGTCCATCTTACATAAAACATTTATGGGGAAACATAAATTGGGTGATATGAGTGACAGGCAGTGACCTAACTCAATCCATCCCAGCCTTGAGATCCCAAATGAGAAAACAGATAGGAACAAGAGTGGTGACGGACTGAGTCCGTATGAATGCCAGAATCATTCAAATTAAAACCCTAAACCATATCCCTGGACACTTGAGAAATGAAATATGACGAGCAGTTTCCTATGCCCATTCTTGATGCTATCAGGAATTACTGAAGAACTCCAGTCCTCCAGCCTACCTGCTCTGGAATTCCCTCCGTGAAGCTCTTTATAAAGAGTCAGTGTTAAAAATGACCGCCAGTAATCCTTCCTTGGCTGAAGTTATAATATGCCAACCCCAGACGGCCCCATATTCTTGGCTTCCAATGTATTGGCAAGTGAAACTGTTTTTCAAAGCTGAGAAAACTCAAAGGAAGTGCCTATAACTATCTGGCAGGAAATAGTGCAATGGAGAAACAGTTTAATTTTTATTCTCAGGGTGAGGACTACGCTGGCAAGACTGGCACTTATTGTCCATGCTTGTTGCCCTTGAGTAGGTGGCGATGAGTCTTCTCCTTGAAGGACTGTGCAGCTATAAATGATTGGCTTGCTGAGCCACTTCAGAGGGCTGTTTCAGAGTCTGGATGTAAATGTATGGCCCTCTGTTCAAACTTAAAAGCAGTCTTGTTAAATTTTAAAGGTTGAGTTTTAAGTGCAAAGACTCTCAGTCCTTTGAAATGTTTGCCTTGAGGCTTTTTATCTACTCGGGGGCAGGTTTGATTTGCCTCTCCTCAAGTCTGCATAGGGAGGTAATCGCCTTGAGTAGGAAGTCGGGGGAAGAATCAAAAAGGAAGTTTTAGACAGTTGTGCAACCCTCAGGCTGGCTTTTCCCAGGTGGCTCATGAACCAACACAGCCTCAATTCCCAGTTGGGATGTCACTTTTGATCTTCCTGGAGGCAGGCAATTAAGAAGCCGCCTCCAGGAGTCCTGTCCAATTGAGAACATCGAGTAGACTATAGAAGCAGGAAGCCCAATCAGAGGGCCTGCTGTGATGTCTGGTCGGAACCCACAATGGGAGAGGAAGGAGCTGCTGAGGGTACCTAAAGATGGAGACGCGTTCTGCAGCGCTGGGAAAAATTAAAAATCACGCATGGCCACAGCTGTCAGGCCATCACTGTGGCAGGGGAATTCTTCCACAGTATGACTTGCAGGTGCAGCTATAGCCATAGCACCCCAGCAGATCCCTGTTGGGATGGTGGTGAGGAGATGCTGATGGGCCCCTAGCCTGCTGTTGGGAGGCTGCATCCCGTTATGTGTGAGACTCCCATCCTCGGTGAGGGATCTGTCCACTGACTGAAAAATCCTGGCGATGCCATCAACATTCCCCCAATTGACCCATTAATGGACCTAATTGGCTACCCACTGCTGCCAGGTGGGTAATTTGTGCCACATTGACTCCGCCTATGGCAAGATCACGCAGAGACAGGAAGGCATAGGGTAGCCGACCCAATAGGCTATTTTACAACTTTGCTCCCAGCCTCGACTCCGAACCCACTTCCCCGGGACTGGGAAAATTCAGCCCCTTATGTCTGGGCCCGGATTTTCACAGAATCGTAAAGGACTCCTGGGCCAGTTTAAAATGGTGGGCGGGACCCAATTCTGAGATTCCCATCCCCATTCCTGGCGCCCCCAATTTTTGGTGGTGTGGGATTAGGGTGTGGTAATGAGCCCACACCCTGAACTCCCAACCTAACCGGCTCCATTGTGGAGTTGGCATCAACTAGCACCCCTGTAATTTTCATGCAGTCAGGCCAGTTTCTCTATGACTTGTGGTTCACGGATCTCAGAGGAGTTGTGGACCATAATCTGGATTAGGGAACCTTTTGAAAGGTAAGGTCAAAAGGTCTTAATCATGCCCCTCTCCATGCCAACTCATACTCCCGACCTACTTCCAATGGCCCCTTATGTCCCTCATGCCAACTCATGGCCTCCAATCCAATGCCCTCAAAACCCTTAATGTCAACTCATGGTATTTCCATGCTCATTCATCAAGCATATACTCTGTACAGAACCAATTAACCCTTTGGAATAATGGCATGTGTGAAACTGATAAAAAAAAGCACCTATTCATAATTTTCTTGAAAAAAACTGCTGTTGCTGCAATCCTGTGAAAGTCTAAATCAACCAGACCTTTAAAGATAACAGGAGTTATGAGCAATTGACACCTCTTTATCTTGCGCAAGTAAACATTGAGCCATTGGTAAAAGAGATCAGAGAAAAAATAGCTTCTTATAACCTCATAAAACTGTCAATCAAACAAAGTTAACAGTTCTCTCCAGCTGTGACAACAAAGTTAATCATTTTAATAGAGTTTGGGTTCTCAGCCAAGCTGGGAGGGTATAAGTTGGTTCTGAGCTGACATGGGGGTGTGTGTGAGGGGGCACGAGTTGTCATGGAGGGTATGAGGGTCCATTGGGGTGGGTGAGGTCATGAATTGGGATGGAGGATATGAGGGCCTGGAGGTGGCACAGGAGTGGCTGGTTGGGATGAAGGGGTGTGAGGTGTGAGGGCTAGAAGGCCTAAAATGTTAGCAAACAACTGGGATGAAGTCTCAAAGGACTGAGGCGGACCTTTTAACCAGCCTGCCTCGTTGCTCGGACGCTTGTATGTCCGCCTCCGACCTGCCTCTGGGGGCGGTGAGCCCGACTCTATCCTGCCCTGACTCCCCAGAATGAAAATCGGGTCTGTCAGAGCTCTTTATACTGAGACCGGTCTGCTGAGTGGGGAAATTTCCTGATTTGAGCCACCCACCTCGGTAGCAAAAATCCAGCCCCCAATCTCTGACAAATGACCAAGTTCAATTAGTTGAGGGGTCATGAGAAAGGGGATATATATGCAAGATTAAATATAAGAGACTTTGAACAGAGGGCAGGAGAAATTTCTTCATACAGAGTTGTGAGGCTGTGGAATTCACTTCCAGGGATAGTGGCTGGAGCAGGAACTATGATAAAATTCAAGATGGAACTGAATAGTTGGACGAATGAAAATGGGTGTGCAAGGACATGGGGACAAAATGGGCAAATGTGATCAGAATTATTTGCTTGTGTGGAGGGTAAATGAAGCTATGAACCGAATGGTCTATCCCGATGCTGCAGCTTCTAACTTGACCTACAGGTAAGCCTCTAATCAACCTCTCAGCTGTAGGTTCATATGGCCGAGAAAGGACTTTCAGGCAAAACCCCAAGGATGGAGGCCCTTCAGTGCAAAGGAAATATCCTGAGTGACAATGCATACATGGAAAAATTTCTCAGTGTACAAACAGTAAAACATTCTTCAACGGCCAGGGGAATGGAGTTGAGGTGAAGGTCTTTGATGATTTAATTGAATGGTGCAGCAATCTCATGAGGCTGAATCACCTACTCCTCTTTCTATGTTCTTAAGCCTTCAGCAGACAAGGTCTGAGTACTAAGATCAGTTCTGCTCTCAATTGCTGTCAATACATCAAAGTATTACAATAAGCAATACTTATTACTTATCCAAGTGCAAATAGATTAAATCTCTTCTCTCTTTTCCAACATTATCCTAAAGACCCACTCTGTGTAATCAGATGTTACAATAATGGATCAACGTGACACTGATTTAAGTCTGTATTGGAGACCATTGTTCAAAACATGAACAGAAATTGCAGAGAGGGAAACTGAGCGCATTTGTCCCTCTGTCTTCACGGAGTCATATCAAGGCAGGACAAGGAGCAATTTTAGGGTAACACGGAATTCCATAAAAACTATGTTTATGGATCTGAGATTTGGACAAGAAATGGCCAAGGCAAAAAATAACATTTTTTAACGAGGAGACAATTTGCTTTAGATTTTTGAGCATTGGGGAGTCAAGGATTATGGGGGGAGCAGGCCAGGAATGTGGGGTTAAGACCACAATCAAATCAGGCATGATGTTATTGAATGTCAGACCAGACTCAAGGGGACAAATGGCCTACTCCTAATTCTTGTCTTCTTACACTTTTAAGCTTCAATGACCTATGGCCTAGAAGAAGTACAGGAAGGAAAATTTGTAATTCCTTTAAAAGGTCTATGGAATCTACGATTGTTTTTAAGAATGTTTGAAAAAGCCTTTTAAGAGTTTGCATCAATTGTATAGGGATCAATTATATCGTTCTTGGGTAATAAGAAATATTGGTTCATGTGACCTGGTGACCTGGAAGCAATACCAACTGGAAGGAAGTTAGAAACAAGTTGTGTGGCTGGCAGACGCAAAGGAAAGTTGCAGACACAAAGGAGTTACAAGCAAAGGAATTGAAGGATGATGGCGATCAGTGTAGAGCTGCAGACAAAGAGAGAAAGCAGGTGGAGACAGAAAGAGGAATACAGAATTTGTGAGGGGAAGAACATACAAACATACAAAATAGAAGCAGAAGTCGGCCATTCAGCCCCTCGAGCCTGCTCCGCCATATAAGATCATGGCTGATCTATTTGAGTTTTGAGTTCTACATTCACATCTACCCCCAATAACCCTTGATTCCCATGCCTAACAAGAATCTATCTACCTCTACCTTAAAAAGAGAGTTCCAAAGTCCCAAAACCCTCTAAGAGAAAAACGTTTTCCTCATCTCTGTCCTATAAGGGTGATCCCTAATTTTAAAACAGTGCCCCCTAGTCTGGATTCACCCAGAAGAGGGAACATCCTTTCCGCGTCCACCTTGTGAAGACCATTCAGGATCTTATGTACTTCAGTCAATTCACCCCTCACTCTTCTGAACTCCAGCGGAAACAAGTCCAGTCTGTCTAACCTTTCCTCATAAGACAACCCACTCATTCCGGGAATTAATCTAGTAAATCTCCTTTGAGCTGCCTCCAAAGCATTTACATCCTTCCTTAAATAAGGAGACCAAAACTGCACACAGTATGCGAGATGCAGTCTTACCAATGCTCTGTATAACTGAAGTATAACATCCTTACTTTTAGGTTCAATTCCTCTCGTAATGAAGGAAAACAATCCATTAGCCTTCTTGATTACATACTGTACCTGCAAACTAACTTTTTGTGACTCCTGCATGAGAACACCTAAATCCCTCTGCACCCCGGAATTCTGCAGTCGTTCTGCGTTTAAGTAATACTCTGCTATTTTATTCTTCCTGTCAAAGTGAACAACTTCACATTTTCCCACATTATACTCCATCTGCCAGATTTTTGCCCACTCACTCAACTTATCTATATATGTCTGCAAACTTATTCTCTCCCTCCACCACCGACGCACAGTGGCTGCAGTGTGTACCATCTACAAGGTGCACTGCAGGAATTCAAGCCTCCTTCAACAAGCACCTACCAAACCCACGACCACTACCATCTGGAAGGACAAGGGCAGCAGATAGATGGGAACACCACCACCTGGAGGCTCCCCTCCAAGTCACTCACCACCCTGACTTGGAAATATATTGCCGTTCCTTCACTGTCGCTGGGTCAAAATCCTAGAACTCCCTTCCTAACAGCACTGTGGGTGTACCTACACCACATGGACTGCAGTGGTTCAAGAAGGCAGCTCACCACCACTTTCTCAAGGGCAACTAGGGATAGGCAATAAATGCTGGCCCAGCCGGCAAAGCCCACATCCCGTGAATGAATTAAAAAAAACTCCTTATGTCCCCTTCACAACATCTTTCCAGCTATCTTTGTGTCATCTGCAAATTTAGCTATGATGCCTATGCTTCCTATATCTAAGTCATTTCTATAAATTGTAAAAAGTTGAGACCCCAGCATAGAACCCTGCGGGACCCCACTAGTTATATCCTGCCAATCAAAAAAGGACCCATTTATGCATACTCTCTGTTTTCTGCCAGCCAGCCAATCCTTTATCCAGGCTAATATGCATCCCCTGCACCATGGGGAGAATTTTCTCCCCAACGGGGGGGGGGGGGGGTTGTGTGGGGGCAGGTCAATTACTACCAGTGCCCCCGATTGGATCCGTGCCGCCATTTTACGTGGGCAGGCAAATTACACTGGGCGCGTGACATGCCTGTGTGGGTGGGGTTCCCTGATTTGGGACCTGCGCTCTTTCGCGCATGAGCACGAAAGAGAGCAGAAATCTCCCTAAGGCACCTCTGTGCCTCAGGGAGATTAGTTTAAGTCTTAAAAATTTAAATCAAGAAAAGAAAAAATTTTAAGACATGTCCCCTCATGTGACAGTTTCATATGAGCTGGGACATGTCAATGAATTTTTATAAAAACTTTTATTCAATTTATGAACACTTCATGAAACCTCATCCCGCCCGTGGATGAGGTCCCATGAAAAATGCGAAGGCCACCTGGGCTCTTCGCCGGCCCGCCAACCTTAAGGTTGGACAGGAAGCTCAGTTTATTAGTTTAATTGATATTTAAATGGCCTCAATAGGCCTTTGACAGTTCTACGGGCATGCAGCCGAGTTGGCTGCATGCCTGCCAAGCTGAAAATCTAAATGACACGCGGTGATGTTGGGACGCCTGCCATTTTACGTGTCATTTTATGCGTCGGCGAGCGGGCCCTGCCCCCACTTGCCAACCCAAAAATTCTGGCCCATGAGTTTTCATTTTCTGCAATAGCCTTTGATGTGACATCTTATCAAATGTTTAATGGCAATCCAAGTCCAGTACGTCTACAGGCTCTCCTTTATCCACAGCACCAGATTCTCCATCAAAGAACTCTAATAAAATGGTTAAACATGATTTCCCTTTCATAAAACCATGCTGACTCTTCCTGATTACCTTGAGTTTTTCTAAGTGCCCAGTTATAACTTCTTTAATGATCGACTCTAACACCTTCTCCAGGACAGATGTCAAGCTAACTGTTTTCCTGTTTTCTGCCTTCCTCCTTTTTTTGAATAGAGGGGCTATATTTGCTACTTTACAATCTGATGGAACCTCTCCAGAATCTAGAGAATTTTGGAAAATTAACACCAATGCATCTACTACCTCATTAGCCACCTCTTTTAAGACCCCAGGATGAAGTGCATCAGGACACAGAGACTTGTCAGCCTGCAGATCCATCAGTTTGCTCTGTACCACTTCCCTAGTGATTGTTATTTCACCAAGTTCCACTCTCCCCTCTACCTCCGGTTTAATAGCTATGACCGGAATGTTTTTTATATCCTCTATAGTGAAGGCAGAAGCAAAATATTTGTTCATTTCATCTACCATTTCCTTATTATCTACTATTAACTCCCCATTGTCATTCTCTAGAGGAGCAAACTTCATTTTACTTACTCTTTTCCTGTTTAATTACCTGTAGAAACTCTTGCTATCTGTTTTTACATTTCTCGCTAGCTTCCTCTCATAGTCAAATTTCTTTCTCCTGATTAACCTTTTAGTCATTCTCTGCCATTCTTTATATTCTGACCAATCATCTGACCTGCTACTCATCTTTGCGCAGTTATATGCTTTTTCCTTAAGTTTGATGCATTCCTAACATCTTAGGTCCTCCCTTTAGAACTTTTTTTTATAATAGGAATATACTTATTCTGAGCATTCTGAAAAATCCCTTTAAATGTCTGCCACTTCACTATTGATCTATCCCCTAGCCTAATATTCCAGTTAACTTCAGCTATCTCAGCTTTCATGCCCACATAGTTGCCCTTGTTTAAGTTTAAAATACTAGTCTTAGACCCACTCTTCTCCCTTTCAAACTGGATGTAAAATTCAATCATGTTCTGGTCACTGCTACCTAGGGGTGCCTTTACCCTGAGCTCATTAATCAATCCTGTCACATTACACAATACTAAGTCTAATATAAACTGCCCTCTGGTTGGTTCCAGAACGTGCTGCTCTACAGAACTATCTCAAAAGCATTCTATGAACTACTCATCCAAGCTACTACTGCCAATCTGATTTTTCCAGTTTATATGTAGATTAAAGTCACCCATGATTATTGCCATTCCTTTATCACAAGCACCCAATATTTTTTCTCGTATACTTTGTCCTACATTGTGGTTACTGTTAGGGGGCCTGTGGACCACTCCCACTAGTGACTTATTTCCCCTTCTATTCCTCATCTCCAACCAAACCGATTCTACATCCTGATCTCCTGAACCAAGGTCATCTCTAACTGTTGCACCAATGCCATCCTTGATTAACAGTGTTACCCCTCCGTCTTTACCTAGCTTCCTATTCTTCTTGAAGGTCATATACCCCTCAATATTCAGGGCCCAACCCTTGTTATCTTGTAGCCAGGTCTCCGTATGGCTATCAGACCATATTTATTTACTTCAATGGGCACTATCAATTCATTTATTTTGGTATGGATGCTACTTGCATTCAGAATCAGAGTATATAGTTTTGTCTTCTTGTTGTCTTTATGACATCTAGGCCTGAATTTTGCCCTCGTTGGGCAGGCTCAGCGGGAGCAGGTGGGGATGGTCAGGAAGTTTTGTCTTTTTGTTATCTTTTTGACATCTAGCCTTGATTCTTTGTGCATTCTTAGGTTTTTTTTCTCTCTGTCCCTTCATGCCATTTTCTGACCCTCATTTCCCATATTACTATTCTCCTTTCTTGCCTTGTCCCTACTCTTTGATATACCACATTTTTCCACATTTTATCCTTTGCCACACTATTTAGTTTTAAACCCTCTCCACTTCCCTAGTTATGCGGTTCACAAGAACACTGGTCCCAGCCCAGTTCAGGTATAGACTGTCCCAACGGTACAGACCCCACTTTCCCCAGTACTGGTGCCAGCGCCCCACAAACCAGAACTCACTTCTCCCACACCAGTCTTTGAGCCACATATTCATCTCTCTAATTTTATATACCCTATGCCAATTTGCACTTGGCTTGGGTAATAATCAAGAGATTATAGCCTTTGAGGTTCTGCTTTTCAATTTAGTACCTAGTTTCTCATACTCTGTATTCAGCTTTTCAATTTAGTACCTAGTTCCTTATACTGTCTATGCAGAACTTCTTTCCTAATTCTACCTAGGTCACTGGTACCTACTTGGACCAGAAAAACTGGATCCTCCCCCTCCCACTGCAAGCTCCTCTCCAGCCGTGAGCAGATGTCCTGAACCCTGGCACTGGGCAGGCAACACAGCCGCCTGGACTCTCGCTCTTTGCCAAAGAGAACAGTGTTAATCCCCCTCACTATCCTGCCCCCTACTACACCTCATTCTTTTTTGCTCCTCCCACTTGAATGGCTTCCTGTACCACAGTGGCATGGTCAGTTTGTTCATCCACCCTGCAGCCCCCATTCTCATCCAAGCAAGCTGAAAGAACCTCAAACCTATTGGACAATTGCAGAGGCTCACACCCCTGCACTTCTGCCCTCTGGGTCCCCTTACCTGCCTCACTCGCAGTCACACCCTCCTGTCCCTGACCACTGAACAACTCAGAAGACCCTATCCTAAGTGGTGTGACTGTCTCCTGGTATAAAGCATCCAGGTAACTTTCCCCCCTCCCTGATGTGTCGCAGAGTCTGCAGCTCAGCCTCCAGCTCAATGACTCTGACCCGAAGTTCTTCAAGCCACAAACACTTTCTGTCGATGTGTTTGCCCTGGATCATAATGTTATCCAGGAGCTCCTACATCACCATCGCTTTACACATCACCTGTCCTGTCATCCTTAATGTGTTTTAAATAATTACTTAGTTATATTATTCACTGATATGCGTTGCTTTTTTTAATATATTTTGTTAACTTTACCACCACTTTGTATACTATTTTAAACCTCAGGAATGGAATAGACCTTAACCATCACCAGATACTCACCAAACAGCTAGCTCCTTTCCCTGCAGTAGAGCAAGAACCATTTCCTACAGGGTGAGAAACATAGAGAAAGGAAACAAACACCTCCTTCAATGAACTCCCTCTCTCACCAAACTCCAAGGAAAGAATTTTGCCCTTGTCGGGTGGGCTCAGCAGGGGCGGATGGGGGAAGTCGAGAAGCCGGCCACTGCCCACGATCGGGGCCGGACCGCGATTTCACACCGGCAGGCCAATTAAGGCCCACCCAGCGTGAAACGCGTGCTGCAGCATTCAGTGCCGCCTGCGCGGGAGGGGGACGGAGGAGGGCACAGAGCTGCCTCAGGGAGATGAAGAGTTCTGAAAACAAAAATAAAGAATTTTTAAATGTTAAAAAACATGTCCCATCATATGATTCTATCATGAGCAGGGACATGTTATGAATGGGATGGGAAATTTTTAATTTTATTTTTATTTGCTGTCGGAAACCTCATCCCGCCAACCGTAAGGTTGAACCGGCAGCAAAAAAATTAATTAATTAATACTTCAATGGCCTAAATAGGCCTTCTAATTGTCGGCGGGTGCGCTGCCGATTCCCGCACGTGCCCGCCGACCGAACTATCGCGCGACGTGCCCGTTGATGTTGGGAAGCTCGCCCAACATCATCAGGCGTCATTTCACACTTGAGCAGATGCCAAGGTGAAACTTCTGCCCCAAAGTCTACACTCAGTTTCCTCAGTTGCACTGGTTTGCCAAATCACTCTCAGGAAGAGGTCAGTTTTTTTGAGGAGACAGGAGCTCTTGGAGGGACTGTGCAAGCTGGCTCAAAAGGTCTAAAACCTGGAAAGCTGTGGGGAATACCTTGGAGACCCTAAAGAGCTGGGTTTTGTTTCCCAGAAGTGGCCAAACTGTGAACATTGGTTGGTCAGCTGAAAAAAAGTCTGGAAAGCTACACCATCAGGACTGTTGTGACCCAAAGGAGAGAGGGTCCATAGAAGTGTGCCTTGTTGACTAGAACTGTACTCATGAAACTCGAAGGTGAAAGCTGTTGTCGGGTGGGGCTCCTGACCTACCCTGTGTGAATAAATAACAACATATTGTGGAAATGCTTAGTCATGTAGTGCCACATTTGTGAGGGAAGTGATGTGGATGCTCGTGGTTATGTAAAACATCTCTTTGCTGTATCAACTATTTAAGGTGAAATTTATCTTTTCATTTGAAGTATTGTTTGCCTGTTGATTCATGTGTAATTTACGTTGATTCAGATTGGTGTTAAAATAAAAAATTGCAAAAGGTGAAATCTTGTCAGTAATTTCTTCTTTGGGGGTCATTTGGTAAATTTGGTTAGTTTGGTTTATGATTCCTCCATGAGGACTGTAACAAAGTTTAGCCAAGGAGGGGGCTTCAGAAGAGTAAAGCAAAGATGTAGCTGGGCCTATCACAATGAAGGAGATAAAGAAATTGTGCTGTGGGGAAAACAGAACACTTCACAAAACCAGATCCACATGGAGCCATGAGGTGCCAGCAAGAAGTCTGCATTACCATTAGTAACCAACTATAAAATAACATCCCATTCATGGCTATAGCAAAAACTACTAAACTATTGTTCTAGTAAACTAGTTATTAACATGGACAGGACAATCTTATACTCAATATTATGAAATAAATGTTACCCAATAGGAATTTTATCTTATCACAGTTCATTAATCTTTATTATATTGGTATCAATGTTAATTTATTAGCCGCTGGTGCAATAAATCACAACTGTAAAATTCAAACCCTCCATCACACATTTATAAAATAATAAAAGCCATGCACCTTTATTATTAGATATATTATTGGAGAGACTTCAACATTGACCAGTGTTTTAACAAGGATTTCTTTATGTTCTCGCACCGGGGAGTCTATCAGTTTTGGATTGTGGGGAGAAGTTAACCCAAGGGGCTCTCAACAATGAGTTAAGAGTTTGAGAGGGACAATATAACATTTTTTCATCTCACCACAGAAGAAGCAGTCTGGAAACAAAAAGCACTCTTGTTGAAAGTCCATATTCTGCCTCTCCAGTCATAGGCAATGGTCCAAAGTGAGCTTTCCCACTTCAACAGTTCATAGCACTGAATGACATCATTTTGTGTAGAATCCCCAGCACAGAATCAGGCCATTCAGCCCAACAGGTTCATACCAGTGTTTATGCTCCACATGAGCATCCTCCTACCCATCTTCATCTAACACCACCAGCATATCCTCCTAATCCATTCCACATCATGTGTTTATCTAGATTGCCTTTAAATGCAGCCACAATGTTCACCTTAGCTACTCTATGCAGTGGCAAGTTCCACATTCTCACCACACTTTGGGTAAAGGAGCTTCTCCTAAATTTTCCATTGGATTTAATAGTGACTATCTTATATTCACGACACTTATTTCTTGATTCTTCTCTACATTTACCCTTTCAAAATGGTGAAGACACCTATTGGGCCATCCTTCAGCCTTTGCTAGAGAAAAAATCCTATTTGAACATACCTACCAGGTATAATCTCTTGGTTACGATATCATCCTTTTAATTATTTTTTGCATTTTGAAATCCATGTTAACTATTTTTAATTATATTTTCAATTTCTGAATGTTCTTCTGTTACAACCTTGAGTAAAGATGCCATTATCTAAACTATGTGGGCATGAGTGTAAGAAGCAGCACTATAAAGTTTGGAGATAATACAAAACTTTGTCAAAGTAGTAGATAGTGATGTAGAATAGTTATAGGCTTCAGGTTATTACAGCATCACAGATGGAGTTCAATGTGGAGAAGTATGAAGTGATGCACTTTGGGGGACCAGTATATTGTAAATGGCAGGATTTTGATAAGTGCATAAGAGCAGTGAGATCTTTGTGCCCATTTACACAAATCATTAAAGTTTTTTTATTCTTTAATGGGACGTGGGCATCACTGGCAAGGCCAGCATTTGTTGATAAAAACGAAAAGCTAAAAGCTACTGCGGATGCTGGAAATCCAAAACAAAACAAAAACAGAATTACCTGGAAAAACTCAGCAAGTCTGGCAGCATCGGCGGAGAAGAAATCAGTCAACGTTTCGAGCCTCCATGGCCCTTCGGCAGAACTGCAGCATAGTTTCAACAAGGGAGAAATATAAATTGGTTTAAGGTGGGTGGGGGGCGGGGATGGAAGAGACACATTGAGGGTGTGGTGTGAGCAGATAATAATCAAAAGATGTCAGAGACAAAAGGGTCAAAGAGGTGTTGAAGGTGGTGGTCTTTGTCTGAGAAAAGTGCTAATTAAGAATGGAAAACAGGATATTCAAAGTACAGCTCTAGTGGGGGTGGGGTGGAAAGACTAAAGGTTTTAGTTTTAGATTTAAAAATAATGGAAATAGGTGGGGAAAGAAGAATCTATATAAATTATTGAAAAAAAAGGCGGGTGGGGGGGGGAAAAGGAAACGGGGTGGGGATGGGGGGAGGGGGAGTTTAAGATCTAAAGTTGTTGAATTCAATATTCAGCCCAGAGGGCTGTAAAGTGCCTAGTCGGAAGATGAGGTGCTGTTCCTCCAGTTTGCGTTGGGCTTCACTGGAACAATGCAGCAAGCCAAGGACAGACATGTTGGCAAGAGAACAGGGTGGAGTGTTAAAATGGCAAGCGACAGGGAGGTTTGGGTCTTTCTTGCGGACAGACCGCAGGTGTTCTGCAAAACGGTCGCCCAGTTTGCGTTTGGTCTCTCCAATGTAGAGGAGACCGCATTGGGAGCAACGAATGCAGTAGACTAAGTTAGGGGAAATGCAAGTGAAATGCTGCTTCACTTGAAAGGAGTGTTTGGGCCCTTGGACGGTGAGGAGAGAGGAAGTGAAGGGGCAGGTGTTGCATCTTCTGCGTGGGCATGGGGAGGTGCCATAAGTGGGGGTTGAGGAGTAGGGGGTGATGGAGGAGTGGACCAGGGTGTCCCGGAGGGAACGATCCCTATGGAATGCCGTCAAGGGGGGTGAAGGGAAGATGTGTTTGGTGGTGGCATCATGCTGGAGTTGGCGGAAATGGCGGAGGATGATCCTTTGAATGCGGAGGCTGGTGGGGTGATAAGTGAGGACAAGGGGGACCCTATCATGTTTCTGGGAAGGAGGAGAAGGCGTGAGGGAGGATGCGCGGGATATGGGCCGGACACGGTTGAGGGCCCTGTCAACGACCGTGGATGGAAAACCTCGGTTAAGGAAGAAGGAGGACATGTCAGAGGAGCTGTTTTTGAAGGTAGCGTCATCAGAACAGATGCGACGGAGGCGAAGGAACTGAGAGAATGGGATGGAGTCTTTACAGGAAGCGGGGTGTGAGGAGCTGTAGTCGAGGTAGCTGTGGGAGTCGGCAGGCTTGTAATGGATATTGGTGGACAGTCTATCATCAGAAATTGAGACAGAGAGGTCAAGGAAGGGAAGAGAAGTGTCAGAGATGGACCATGTGAAGATAATGGAGGGGTGGAGATTGGAAGCAAAATTAATAAATTTTTCCAGGTCCCGACGAGAGCATGAAGCAGCACCGAAGTAATCATCGATGTACCGGAGAAAGAGTTGTGGGAGGGGGCCGGAGTAGGACTGGAACAAGGAATGTTCCACATACCCCATAAAGAGACAGGCATAGCTGGGGCCCATGCGGGTACCCATAGCCACACCTTTTATTTGGAGGAAGTGAGAGGAGTTAAAGGAGAAATTGTTCAGTGTGAGAACAAGTTCAGCCAGACGGAGGAGAGTAGTGGTGGATGGGGATTGTTGGGGCCTCTGTTCAAGGAAGAAGCTAAGGGCCCTCAGACCATCCTGGTGGGGGATGGAGGTGTAGAGGGATTGGACATCCATGGTGAAGAGGAAGCGGTTGGGGCCAGGGAACTGGAAATTGTTGATGTGACGTAAGGTGTCAGAGGAATCACGGTCCCTTCCCACCTACATCCGTGATTCCTCTGACACCTTACGTCACATCAACAATTTCCAGTTCCCCCCCACCCGCCTTTTTTTTCAATAATTTATATAGATTCTTCTTTCCCCACCTATTTCCATTATTTTTAAATCTAAAACTAAAACCTTTAGTCTTTCCACCCCACCCCCACTAGAGCTGTACTTTGAATATCCTGTTTTCCATTCTTAATTAGCACTTTTCTCAGACAAAGACCACCACCTTCAACACCTCTTTGACCCTTTTGTCTCTGACATCTTTTGATTATTATCTGCTCACACCACACCCTCAATGTGTCTCTTCCCCCCCGCCCCCCACCCACCTTAAACCAATTTATATTTCTCCCTTGTTGAAACTATGCTGCAGTTCTGCCGAAGGGCCATGGAGGCTCGAAACGTTGACTGATTTCTTCTCCGCCGATGCTGCCGGACTTGCTGAGTTTTTCCAGCATTTGTTGCCCATTCCTAATTGTCCTTGCACTGAATGGCTTGCTAGGTCATTTCAGAGGGCAATTAAGAGTCAACCACATTGCTGTGGGTCTGGAGTCACATGTAGGCCAAGCCAGGTAAGGGCGACAGATTTCCTTCCTAAAGGACATTAGTGAACCAGATGGGTTTTTACGACAATCGATGACAGTTTCATGGTCACCATTACTGAGACTTGCATTATATTCCGGATTTGTTTCCATTAATTGAATTTAAATTCCACCAACTGCCTTGGTGGGATTTGAACCCATGTCCACAGGCCCCCTTAAAGGTGGTAGGGCAAATTAGTTAAAAAAAAACAGATGGGGGGTTACTTGCGTTTATCAACAGAGGAATTAAATATAAAAGCAAGGAGATCCAGCTAGGACTTTATAAATCACTGCTTAGGCCTCAGCTGGAGAATTGTTGACGATTCTGGGCACCATACTTCAGGAAAGATGTAACGGCCTTAGAGAGGGTACAGAGGTTTACCAGGATATTCCCAGGAATGAGGGACTTCAGTTATGAGGAAAGGTTGGAAACATTAGGATTGTTCGACTTGGAACAGAGAATGTTAAGATGAGGTGACTTACAGACGTTTTCAAAATGTTGAAACGTTTTGATTGGGTAGATAGAGAAACATTATTCCTTGGAAAAACTCAGCAGGTCTGGCAGCATCGGTGGAGATGAAAAGAGTCGACGTTTCGAGTCCTCACGACCCTTCAACAGAACTGAGTATAGTTAGGAGAGGGGTGAAATATAAGCTGGTTTAAGGTGGGCGGGGGGAGAGAGAAGTTGACGGGGGGGGTGGTTGTAAGGACAAGCAAGCAGTGATAGGAGCAGATAATCAAAAGATGTCACAGACAAAAGGATCAAAGAGGTGTTGAAGGTGGTGATATTATCTAAGAAAATGTGCTAATTAAGAATGGATGGCAGGACACTCAAGGTACAGCTCTAGTGGGGGTGGGGTGGAAAGACTGACAAGGTATTAGTTGTAGATTTTAAAATAATGGAAATAGGTGGGACTATTTCCATTATTTTAAAATCTACAACTAATACCTTGTCAGTCTTTCCACCCCACCCCCACTAGAGCTGTACCTTGAGTGTCCTGCCATCCTTTCTTAATTAGCACATTTTCTTAGATAATATCACCACCTTCAACACCTCTTTGATCCTTTTGTCTGTGACATCTTTTGATTATCTGCTCCTATCACTGCTTGCTTGTCCCTACAACCACACCCCCCCCTCAACTTCTCTCTCCCCCCCCCTCCACCTTAAACCAGCTTATATTTCACCCCTCTCCTAACTATACTCAGTTCTGTTGAAGGGTCATGAGGACTCGAAACGTTGACTCTTTTCATCTCCACCGATGCTGCCAGACCTGCTGAGTTTTTCCAGGTAATTCTGTTTTTGTTTTGGATTTCCAGCATCCGCAGTAGTTTTTTGTTTTTAAACATTATTCCTTTTAGTGAATGGTTCAATAACTTGAAGTAACATATTGAAAATCATTGGCAAAAGATCTAAAAGGGAGATCAGAATTATTTTTTCATTCAGATATTTGTTGGTATCTGAAAGGCTTTACCTGAAAAGGTGTGGAAGCTGATTCCAGAAATAATTTTAAAAGGGAGTTGGACAGGTCATTGAGGATGAGGAATTTCCAGGGTTACGGACAAAAAACATCACTGTTTTTTCAAAGATCCAGCACGGACTTGAGAGGATGAATGAACTCCTGAGCTGTAAGTTTCTATGATGTTTTCTACCACTGACATTAAGCTAACTGGTCTATAATTCCCTGGAGTGCTCTTGTTACAATATTGAAGGATCCTCAATGTCACTTAATCTCATTGAGCTATCTAGTACAGATGCATTTAAATGTATTACCTATACATCTTGTTGTTTTAGACTACCTTGGTTCACTGAGTTTACATTTGAAATTTCCCAGTCAGATACATTAAACCCAACTTCTGAAAGGCACTGCCCACAGTATATGTGCGCTTCCTCTCTTTTGCACTCTAGACATCCGTGCAGTCTTTGAGATCTTAAATACCTTGCTTAAAGGTGCAAACTGGGGCCAGATTGCCCCCTTTGCAAATAGATGGAATTTACAGCCCAGAATCAGGCTTCTCAGCCCAAATGGTGTATGCTCCACATGAGCTACTTCCCACCCTACTTCACCCAATCCAATCAGGATATCCTATTCTTTTTCCCTCAGTTCCTTCTCCAGCTTCCCCTTAAATGCCTGCACACTACTCACCTCAACCACTCCCTGTGGTAACAAGTTCACATGCCACTCTCTGAGTAAAGAACTTCCTGTATAGCAAATTGAGTCAGTTTAGGAAAAATTACTTCCAGCATTTTGGTAAGTTCAATAAATTCCAAATTGTTGGAATTTGCTGTAGTTGAAAATAAGGCCTTTAGCACTATGTTTCCTCTCCCAAAATGTTTTGCCTCCCACTTTTTTTTTACTGTTCCTCTCTTCCAATTTCTGTCATTCCTATTAACATCATGGGAAATAGCAGACATCAGGAATGAAGTTTGTCTTGGGTGATAGCACAAAGTGGGTGACACTGAATCAGCCACTGATTTTACACACTGTTCCATCAAGTTGCCAATTCTCTATTGCCCATTTTGCACCATTCCCCAAGACCACATTCACTCTCAATCCTCATTTATGCTTGTACATGTAACTCAATGTATTGTAGAGTGCACCAACCTTGGTTGTCCGAAAAATTATTCCTTCTCAATTTTACTTAATTTTAAAATGACTGGGAGAGGTCAATTTAACACAGAAGGAATTGAAACTAGAGAACCAGCAATGAGGAATGGTGACCAGGAAGAAGGCTGGAAGCAGGAATGTTTTCCCCTCATCTTTCTGGGAGCACCATATAGTATAAAGATAGGGTTGCCAGCCCTCCAGGATTGCGCTGGAGTATCCAGGAATTAAAGATTAAACTCCAGGACACTGCTGTCAGCAACATCTGGGAGAAAAATTACAGGGGTATTCATAGAAAAGGATTTCTTAATTTTCTTTGAACACTTACATTTATTAGGCATAAAAATATACAAGATTGGGGAAAAAGAGCTGTTTGTTAGGCAGTCAAGAGTCATCCAATCAAGTAATGAACAGTCTGCATGCCATGAAATCGGTGAAGGAAGGTGGTAAGGATGGACGTTTTAGGGGATCAATGATGGAAGTATGACGTTGGGACAGTTGGAGGCAGGTGATCACATGAGAACCCTCCAGGAATAAATTCATCCAGAGTTGGCAACGCCATATCAACAGGGCTGTATAATAATGAGGAGGTAATGCTTCTAAAGGGGCCCTGGCTGCAGTCAGAGTAATAATGAAGCAAGACTAACCCAGCTAGTTAGTACCAAGCCAACAGCTGGCTTGTACCTTAAAAGCTTTCAAACTGCAAGGGAAATTCCTGAAGTCATTACATTTCTAAACTGTAATCAGGCTTCTAATTTTTTTTCTGATTTTGCTGGGACATTTTTTCTGTTACAATACAATGGAATCGTTTTTTCCCCACAATAAAAACATCATAGAAACTTACAGCTCAGGAGTTCATTCGTCCCCTCAAGTCTGTGCTGGATCTTTGAGAAAGCGGTGATGTTTTTTGTCCATAACTCTGGAAATTCCTCAAAATGCCTTTGAGTAGCTTCTTTTTAAAGTTAGGACAGGGGGTCACAAGGAGTTTGTCAATATTTGCAGTTGATTCACACATAGAAATGTATGAAAGCTGCTGCCTTGCAAGGAAATGGTTTGTAACTGCCCAGAGATAAAAACAAAAAACTACTGTGGATGCTGGAAATCCAAAACAAAAACAGAATTACCTGGAAAAACTCAGCAGGTCTGGCAGCATCGGTGGAGATGAAAAGAGTCGACGTTTCGAGTCCTCACGACCCTTCAACAGAACTGAATATAGTTAGGAGAGGGGTGAAATATAAGCTGGTTTAAGGTGGAGGGGGGGGGAGAGAGAAGTTGAGGGGGGGGTGTGGTTGTAGGGACAAGCAAGCAGTGATAGGAGCAGATAATCAAAAGATGTCACAGACAAAAGGATCAAAGAGGTGTTGAAGGTGGTGATATTATCTAAGAAAATGTGCTAATTAAGAATGGATGGCAGGACACTCAAGGTACAGCTCTAGTGGGGGTGGGGTGGAAAGACTGACAAGGTATTAGTTGTAGATTTTAAAATAATGGAAATAGGTGGGAAAAGAAAAATCTATATAAATTATTGAAAAAAACAAAAGGGAGGGGGAAGAAATGGGGTGGGGATGGGGGGAGGGAGTTTAAGATCTAAAGTTGTTGAATTCAATATTCAGCCCGGAAGGCTGCAAAGTGCCTAGTCGAAAGATGAGGTGCTGTTCCTCCAGTTTGCGTTGGGCTTCACTGGAACAATGCAGCAAGCCAAGGACAGACATGTGGGCAAGAAAGCTGGGTGGAGTGTTAAAATGGCAAGCGACAGGGAGGTTTGGGTCTTTCTTGCGGACAGACCGCAGGTGTTCTGCAAAGCGGTCGCCCAGTTTGCGTCTGGTCTTTCCAATGTAGAGGAGACCACATTGGGAGCAACGAATGCAGTAAACTAAGTTAGGGGAAATGCAAGTGAAATGCTGCTTCACTTGAAAGGAGTGTTTGGGCCCTTGGACGGTGAGGAGAGAGGAAGTGAAGGGGCAGGTGTTGCATCTTCTGCGTGGGCATGGGGAGGTGCCATAGGTGGGGGTTGAGGAGTAGGGGGTGATGGAGGAGTGGACCAGGGTGTCCCGGAGGGAATGATCCCTATGGAATGCCACCAGGGGGGGTGAAGGGAAGATGTGTTTGGTGGTGGCATCATGCTGGAGTTGGCGGAAATGGCGGAGGATGATCCTTTGAATGCGGAGGCTGGTGGGGTGATAAGTGAGGACAAGGGGGACCCTATCATGTTTCTGGGAGGGAGGAGAAGGCATGAGGGCAGATGCGCGGGAGATACCTCGACTACAGCTCCTCACACCCCACTTTCTGTAAGGACTCCATCCCATTCTCTCAGTTCCTTCGCCTCCGTCACATCTGTTCTGATGACCCTACCTTCAAAAACAGTTCCTCTGACATGTCCTCCTTCTTCTTTAACTGAGGTTTTCCACCCACGGTCGTTGACAGGGCCCTCAACCGTGTCTGGTCCATCTCCCGCGCATTCGCCCTCACGCCTTCGCCTCCCTCCCAGAAACATGATAGGGTCCCCCTTGTCCTCACTTATCACCCCACCAGCCTCCGCAGATGGTGGTTATTCATATAAGCTTCTTGCATCACGTGTATGAACATAGAATATACAAATTAGGAGCAGGAACAGGCCATTCGGCCGCTCGGGCCTGCTCTGCCATTCAATAAGTTCATGGCTGATCTGATTGCAACCTCAACTCCACCTTCCCCCTACCCCGATAACCTTTGACTCCCTTGTTAGTCAAGAATCTACCTACCTCTACCTTTAAAATATTCAATGACCCCACCTCCATCGCTCTCTGAGGGAGAGAGTTCCAAAGATTGGCTACCCTCTGAGAGAAAACATTTCTTCTCATCTCCTTATTAAATGGGAGACCCCTTACTTTTTAACTGTGCCCCCTAGTTCCAGTCTCTCCCACAAGAGGAAACATCCTTTCAGCATCCACCCTGTCAAACCCCCTCAGCATCTTACATGTTTCAACAAGATCACTTCGCAATCTTCAAAACTCCAATGGATACAGGCCCAGCCTGTCCAATCTTTTCTCTTATGATAACCAACCACATACCCCCACCCCCATCCCAGGTGTCAGTCAAGTGAACCTTCTCTGAACTGCTTCTAATGCATTTATATCCTATCCTAAAAAGGAGGCCATAACTGTACACAGTATTCTAAATATGGTCTCACCAACGCCCTGCACAACTGTAACAAAACATCCCTACATTTATACAAACAAAATACTGCGGATGCTGGAAATCTGAACTAAAAACAGAAAATTCTGGATCAACTCAGCAGGTCTGGCAGCATCTGTGAAGAGAGAAGCAGAGTTAACATTATGACTCCGGAGTCATATGGACTCAAAGCCTCTACCCATGCTAATATGTTATCCCCTATACCATGAGCTCTTATTTTGCAACCTTTGGTGTGGCACTTTGTTAAATGCCTTCTGGAAATCTAAGTACAGCACATCCACAGATTCCCCTTTATCCACATTGCTTGTTACTTCCTCAAAGAACTCCAATAAATTTGTCAAACATGGTTTCCCTTTCACAAAACCACGTTGACTGTGCTTGATTGCATTGAGATTTCTAAGTACCTAGCTATAACCTCCTTAATAATAGATTTCAGCAATTTCCCTCTGATAGATGTTAAGCTAATTGGCCTGTAGTTTCCTGCTTCCTGTCTTCTTCCTTTCTTCAATAGAGCTGTAGTCACATTCACTATTTTCCAATCTGATTGGATCTTTCTAGAATCTCGGGGATTTTGGAAAACTAAAACCAATGCATGTGCTATCTCAGCAGCCACTTCTTTTAAGACTCTAGGTTGAAGTCCATCAGGACCTGGGGACTTGGCAGCTTTTAGTTCTAATAATTTTCTTAGTGCCCTTTCCCTGATGATTGCAATTGTTTTAAGTTCCTTCCTCCTTCTCACCTCCTGATTCACAATTATTTCCGGTCATTGGTCATTGCATTTTATTACAAATGAGAATGAAATTTGGTGGAAGACAAGATTTTCAGCATTTCTGTTCTGATGAAGGGTCGTCATCGATCCGAAATGTTAACTCTGTTTCTCTCTCCATGGATGCTATCAGACCTGCTGAGTATTTCTAGCATTTTTCTGTTTTTATTTCAGATTTCCAGCAGCTGCAATATTTTGCTTTTGACATTGACACGGTCCTTTTCTTCTGTCAACTTTCCCCACTTAACAATTAAACTCTGACTGACCTCACTTGACAGCAATTTGACTGTTAACCTTTCCTCAACAGCACAATCAACATTGTATGTTACATGCTGAGACTCCCCTGTCACGGCAAGCGATATAACATTTGACTTAATGTGACCAATTTACATTAGCTGATATCCCATGACATTGCTCACTTAGATGATCACCTCAGATGATCTACTGAGATACAATGTATTCTGTTGGTGCGGGTAGTTGTGTGTAACTTTACCTGTCCCTTCCAGGTCACGGTATATTGGATATTATAAGATCAATTACTGGCCAATACTCCGAGGCATAACCTGGGACCACAAACCAATGCAAAATCATTCTCTTAAAGATTATCAGATTGCTTGGCATCTGCGACAAAATGCAACATTTCAAGGTGTAAGGGTCTCAATGCTTTTATATTTCATGTACTCTATCTCACATTGATTTAAATGAAGATGTAAATTGAGAGAAGTGTAGAACAGTCAGCTGATGCAATATCATCCCGTTTATACTATTGTGGAAAGTTAAAATGAATCCCAGTGAGTCAAGAACTGGTGTCTTCAGGTGAACGAGGGTTCAGAGGGTGGACCAAACCAGACACATATAGATCAGTCCCTATTGTGGAGCTGTACATTATAAATGCCAATATCCATATTTATAATGGAAACTGCCTATGTAAACTTGTCACACTTTCGCCCTGTTGGCACTGGAGTGCCTCCAGTGGTAGCATGATACTATCCAATTGGCAGTCTCAATGAAGCTGGCAACAAGTACATGCAGTCGCAGGATTTTTGATTATTTCAATGTTGGAATAACTGGCACGAAATAGATGCAAAATGTACTTTAGCGCCTTGTTGTAAAAATGTTGGCTTTATGTATTCGAAACACAACTCAGATTCGTCACTCCTCCCAGACGACAATAAGGATTGTGAAACAGCCCCCACCCCACCCACTATACTGTCTAAAATTGAGCTGCAGTCTAACACAACGGCTATTCATTATTCAACATCGTTTGTTTACCAAACCCGTCAAGGAAGGGGCTGCCAGAATTGTATCTGTCTCTCTCAACTCCAATCACTGTTTCGCTAATTTCCTAATAACTTGTGTGTATTGTAACTTGTGTGCCAGTTATAATAGCGAATATTGCTTTTTATAAAGCGGGTGATAATAGCCAGAAGCTTTGCACCGTGTTTGAGGGGAATAAAAGTAACCAACTTTCTATATATTTATTGTATATATTTAGAAACACTCCCACGAGTGTTTGTTTGGTTAGCAACATGACACAAAAGTGACTGGCGCTCTCACGAAAGCTCAATTACCTTTGACCTATTCCTTATTTGCCTTGCTCCTGTACAATGTTACACTTTGTTGCAGACTTTTAATCACAATGCCACATTGTATCTCAGCGATTGTCACAAGACACAATGTATTCGCCGCAGCTTACAGAAGGTTCTGTTCACTAAGACAGCCAGAAGCAGGCATGCCCTCGACCAAAACACCCGCTCTGCCCTCACAAACAGCGACCATGCAGATCTAAGCGCTTTTAGCAATAATGTCTGGCATGCGATAGTTGGCTCCGTTGCCCCCCCTTTAGCCGCCCTGGATCAATGTGTCATGAGGCGGATTGCTGAAAGGCAGTGATTCCAGCTTTTTTATATATTGGGAGAGGGGAGGGGAGGAAAAAACACTGCTTACAATGATGCCAACCCAGTACGGGGTGTCTCTGGCCAGCAAGGAGGAGCTGATACTTTTCATTATGAAGGCGACCACTGCAATGGCAATGCCCAGGACCAGTTGCAATAAGGCGATTAGAACTGGGAAGCGACAGCCACAACACTTATGAGAATCTTCATCGCCAGCAGCTTTGGCTTCTGTCCTGTCCTTCCCCTCCGCTCCGCTTTTCTCTTTCACCGGCTCGGTGTTCTTAGTCTCCTCGGCTTTGTCCTGTTTTTTCTTGTTCTTGTCGTCAGTTCCCATGGTTTCTGTTTATCTGATGTTTGTCTGTGTTTTCAAAGGGAGCAGAATTGGTGAGGATAATGTGTGAACTTAGGGCGTTGGTGTTTTTCAAATCGATGACAGTCCCTTTGCTGAGTCTGGACGAATATACGGAAAACATTTAGGGGGCAGTTCTCAGCCCTTCGGTTCCCACATATAGACCAACAGGAGGGGGAAGGCGAGGGGTATTCAAACAGCCCACGGAATGGGGACTCAAGACGCTCTGAACAAACTCCACTCAGCTCAACCGCTTGTTGTTTGCATTAGGTAGAGAGCGGGGGGGCGAAGGGGCAATTCTTGATTATTTTCAGTTTTACAACGGAAAAGAGAATCTAACCGGAAAATGCAGCAACAAGGTTCAAGTCTAGCCTGTATTTTTCTTATTGCTTCTCGGGATGTGGGCGTCACTGGCTAGGCCAGAATTTATTGCCCATCCTCAATTACCCTCCAGAAAGTGGTGAGCTGCCTTATTGAATGGTTGCAGTCCATGTGGCGTAGGTACATCCACAGTGCTGTTAGGGAGGGTGTTCCTGGATTTTTACCCAGTGACAGTGAAGGGACGGCCGATATATTTCCAAGTCAGGATGATGAGTGGCTTTGGAGGGGAGCTTCGAGGTGGTGGCATTCCCATCTATCTGCTGCCCTTGCCCTTCTAGGTGGTAGTGGTCATGGGTTTGGAAGGTGCTGCAGTGCATCTTGTAGATGGTACACGCTGCTGCCACTGTGTGTCGGTGGTGGAGGGAGTGAATGTTTGTGGATGTGGTGCCAATCAAGTGGGCTGCTTTGTCCTGGACAGGGTCAAGCTTCTTGAATGTTGTTGGAGCTGCACTCATCCAGGCAAGTGGAGAGTATTCCATCACACTCCTGACTTGTGCATTTTAAATGGTGGACAGTCTTTGCGGAGTCAGGAGGTGAGTACTCCTGACTCTCCAAAGCCTCACCTAGTCCTAGACTCCCCAGCCAGTGAGGATAGCTTCTCCCCATGTACCCCAGCTGTAGTAGTAATGTCATTGGTGAGTAATTCAGAGCCCAGGATAATGGTCTGAGGAGCTTCGTTCAAATCCCACCATGGCAGTTCGTGGAAGTTAAATTCAATTAATAAATCTGGAATTGAAAGCTACCCTCAGTAATCGTGACCTTGAAACTATCATCGATTGTTGTGAAAACCTATCAAGATTCAAATGTTTAAGGTGGTGGATGGGGTGCCAATCAAGTGGGCTGCTTTGTCCTGGGTGGTGTCAAGCTTCTTGATTGTTGTGGGAGCTGCACTCATCCAGGCAAGTGGGGAGTATTCCATCACACTCCTGACTTGTGCCTTGTAGATGGTCAACAGACTTTTGGGAGTCAGGAGGCAAGTTACTCTCCACAGGATTCCTAGCCTCTGGCCTGCTCTTGTAGCCACCGTATTTATATGGCTAGTCCAGTTCAGTTTCTGGTCAATGGTAACTCCCAGGGTGTTGATGATAGGGGATCCAGCGATTGTAGTGCCATTGAATGTCAAGGGGCGATGGTTGGTTCTGTCTTGTTGGATATGGTCATTGTCTGGCACTTGTGTGGCATGAATGTTACTTGGCACTTATCAGCCCAAGCTTGAATATTGTCCGGGTCATGCTGTATATGGACGTGGACTGCTTCAGTATCTGAGGACTCGCGAATGGTGCTGAACATTGTGCAATCATCAGCGAACATCCCCACTTCTGATGTTATGATGGAGAGAAGGTCATTGATGAAGCAGTTGAAGATGGTTGGGCCGAGGACACCCCTGAGAAACTCCTTTTATTAGTTAATTTGACCTTTTGTTAATTTGTCCCCATTTTTGTTCATTTGTTTGCTTTCAAAAGGGTATAAAGAGACATCACCATTAACAGGTCCAGGCAGCAGGCAGTCGAGGGGGCCATCCCACCCAACTGTGTGCCCCTCGCGGTTGGGTGTCCTTGGAGAGGGAGCATGCAGTGTCCACTGGCATGATTGAGGCCTTGCATGACCAGTGGGCACTGCGTGCATCATCAGCCCCCAAAGCCACATTTTGATTTGATTTTGATAAGCTTCCTCTAAGATTTTGCCTTTTGTTACAGTGCCCCTTTAAGGGGCTATCAATTTAATTTGATGTGTTAATTTGGCCATTTGTTAGTTTGATTTTTCCTCAAAAGAGTATAAAGAAACACTCAGTCAAATGCTGCCTAATGTCAGGGGAGTCTCTCTCACCTCATCAGTTCAGCTCTTTTGTCCATGCTTCAAGCATGGGTAGGATAGCAGAGTCTCTAATTTTCTTTCCATCACATGGTTGACCAGGAATCTCTCACTCTTACCATTGCTGTGTGTTGGGAATATTTTCAGGTTGATAATTAACTGTTTGGCCATGTTATGAATAAACCTTCCTTGGCTATCAAGTCCTGGAGTGGGACTTGAGCCCAGAGTTTCTGCTTTAGAGGCAGGGACTGTACCCACTGCACCACAATACCTCCTGGAGAATGGTACATCCACCTTTATTGCAAGATGGTTGGAGTACAAGAGTAAGGAAATTTTACTGCAATTGTACAGGGATATGGTGAGACTACACTCTAGGTATAGTGTAGAGTTTTTGTCTCCTTGCCTAAGGAATAATATGTTTGCCTTGCAGGGGATGCAACAAGCCTTCACTAGACTGATTCCTGGGATAAGAGGGTTGTCTTATGATGAGGGATTTGGTGGAATGGGCCTCTACTCTCTGGAGTTTAGAAAAATGAGAGATGATTTCATTGAAATCTGTAAACATCTCCGGGGGCTTGACAGGGTAGATGCTGAGACACTGTTTCCCTTGGCTGGAGAGACTAGAATTGGGAGTCATAGCCTCAGGATAAGGGATTGGCTGTTTAGGATTATGGAGACATCTCTTCACTCAGAGGGTTGTGAATCTTCAGAATTCTCTACTCCAGAGTTCGGTAGATGCTCAGTCGATGAGTGTATCTAAAACTGTGGCAATGCGTGGAATAAATGTGTGGTTTCTGAGAGTGCAAGTTTGTTAGTAGTTAGTGTTAATGATGGAGTCAATCTCTATTTCCATTAAACAAGGGCTTTCACCCTTTCATTCATATTTTAATATTCAAAAAATGAATATGGGGATAGGGCAGAAAAGTGGAAGTGATGTATATGTTCAATCGTGACCTTAATGAATGACGGAGCAGACTCAAGGGGTCAGGTGGCCTACTCCTTGCTCCTATGTCTTCTGTTACATTAAGTTGTTCCTGCTCTCTGCTGTTGCTCCTGCTTTCTCTCAATTACTCTGTTCGTTCTTTCTCTCTAGCTGTTCCTAGTGGTTTCTCTGTTACTCCAATCACCTCTTCCCATTTAACAGTTTTTTCTGTTAATGATCTCCAACTGTTGTCTTTCTGTCCAATCACCACTTCTGCACTTCTGACCCTTGCCTCTGCTATACTGCTGCTCAGTGCATACATACTTTGGGAGGTGCTTCTGTGTCGCCCAGGCCACTGAACAGCTGACTGTACATGATCATGATCCGTCCAACAAAAATCTCGTCCCTACCAGCATGGTAGACTCAGCAGTACTGATCATGCTATTGGGAGAAGCAGGAATATCTGTATCAAAGCATTGAAACATTGGAGAAAGAACATGGGAACATGTTAATGACCTCCTCCCAAAAACTGTGGCAATGCGTGGTTTTTAAACATGTAGTTTCTGAAAGTACAAGTTCATTATAGTGCTAAGTGTTAATGATGGAGTCAATCTCCATTTCTATTAAGAGAGGAATTTCACCCCTCCTTCATATTTTGATAATTTGTCAGGGAGTTAGTTTCTATTTCTAGTTTTGATGATTCATTGGGAGTGCCAAAATGTAACAACAGATGGAGACTATGTCGTGACTAATGGAGCAATATGATAAGTTATGCTGTACATGAGGCATATTGGATAACTCATGAGTTGGTGCTGATGTGTTACACTCGCCATTTCAAGTAAAAATTATTTTTAATGAGTGTTTTAATACGCACTGTCATTTTATTAATGGTAGTTTGTAAATTTTTTTGAAGTGTTTGCCCGTTATATCTAAACAGCGTGTTAACAAATCAAGAGAGAGATATTTCCTGTAACTTGCAGGGCCTATAATCCAGGTATTGCTGAGCTTGCCACTGACATTTGGTTTAGGGGCTATGTTAGTCACAGAGAGATCAGGGGCTGGATTTTCAATGCAGGTTGGGGAACCGCAATCCCGAAGAATTTCGAGTCCTGACCCCATGCCCAATCTGCGTCACTCTCGCGACATGTTATGGTCCCCATGGAGACCAATGAAAAACCAATGGACAACATTTCAAGTTTTGTAACTTTTATTTTAACAATCAAGCCAAAATCAACATAAATTAAACATGAATGAATAGACAAATTACGATCAATATAAACTATGAACTATATTAAATAGCAGATACAACAAAGATAGATCTCACTGATTTACTAGGCACTCCACTTGGCATATTTGGCACTAATTTCAGCCACAAAGTCCTGCATAGCTCTGAATTTGCTCCGGTAGAATTCCAGTTCCTTTTCTTCGAGACAGCAACATCAGCTTATTTTATCTTAATTAAAGCGTGCGTTAAAACTGTGTCTAGTTGTGAAGAATGTTATGTTCAATTCCAGTTAATGTAATGACCCGCCAGCACATTATTTATTAAATCATCTTTCCTGAAATCTTAAATGCTGGTAACAACACTTATTGGACAGGGAAACTGCTTCTCATTACACAATTAACATCCACTTGTTCAGGCTCACATGAGCATTAGGACTTAATGACGAATAATCACCCAATTAATAAGGTGTGAGAAGTATCTTTGTGCTATCCTATATTAAAATTCATAATTTTCTTAATCATTTGCAAGATATTTTTGTGTTTACAAGTGAACTACTTACAGTGCAGAGGAACCAGTAGGAAATTAGTCTGTCACTGTAAGTGAATAAATCATGCAAACGTGGAATACAATTATTCTACCGCCTGTATCGTAACTCATACCAAGTCCCATTCAGCATCTACCCTGTCAAGCCTCCTCAGAATCTATTATATTTCAGTAAGATCACCTCTCATTCTTCTAAACTCCAGTGAGTATAGGCCCAATCTGCTTGAGAGCTGGTGAAAAGAGGATCCAGAGCAGCCGTGGATATGTAACTAGTAGCGGAGAGAACATGATCATGGTTGTCCCTGGACGTGTGTTTGAAATGTCTCCAGAAGGCTGGAAAGGAACAGAGGGAAATGTCCCGACTCCAGAAAAACATGCAGAACCTACTCCGGCTGCAGTCGATGGGGGTCAATGTCAAGGAGGAACTCCAAGCGGTGAGGAGCCAGCCTCGGAGGCCTCCAAGGTCATCTTCCGGTCTAGAGTCCGCTCCGTGGAGCAGGATGAGATGTGTTCACATTTCTCCTTCCAAAAGGTACACAGAGAAAGCTCTGTGATCAGCAGCCTGAAGGAAGAAGACAACTCAGTAAAGTCACCGCAGTCCGACATTTTGAGGGTCAGCAAATCCTTTTATTGTATTGTTTGATTGTATGACGTGAAGCCCACAGACAGCATGGCCTCCCAGTCCTACCTGTCCTCTATCACAGAAGTCTTAGACGACAGTGCACAGGAGAGTCTGGACAAACCACTAACTTCTGATGAACTGACAAAGGCCCTTGAGTCCTTTGAGAAGACTAAAACTCCCGGAAGTGATGGCTTACTGGCTGAGTTGTATTCGGCTCTGTGGGACTGGATCGGCCCAGACCTGCTAGAAGTGTACAAGGGAATGCCTCTGGCCCGCAGCATGTCAGAATCCATGAGGAAAGGCATCATCACCCTCATCTACAAGCGGAAGGGGGAAAGGGGAAAGGGAGGAAATTAGAAATTGGTGACCCATTTCACTGTTGAATGTGGACTATAAGACTCCGTCCAAGGTCATTGCCAATTGGGTCAAATCCGCTCTGGAATTGGCAATCCACCCTGACCAGACCTGCACTGTGTCCGTCAGGAAGATCTCTGACAGCCTCGCACTACTCAGGGATACGATTGCCTATGTGCAGGACAGGGGTGTGGACACCTGCCTCATCAGCTTGGATCAGGAGAAGGCCTTTGACAGAGTATCACACACCTACATGGTGGATGTGCTCTTCAAAATGGGGTTTGGGGAGGGAATCGGCAACTGGATCCAACTGCTCTACACTAACATCAGTAGCGCAGTCTCAGTCAATGGGTGGGAATCAGAAAGCTTTCCAATTAAATCTGGAGTCAGGCAGGGCTGCCCTCTCTCCTCTGTCCTGTTTGTGTGTTGCATGGAACCCTTTTCTGAGTCCATCAGGAAGGATACGGGCATAAGAGGAGTGACGATCCCAGGCAGTGGAGGCACTCAGGTCAAAGCCTCCCTGTACATGGACGATGTCGCCGTCTTCTGCTCGGATCCGCTGTCGGTGCGCAGACTGATCCACATCTGCGACCAGTTCTAACTGGCCTCGGGAGCCAAGGTAAATCGTGGGAAGAGCGAGGTCATGTTCTTTGGGAACTGGGCTGACCGATCCTTTGTCCCCTTCACTGTCAGGGCTGACGGCCTGAAGGTGCTGGGGATATGGTTCGGAGGGAGTGGGGCACGTGTTAGAAACTGGAAGGAGCGAGTGTCTATGGTGGTAAGAAAACTGGGCATGTGGGGGCGATGCTCCCTCTCCATTGCGGGTAAGAACCTGGTCATCAGGTGTGAGACGCTCTTGCTGTTGCTGTACGTGGCGCAGGTCTGGCCCATTCCTCACTCCAGTGCTGTGGCGATCATCTGAACCATCTTTCACTTTGTCTGGAGATTGAAAATGGATCGTGTCCGCAGGGACGCGATGCACAAGCCTCTAGATAAAGGGGGAAAAATGTGCCCAACATCGCCCTCATCCTGATGGCCACCTTTGTGTGCGGCTGCATCAAGCTGTGCGTAGACCCTCAATACGGAAACACCAAGTGTCACTACGTGCTGAGGTCCTACCTGTCCCCAGTGTTGCGAAGGATGGGTCTGGCCACGCTGCCGCGGAACGCTCCAAGTAGTTGGACCGTGCCATACCTCCTGTCCCTCGTGGAAAAATTTATGCAGAGAAACACCTTTGATCACAAGTCCATCAGGCAGTGGTCGGCACGTAACGTCCTCGAGGCCCTGCGGGAAAAGGAGATGGTGGATCCTGTCGGATGGTTCCCCGAGCAGACTCGCAAAGTCATTTGGCAGAATGCCTCATTGCCAGAACTTTCCAACAAGCACCAAGACGTAACTTGTCTGGTGGTGAGAAAGGCCCTCCCCGTCAGATCCTTCCTACACGCCAGGAGTCTCACCCTCTCTGCACGTTGCCCTCGAGGTGACTGTGGTGGGGAAGAGACCGTTGTTCACCTCCTTGTGGAATGTGCCTTTGCAAAGAAGGTCTGGAAAGAGATGCAGTGGTTTCTATCGAGGTTCATCCCGAGCAGTTCTGTGACACAGGACTCTGTGCTCTACGGGCTGTTCCCAGGGACACACACTGAGACAAACATCAACTGCAGTTGGAGGATCATCAACTCGGTGAAAGACGCTCTTTAGTCTGCCCGAAACGTATTGGTCTTCCAGTGCAAAGAGTTGTCCCCGACCGAGTGTTGCAGACTGGCACATTCCAAGGGCCAGGACTACGTGCTGAGGGACGCACTAAAGCTTGGGGCAGCCGCCACAAAGGCGCAGTGGGGAAAGGTCGCTGTCTAAGACCTTTCTGCCATAGGGCACCAAAGGGCTGGGAATTGTATAGACATTTTCACAAACCTCATCCCAGGCGGGATAAAAAGGATCAGCAGCAGCATTGCCAGTGTGAGTAGTAAGCAGTTTTGGAGATAATTTGCAGCTAGTTGCTTATTGGTACTTGGCAGCTTCATCTCTGTTTGCGGCTTCATTCTAGCATTTCCAGGCCTCATTTCAGGGCTTGTTGCTGTCTGCAAGGACCCCGGAGGATTCAGACCATGTGGATCCTTCCAGGTATCAGACAGCCTTCCCTTACCCTGGTAACGGGGATTGTGGTCTCCGCTGGAGGCTCCTCCTCTGAGGAGGAAGAAAGGGGCAGAAGGGAGAGGAGGCCAGGTGGCCCTATTCAGCTTCCAGGAGAGCGACCTATGGGAAGAGAGGTGCAGGCACAAGGGGTGCAGGGCCAGCAGGAAGGGGCTGCAGAAGATACCACTATCCTGCTGCCAGGGTTTACAGGCACCGATCTAGCTACCTCAATATGTCTGGGATGCAATGCCGAAGGAAGCTCCGCCTCTCAAGGGATGGACCTCCATTTGCCAGGTGATTGGGCCTGAGATCTCCTCCAACTGTGTGGGTGGACACCCCATGCCAGTGGCTCTGAAGGTCACAGTGGCCCTCAGCTTCTATGCCTCTGGCTCTTTCCAGGGCTCAGTGGGGGATCGTTATGGATCAGCTGTCCAGCTGGTGACAGAAGCTATGTTCAGGCGGGTACTGATCTTTATTCTTTACCATACAGACGAGGGCAGCCAGGCTGAATTAGCCAGAGGCTTTGCAGCGATTGCTGGCTTCCCCCGCATCCAGAGTGCCATCAACTGCTCACACGTGGCCATCAAGGCACCAGCAGGAGAGCCCGGAGCCTTCGTCAACAGGAAGGGCTTCCACTCCATGAACATGCAGATAGTGTGTGACCACAGGATGCAGATTCTGTAAGTCTGTGCAAGGTACCCTGGCAGCTCCCATGATGTGTAAATCCTCAGACACTGGCTGTTCACTGTTCCAGCCCGACTGGATGGATGGCTGCTGGGTGACTCTCAGCCACCCAAGAACAGAAGCAGAGCAGTGTTGCAATAGGAGCCACGCCTCCACAAGGGCGGTGTTAGAGAGGACCATAGTTCTTCTCAAGATGTGCTTCCGATGCCTGGACCGTTCAAAGGGAGCCCTCCAATAACCCCCAGAGCAGGTGTCACTGATAGTGGTTGCATGCTGCGCTCTCCACAATCTGGCACTGGCAAGGGAGTAACCACTGGAGGAAGAGGATCTTGATGCAGCTGCACAGGCCACAGATGATGAGTCCAGTAGTGAATCAGAAGATGAGCACGGTGAGGAGAACGCTGAGGGTGTGGAGCCAGATCTCGGTAACCTCCAGGGAGGCAGGGATACCAGGGACATCTTGATCCAACACTCCTTCAGCTAAGCTGCCAAAGATCAGCTTCAAACACATGCCAGGGCTGCTGCCTCCATCCCGGACGTCCGAAAGGAGCCTTTCATTTGAACACAAAGAACACTCAGTGCCTGTGCAATAAAGCTCAGAGCCACTTACATCCAGCATTACATACTGGCGTTCCCCACACCAATAAAATAAAAAGGTGAAGCACACTCAGGCCATGACGACAAAAACAAAATTTATCTCCTTGTGACACTTCAAAACTATTTACATAACTGTTTCTGGTCTTCAATCCCAGACCAGTTTAGGTAAAGTAAACAGAAATGAACATAAAATCACCCATGACCTGTCCGTCTTGTGCTCATGGTGCCCCTAACTGCAAGTGCTACATCTTGGTGCTCCCCCCTCACTGGCACCAGCATTGGAGACAGCCTGCTGACTCTGCTGTCCTGTTGGCCTTGATGAACTTGGCAATCGTCCTTTGACCAGTGGAGCCTGTGTTGGCCCCGTCTGGCAGGAAGCGGCCAGTGACACGCCTGGCATCTCCCCAGTTGCCGCAGCCTCATCATATGCCACAGTCACTGGCAGAGGGGCGGAGGAGCTGCTGTCATCATCCAGAGCGCCCTGAGAGGAGCCTGCAGAGACAGACAGCTCGTGTGCCAACGTGAGGTTGCTCTGGACCTCCCTGCACATCATTTATGGACAGGTACCTAGCTGGGATACTGGGTGCCTCATCCATCTCCCAAACGGACACTGACCACCTGAGGTCATTGCCTGTGTGAGGGCTTGCAGGTCCTAGCGCAATCCCAGGAACCCCTCATTCTGTCCCTGGAGCTGCCTCTCCATAAGAGTCGCCACTCTCTCAATGGAGGAGTCAGTGCGCTTGGCCATGAGGGTCAACGCAGTGCTCATGCTCCACACGGACTCCTCCATCATGGAGGCCATGACACACAGACCCTCACGGATCTCCGCCAGATCCTTCCACACATCCCGCTGGACATCCAGCATCTGCCGCCTAATGGACAACTCCAGAGGCTCATCATCAGTCTTCAACTGAGCATCGTCCTGCTGCCCAGCAGTCCCCCGACTGCCGGCACCCTGGGCACTCTCTGCCTCCGCCTGTTCCTCAAGTAAGTGTGAAGTGCCCTCACCAATGTTCTCCGATGTACTAGCTGACGCTCTAATGCCCACCAAGACGCTGGTGCCTGGTTCAGAGAGCGGGTGTGACGCAGGTGAAAATGAAGCCCTGTGGTCCTCCAGTGTCAGGGGTGGACCTTCGGGGTCTGCAGAGCGAACGCCTGTTGGTGAACTTAAAAGGGAGAAGAAGGACATGTCATTAGTTTAAGTCATCACCCTGTCACTGTGCCTGCCAGTGAGACAATGGAGATCTGCATCATGGTGCCATCGTCTTTCAATGATCAATGGGGACTCCAGGTTTGAGGCTCCCATCAATGAAGAGACTACACTAGAATGGTTGTACAAGCCGAAACTCTCACCTCTCTGTGCACTGCACTCTAACCTTTGTCCAGCATCCCTGCCTCTCCACGCTCGGTTGCACGGGGAGCGTGCCGGCTCTCTAGCTCCAGGGCACCTCGCTTGAACCTGCTGAGCAGCAGGAGGTTGGGGGGTGCCCTCCATCAATATGTGCCCTCTTGGCTTGGTTATGGCTTGTCTTCTCCTGAAATGACAGGGGAGCATTGATTATTCCACTCTCTGCCTGCAGCGCCATTGCAGCCTGGCCAACCCCACCTGAGGAACACCTCGCAGGGCACATCCAAGTCGTGGCCCTCGAGCCGCAAGGCACTCAGTCCAAGCAGCCAGGGCTCACCCACTTGGACAGCTCCAGCGTCATTGACAGTTGGCACTCAGACTCTAGCACCCCTGATCTCGACATGGGGACGGCCACACCTTAACACTTCTGCACAGTGACCCATACCGACACGGTACTCACCCTCCCTGAGCGCAGCAGGTCATTGAAGCACTTCCGGCACTGCACCCAGAGGTGCTGCACCACATCATGGCTGCTGACCAGCACTGCCAGCTCCTTCCATGCCCCCTTGGTGAGGTGCGGTGGCCTCCTCCTCCCATCTCTGGGGACAAGGGTGCCCCTCCTGGCAGTAACCTCCTCCACGAGGACAGCAAGTCACTCATCAGGAAAGCGGGAGGGGGGCCGAGTGCCCACCCAACCTGCCCTCCCACCTGGCGTTTGCAGCCTCCCTCGAGTCCATCGTTAGAACGGCAGACAGAAGTCCTTCCCTGGCAGCCTTTCTGGCGCTGCCTGGGCTGCTTTTCAACTGGCTGCCAGGTCGCCATTGGACCCGGCAGCCGACAGGCCCCACCCCCGTCTGCCCTTCCCGGCCAGTGCGGGCAGCAGGTTTCGCAGCTGCTCCCGCGCCCGCCTGACGAGGGGAATATCCTGCCCCTGGGTTTGTTTGTTCTCCTTGAAGGGGTTTCAGTGCCTAACATCAGGAACTGGCTGCAACCAGTCAAGCCCAAACCAGTGGGTAAGTAACACCATTAGGGTGATGGCGAAAGACAGTGAAGGAGGTACGTCCATTTTCTTCATGAAGAGAATCCTTTTGGAATCCTGTAGATTTTTGTAGATTCAAAGCTGCAGATATCCACTATCTGCAGGAGTTCCCCAGCGCTGGATACGTTGACGTGGTCTTCAAGAATGTTGCTGCCTGAATGGGGTTCCTGAAGGTATTTGAGGAGAAGAGAGATCGGCCACAGCTGAGAATCCTCAGGGACAGAGCCGTTGTTTACTCTGCCATTGCAACAGTTCCATGTGGTGACCGTGCACCTCTACAACTCCCATGTTCCTGTTATTGACATGCTCACCTTGCTTGCCAGGCATGTCGGCAAGGTGGGCAACTGCACTGAGGTCAAGGACGCCTTCAGGATTTGGACCAGCAAACGGCAGGTCAAGGTGACTCTGAAGATGGGTGATAAGGAAGCAATCCTCCACCCTCTGTCCAGCTCCGCTATCAGGGGGAGCTGCGCCTACCCTGTTTATGCCAGGCAACTCAATGTTTGTCGTTCCTGTGCCAAATCTGGTCATATGGCAGCCAACTGCAACGCCATCACCTGGGAAAATGCATTAAAAGATTTGACTGCAGACAGGCAATGGCTAGCATTTAAAGAAGTACTACATGGTCAACAACAAATATAAATTCCTCTGAGACACAAAAACCCAGCAAGAAAGCTAAATTAACCATGGTTAACAAAAGAAGCTAAAGTTTGTATTAGATCAAACAAAGAGGCTTATAATGCTGCCAAAAGGTTGTAAACCCAATGATTGGCAAAGGAGGACTAAGAAACTGATAAAGAAAGGGAAAAGAGAACATGAATGCAAGTTAGCAAGAAACATAAAGGCTTCTTTAGGTATGTGGAAAGGAAAAGATTAGCAAGGACAAATATGGGCCCATTATAGGTGGAGACAGGAGAATTTATAGTGGAGAATAGGGAAATGGTGGAGACACTAAACAATTATCTTGTATTTGTCTTCATGGAGGAAGATACAGAAAATCTACCAGAGATACTAGGGAACCAAGGGATTTTTGAAAATGAGGAACTGAAAGAAATTAGTGTTAATAAAGAGGTAGTATTTGAAAAGTTAACTGGATTGAAGGTTGATAAAGCCCCTGGACCAGATGAGCTACATTCCAGAGTGCTGAAAGAGGTGGCTAGAGAGATAACAGATGCATTGGTGGTTATCTTTCAAAATTCAATAGTTTCTGGAAATGTTCCCGCAGACTGGAAAGTAGCAAATGTAACCTCACTATTTAAAAAACAAGGGAGGGAGAAAATAGAGAACTATAGACCTGTTAGTTTGGCATTAGTAGTAGGGAAAATGTCAGAATCTGTTATAAAAGATGTGATAACTGGACACTTAAAAAATAATGATATGATTGGGCAGAGTTGACATGGATTTATGAGAGGAAAATCATGTTTGACAAACCTGTTAGAGTTTTTTTGAGGATGTTACTGGCAGCATAGATAAAGGAGAACCAGTGGATGTGTTGTAGTTGAATTTTCAGAAAGCTTTTGATAAGGTCCCACACAGGAGGTTAGCAAACAAAATTTGAGCATGTGGGATTGGGGGAAATATACTGGTATGCACTGAGAATTGGTTAACAGACAGAAAACAGAGAGTAGGAGTAAACGGATCATTCTCAGGATGGCAGGCTGTTACTCATGGGGTACCACAAGGATCCCTGCTAGGTCCACAGCTGTTCACAATCTATATAAATGATTTGGATCTGGGGACCAAGTATAATATTTCTAAACTTACTGATGACACAAAACTAGGTGGGAATGTAAGTTGTGAGGAGGATGCAAGGAGGCTTCAAGGGATTTCATCAGGCTAAGTGAATGGGCAAGAACATGGCAGATGGAATATAATGTGAATAAGTGTGAAGTTATCCACTTTGGTAGGAAAAACAGAAAGGCTGAGTATTTCAGAAATGGTGAGAGGTTGGCAAGTGTTGATGTCCAAAAGGACCTGGGTGCCCTTGTTCATGAATCACTAAAAGCTACCATGCAGGTGCAGCAAGCAATTAGGAAGGCAAATGGTATGTTGGCCTTCACCGCAAGAGGATTTGATTACAGGGGTAAGGAGTCTTGCTGCAATTGTCTAGAGCTTCGGTGAGACTTCACCTGGAGTATTGTGTACAGTCTTGGTCTCCTTATCTAAGGAAGGATATACTTACCATAGAGGGAGTGTAACGGATCTAAGGAGGGATATACTTACCGTAGAGGGAGTGTAACGGATCTAAGGAGGGATATACTTACCGTAGAGGGAGTGTAACGGATCTAAGGAAGGATATACTTACCATAGAGGGAGTGTAACGGATCTAAGGAGGGATATACTTACCGTAGAGGGAGTGTAACGGATCTAAGGAGGGATATACTTACCGTAGAGGGAGTGTAACGGATCTAAGGAGGGATATACTTACCGTAGAGGGAGTGTAACGGAGGATCACCAAACTGGGCCGGCATTCTCTAGAGTTTCAAAGAATGAGAGGTGATCTCAAAATTACAAAATTCTTACAGGGTGTGACAGGGTGGATGTAGACAGAATGTTTCTCCTGGCTGGTGAGTCTAAAACCAGGGGACATAATCTCAGGATAAGGGGTAGGCCATTTAAGATTGGGATGAGGAGGAATTTCTTCACTCAGTGGGTGGTGAATCTTTGGAATTCAATCATTGAACATGTTCAATACAGAAATCAATAGATTCCTGGATGGTAATGACGTCAAGCGACATGGAGATAGTGGGGAAAAATGGCATAGAGGTAGTTGCTTAGCCATGATCTGTTTGAATGGTGAAGCAGGCTCGACAGGCCAAATGGCCTACTCTTGCTCCTATGTTCCTAACCCTTCCTCTTAAGACCACAAGCCCTTCATCCCAGGAGTCACCTTCTTTAAATTGCTTCCAATGACAGTGTGTTCCTCCTTAAGTAAGGTGACCAAAACTGTACACTGAACTCTGGGTGTAGCCTCACCAATGCCCTGTATGTAGCCTCACCAATGCCCTGTACAGCTGTAGCAAGACTTCCTACTTTTATACTCCATGCCCCTGGCAATAAAGGCCAATGTTCTGCTTGCCTTCCTAATTAGTTGCTGTATCTGCATGTTGACATTTTGTGATTCTTGTACAAGGACACCCAGATCCCTCTGTACTGGAGCATTCTGCAGTCTCTCTTCATTTAAATGATACTCTACTTTTCTATTCTTCCTGTCAAAGTGAACAGCTTCACATTTTTCCATATTATACTCCAACTGCCAAATTTTTACTTACTCACTTATTTATATTCCTTTGTAGACTCTTTGTATCCTCCCCACAACTTGCTTTCCTATCCTCGTATCATCAGCAAATTTGGCTTTAATACAGCTGGTCCCTTCATCCAAATCATTAATATACATTGCAAATAATTAAGACCCCAGCACTGATCCCTGTGGCACTCACTAATTAGTTTACCATCCTGAAAATGGCCCATTTACCCTGACTTTGTTTCCTGTTAGTTAGCCAGTCTTCTATCCATACTAATATATCACCCCCAACATCATGAGTTTTTATTTTGTATGGGGCTTTTACGTGGCAACTTATTGAATGCCTTTTGGAAATGCAAATGCATTACACCTATTGGTTCCTCTCTATCGGTCCTGCTTGTTACATCCTCAAGGAACTCTAATAAATTTGTCAAAAACTATTTCCCTTTCACAAAACTATGTGGACCCTGCCTGATTGTATTCTGATTTTCTAAATGTCCTGCTACTTCCTCTTTAATAATGCATTTTAGTAGTTTCCCAATGACAGACATTAGGCTAACCGGCCTATAGTTTCCTGCTAAGATAAAAGCAAAATACTGCAGATGTGGAAATATGAAATAAAAACAGAAAATGCTGGAAAAACTCAGCAGGTCTGGCAGCATCTGTGGAGAGAGAAACAGAGTTAACATTTCGCATCGATATGACTCTTTTTCAGAACTCTCCACAGATGCTGCCAGACCTGCTGAGTTCTTCCAGCATGTTCTGTTTTTATTACTATAGCTTCCTGCTTTCTGTTTCCCTTCTTTCTTGAACAGAGGTGCTACATTTGCAGTTTTTCAATCTGCTGGAACCTTTGCAGAATGTAGGGAATTTTGGAAGATTACAACCAATGAACCCCTATCTCTGCAGCCACTTATTTTAAGACCTTGGGATGCAGGTTATCAGGACCAGGAGACTTGTCAGCCTTCAGTCCTATTGGTGTTCCATTACTTTTTCCCTAGTGATTGTTTTATGTTCCTCCCTCCCTTTTGATTTTCTACTATTCTTGGGTTGTTCTTTGTGTCTTCCACTATGAAGATGGATACAAAATATGTCTTCAAGCCTCTGCCATTTCCTCATTTCCCATTATTATTTCCCCAGTCTCATTCCCTAAGGGACCAATGCTCACTTTAACTACTCTCTTTCTTTTTGTATACTTGTAGAAGCATTTGCCCTCTGTTTTTATATTCCTTGCTAGTTTTCCCTCATACTCCAAGTTCTCTAACTTAATTATTTTTTTAGTTAGTTTTTGCTGGTTTTTAAAACTTTCCTAATCCTCTGACCTATCACTAATCTTTGCAGAAATTTACACCTTTTCTTTCAATTTGAAACCATCCTTAACTTCCTTAATAAGCTATGGATTGTGTGCCCTTCTGATGGTCTTTCTTCCTCAATTGATTATATCTTTGTTGAGAGTTATGAAATATCTCCTTACAAGTCTACTTCTTGCCTTTCCTTTTAACCTATTTACCCAGTCCATTTTAGCCAACCCTGTCTTTATACCCTTGTAATGATCTTCATTTAAGTTTAAGACACTAATCATGGACCCACATTTCTCACTTTCAAATTGAATGCGAAATTCTATCATGTTATGACCACTCTTGCCTAGAGGATCCTTTACTATGAGGTGGTCATTAATTAATCCTGTCACATAACATGTTACCAGATCCAAAATCGTCTGGATCCTGGCAGGTTCCAAAATGTATTGTTCTAGGGAACTGTCCCAAATACACTCTATGAACTCATCATCCTGGCTACTTTTGCCAATTTGATTTGCCCAATCAGTGTGAGTATTAGAAATCACTTGCGATTATTGCAGCACGTTTCTGGCAAGCTCCCATTATATCTTGATGTATACTCTGTCCTACTGTACAGCTACTGTTAGAAGGCCTATAGACTACTCCCAACAGTGAATTCTTTCCTTTGCTATTTCTTATCTCTACCCAAACTGATTCTACATCTTGATCTTCTGAACCAAGATTACTATACTGATCTTGTCCTGTATGACCAGAGCTACCCCACCTCCTTTTCCTTCCTCCTGTCCTTCTGAAATGTCAAATACCCTTGAATATTCAGGTCCAAGCCTTGCTCCCTTCCAACTGTGTCTATGTAATGGCTTTCATATTATACTCATTTATTTCTATTTGTGCTATCAATTCATCCATCTTATTAAAGAATGCTGGTAGTATTCAGATAGAGGTCCTCCAATTCTTCACACTGATATTGCCCTCAGTTGTGTTGTGTGGCGCTACCACCATATTAAATGCTATAGATGCGGAACAGATTGAGCAACTTAAATTGGGCATGCATGAGGCACTGTGGGTCATAAGCAGCAGCAGAATTGTATAAAAGCACAATCTGTAGCCTCATTGCCCAGCATATCCCCCACTCTACCCTTACCATCAAGCTGGGGAATCAAACCTGGTTCCTTTTTTTTATTCACTCATAGGATGTGGGCGTCGCTGGCTAGGCCAGCATTTATTGCCCATCCCTAATTGCCCTGGTGAGCTGCCTTCTTGAACCGCTGCAGTCCATGTGGTGTAGGTATACCCACGGTGCTGTTAGGGAGGGAGTTCCACAATTTTGACCCAGCAACAGTGAAGGAACGATGATATATTTCCAAGTCAGGATGGTGAGTGGCTTGGTGGGGAACTTCCAGGTGGTGGTGTTCACATGCAGCTGCTGTCCTTGTCCTTCTAGATGGTAGCAGTCATGGGTTTGGAAGGTGCTGTCTAAGGAGTCTTGGTGAGTTCCTGCAGTGCATCTTGTAGATGGTACACACTGCTGCTACTGTGTGTTGGTGGTGGAGGGAATGAATGTTTGTGGATGGGGTGCCAATCAAGCAGGCTGCTTTGTCCTGGATGGTGTCAAACTTCTTGAGTGTTGTGGGAGCTGCACTCATCCAACCAAATGGAGAGTGTTCCATCACACTCCTGACTTGTGTCTTGTAGATGGTGGACAGGCTTTGGGGAGTCAGGAGTTGAATTACTCCCTGCAGGATTCCTAGCCTCTGACCTACTCTTGTAGCCACAGTATTTATATGGCTAGTCCAGTTCAGTTTCTGGTCAATGGTAATCCCCAGGATGTTGATAGTGGGGGATTCAGCTATGCCACTGAATGTCAAGAGGCGATGGTTAGATTCTCTCTTGTTGGAGATGGTCATTGCCTGGCACTTGTGTGGCACGAATGTTCAATGAGAGCACAGGAGAGCATGCCAGGAGCAGCACCAGGCACAGCTAAAAATGAGGTGCCAATCAGAAGCTACAAAACAAGATTGTCTACATGCTAAACAGCAGAAGTAGCATGCTAGCCAATCCCACAATCAACAGATCAGATCAAAGCTCTGCTACCCTGCCACATCCAGTCATAAATGCTGGTGGACAAATAAATAATTAACAGAAGGGGAGAAGCTCCAAGAACGAGCCCATCCTCAATGATGGGGAAGCCAGCACATCAGTGCAAAAGGCACAAAAACAAAAATTGCTGGAAAAACTCAGCAGGTCTGACAGCATCTGTGGAGAGGAAGACAGAGTTAATGTTTCGAATCCTTATGACTCTTCATCAGAACTAAAGAGAAATAGAAATGCGGTGAAATATAAGCTGTTTAAGGGGGTGCACCGAGTGGACTCGAAACGTTAACTCTGTCTTCCTTTCCACAGATGCTGTCAGACCTGCTGAGTTTTTCCAGCAATATTTGTTTATGTTTCAGATTTCCAGCATCCGCATTATTTTGCTTTTATCTTAGTGCAAAAGGCACGTCTGAAACGTAGGCAGCCAAGCTGTTTAGCCAATCACCAAGCAGGACAAATCCAATCTGGCCAATTGCTTCCCCATCGGTCTACTCTCAATCATCAGCCAAGCGCTGGAAGGTGTCATTGACAGTGCTATCAAGAGGCACTCACTGAGCAATAATCCGCTCATTGATGCTTAGTTTGAGTTCCGCCAGGACCACTCATTTCAAGACCTCATTACAGCCTTTGACTAAACATGAACAAAAGAGCTGACTTCAAGAGGGGAGGTGAGAGTGACTCCATTTGTCCGAGCGTCATCAAGGAGCAAAACTGAAGCCAATGGGAATCAGGGGGAAAACTCTCTGCTGGTTGGAGTCAAACTTAGCGCAAAGGAAGATGGTTGTGGTTGTTGGAGGCCAATCATCTCTGTTCCAGGACATCACTGCAGAAGTTCCTCAGGGTAGTCCGAGGCCCAACCATCTTCAGCTGGTTCATCAATGAGCTTCCTTCCATCATAAGGTTAGAAGTGGGAATGTTCACTGATGATTGCACAATGTTCAGCACCATTTGCGACTCCTCAGACAATAAAACAGTCTGTGCCCACATGCAGCAAAACCCGGACAACATTTAAGCTTAGACAGATAAGTGGCACATAACATTCATGAGACACAAGAGAATCCAACCATCGCTCCTTGATTTTCAAAGGCATTACCATTGCTGAATCCCCCATGTTAACATCCTGGCATTTACCACTGACCAGAAACTGAACTGGTCAAGCTATATAAATACTGTCACTATAAAAACAGGTCAAACATTGTGAATTCTATAACGAGTAACTCACTTCCCAACTCCCCAAAGCCTGTCCGCCATCTACAAGGCACAAGTCAGGAGTGTGATGGAATACTCTCCACTTGCCTGGATGAGTGCAGCTCCAACAACACTCAAGAAACTCAATACCAACCAGGACAAAACAGCCCACTTAATCAGCACAACATGTATGAATTTTTTTTAAAAGTCTGTACATGACCTTGCTGTTATATTTGATCCTGAGATGACCTTCTGACCACATATCTGTGCCATCGCTAAGAGGGCCCGTTTGACTTCTATAGCATCATCTGACTCCGTCCCTGCCTCAGCTCATCTGCTGCTGAAACCCTCATCCATGCCTTTGTTAGCTCCAGACTTGGCCATTCCTGGATGGTTTGCCTCATTCTATCCAGCAGAATCTTGAGGTCATCCAAAATTCTGCTGCCAGTGTCTTTCCTCACACCAAGCCCCATTCACTTATCTCTGTGTTGCCTAATTAGGAACCAACACCACAATTTTAAAATTCTCAACCTTGTTTTTAAATCCATTCGTATCCTCACTCCTCCAATCCCTGTACTCTCCTCCAGCACCATAACCCTCCGAGATCTAACTTTTTTTTATTTGTTCATGGGATGTGGGCAGGCCAGCATTTATTACCCATCCTTTGTTCAGAGGGCATTTAAGAGTCAACCACATTGCTGTGGGTCTGGAGTCACATGTAGGCCAGACCAGGTAAGGACAGCAGATTTCCTTCCCTAAAGGACATTAGCGAACCAGATGGGCTTTTACAACAATCAACAGTGGTTTCATGGTCATTATTAGACTTTTAATTCCAGATTTTTATTGAATTCAAATTCTACCATCTACCATTCAAACCCAGGTCCCCAGAGCATTACCCTGGATTACTAGTCCAGCGACAATACCATTACACCTTTGCCTCCCCTCAATGCTCCTCCAATTCTGGCCTCTTGAGTATCCCTGATCTTAATCTTTCCGCCATTTACATCCATACCTTCAGCTGTCAAAGCTCTCAGTTCTGGCATTCCCTCCCTAAACCTCTCCACCTGCTTTAAGACACTCCTTAAAACCTACCTCTTTGACCAAACCTTTGGTCATCTGCCTTAATATCTCCTTATCTCAGTGTCAAATTTTGTTTGATAAATTTCTGTGAAGTGTTTTGGGATGTTTAATTACATGCAATGTGCTATATAAATAAAAGCTGTTTTAGTTACTGCTGTTGTTAATCTTTAGAATGATTGACCTAAATGGAATTGGTGTATTTAGTGGCCGCTTTCATGCCTTCGGAGACGGCATGTTCCCCTGGCAGCATGAGGTGGACGGCGCTCTGGATCTCTCTGGCCGAGATGGTGTGGCTCTTGTGGTAGTGAATGAGGTGCGAAGCCTCGGAGACACTGCACTCAAAATTGTAGACAACAAAGGAATTCATAACACTCATGGTCTTGGATGAGATCCTGGTGGGAGGTTGGACCTGGGTCAGCACCCTGTACACGTGAGTGGAATAGCTCTGCTTGCGAGATTTCCTCTGCTTCTTGGTGACTTTAGGCAGTGACTGTTTCGACACCTTGCAGCACTGCCCTTAGCTGCAGCCTGTACCTCAGGCATTCCACTCAACTTGGACCAACTCAAATTGGCTTGATGAACACATAATAAATATATATCTATCATCAGTGCCTGGATATGAAAACATACATTGTGCTTATTTCTAAAGGGATTCATTAAAGAGAAGCTTGATATAGTGAAGGAATTGATGATAAAGGTGAGGTCAAATCATGTGAATTCAGAAATACCGGGTGACCTCATGGCCAGGATGTTATGGCCCCTCCCCCCCGATGGGATATCCTACCGAACTGAATGGAGGTTTAAATGGCTCACCGCATCCGCCGGGGGGAGACACATGGCAGGGCTGTAAAATCCTGGCCCATGTGACAGCATGTGGTCAGCACATTAATTCCAGCAAATGCTTGTCCTATGAATCCTCCGGGTTTAATGTTCTTCCCCTGAGTCTCTCAGGATGTTTCTATTTTGAGGCAGAACATATTTTTGAATCAACAATTTGACTGTCATATAAATTTAGCAATGATTGCAGGGGGCACAAATTGGTCTGTGTTACACCCATTTATTGACCATTAAGTGCGCCACTTTAGCATATCTAATCTATTCAGGCATTGGTTCCACTGCTATATTCGTGGGGCCCTTATTTTAAGCATCTCAGTTGGACAAGTCCTTTAAATATAAATATTAGGAGCTTAAAGGCCTTTTTGATGGACTCCATCTAGAAATTAGTCTGGTATCAGGCCTACCCTGCTCAAGTTGTTCAGTGGCCCTCCTGGCAGTCAATAAAAGGTAAGGTAAGCAAGACAACATACTCCAGCTCAACTCTGCGAAACCCAAATCCATTCTTTCCAGTCCATGCCACCAACTCAGATCCCATTGATTCCACTTCCCTCCCTGGCTACTCTTTCAGGTTTAAATAGGCTCTTAGCAAGCTTGTTTGACCCTGTGCTGAATATGAACAGCACAGTCTATTTAGCGCCATTCGGCAATAATGCAGCAAATGAGCAGCATTGGAGGGAATGGGAATACGTAGGAATAAAAAGGAGAGGGACAGAAGCAGGAAGCGGGACTTTGGGATGGGGAAGGAAGAGGTGGAAGAGTGCAGTTATAAATTGGAAAGGCTAGAGATGAGGACAGTGCCTCAGTCACAGAGTTGGGAGTTGGATGGGGTACAGTGTGTGTGAGAGGGTGGGGAGTTGGATGGGGTACAGTGTGTGGGTATGTGTCTGTAAGAGAGGGTGGGGAGTTGGATGGGTACAGTGTTTGTGAGATAGTAGGGAGTTAGATGGGGTACAGTGTGTGTGTGAGGGTGGGGAGTTGGATTGGGCACAGTGTGTGTGTGTGTGTGTAAGAGTGGGTGGGGAGCTGGATGGGGTACAGTATGTATGAGATAGTGATGGGGAGTTGGACGGCTTACAGTGTGTGTGAGAAAGATGGTGGGGAGTTGGATGGGGTACAGTGTGTGAGAGAGGGGGTGGGGAGTTGGATGGGTACAGTGTGCGCGAGAGGATGAGGAGTTGGATTGGGTAGTGTGTGTGTGAGAGAGTGGGAAGTTGGATGGGGTACAGTGTGTGTGTGAAGGTGAGGAGTTGGATCGGGCACAGTGTGCGTGTGAGAGAATGGGGAGTTGGATGGGGTACAGTGTGTGTGAGAGAGGGTGGGGAGTTGGAAGGTGGACAGTGTGTATGAGAGAGTGGTGGGGGAGATGGAGAGGGTACAGTGTGTGTGAGAGAGGGTGGTGGGTGGGAAGTTTGATGGGCACAGTGTGTGTGGGAGAGGGGGATGCGTGGAATTGGATGGGCACAGTAATGTAGTGAATTGGACCCTGGAGATAGTTTGTGTAGTTTTGTGAACTGAAGAATTGGAAATATGAGAGTAATTACAGAGATAGATTTTGAAGGGAGTGGGTTTGTATTTTGGGTGTATAATCTTAACTGTTCTCTTGATGGGCACTGATTTGTTTCCATTATTTTATATGTCTTGACAGCAGATCACAGCCCGAATTACTTATGGATATAATGAACCTTTAAGTAAGACCAGTGTTTTTTAAAAAGGGGGGTACAAGCCAAAGCTGGCTGAGACTGTAAGGTAGAAAATTCCTATGTGGATTATACTTGACTGACTAGTCTAGAGAGGCCCTGGAGTGTTGCACCTAAAAATGTCTCAAGGCCCACTTCAGACAGAGCTACTTGAAAGGGAGAGATGCAATGCAAAAGACTGAATTTTAATCTCCTGTGGTTACGGAGACAATGGAGACTGATTACCAGCAGAAACCATCTCCTGTTGGATTAAAGCTCAGAATGTGGACATGATCTAAGTTGAAAGAAAGCAGATTCTGGGCGAAAGACATGTTTGTTTTTTCCCTCCCAGGAATACACAAGAAAAGGGGTTAAAAAGTCAGCCGAAAACTTGATCTGGGTGTCCTAGTGGTGTGCTAATAAGGCCATAAGACATAGGAGCAGAAGTAGGCCATTCGGCCCATCGAGTCTGCTCCGCCATTCAGTGAGATAATGGCTGATCTGATAATCCTCAACTCCACTTTCCTGCCTTGTCCCCATAACCCTTGATTCCTTTACTGATTAAAAATCTGTTTATCTCAGCCTTGAATATACTTAACGACCCAGCCTCTACAGCCCTCTGTGGTAAAGAATTCCACAGGTTCACTGCCCTCTGAGAGAAGAAATTTCTCCTCACCCCTGTTTTAAATGGGCGCCCCCTTACTCTGAGATAATGCCCTCTGGTCCTAGACTCTCCCACAAGGGGAAACAACCTCTCAGCATCTACCTTGTTGAGCCCCCTAAGAATCTTATATGTTTTAATAAGGTCGCCTCTCATTCTTCTAAACTCCAATGAGTACAGGCCCAACCTACTTAATCTCTCCTCATACCTGGGATCAACCTAGTGAATCTTCTCTGGACTGCCTCCAATGCCAGTATATCTTTCCTTAGATAAGGGGACCAAAATTGTTCACAGTGTTCTAGGTGTGGTCTAACTAGTGCCTTGTATAGTTTTAGCAAGACTTCCCTATTTTTATACTCCATTCCCTTTGAAGGGTCCATTTCCCCGTGGATACCTTTCCCCAGTTGAAATGTATTAATATGTAGAAGGAGCCAATTTAACCAAGCTTTCTTGAGTCAAAGAAAGTGTAAGTTTATCAGTTACTAAAAACCCAAGAAAAAATAATAAAAATGCAATACACATACACACAGAACAGAAATAAGAAGTTGAGTCCAAAAATAAATTTTTAAAAAAGATATACAAATCAGTCTTTGGCTTGTCCATGAGGAGTAGATGGAGAAACGTTGTGGCCGTTGAGTTGGGTGATTCCGGTAGAGCTGACTTTGGCAGTGCTGTGAAGGTCACAGCAGAAGAACAGCAACTAGGCATTCCTACAGCTTGCAGGTAAAAGTCTCTCCTCTCTCTCTGTTGCTGGAGGCAAGTCAGCAAAGCCACTTACAAAAAGGAAACAGACCAACTCCTTAAGCTAACCCACAGAACCAAGTGTTTCCAAACCAACTGCTCAACTGCCAAAGTCAGTTCTACCGGAATCACCCAACTCAACAGTCACAGCATTTTTCCATCTACTCCTCATGGACAAGCCAAAGACTGATTCATATATCTTTTAAAAAATTTATTTTTGGACTCAACTTCTCATTCCTGACCTGTGTGTATGCGTATTGCATTTTTATTTGTTTTCCTCCGGTTTTTAGTAACTAATAACTTACACTTTCTTTGACTCAAGAAAGCCTGTTTAAATTGGCTCCTTCTAAAACATAAATACACCTGGACTGGGAAAAGGTATCCATGAGGGAAGGGATTCTTGTTAAATTAACCTTGTTGTGACTAACCGAGGGTGTTGAATAAAGAAGGGGAGCCAGCTCATTCCTCCTCACCCAGGAGCATAACAAAATTGGGGTCCCTTTCAAGAAGTTAACAATTTTGGGGTATCTCGTCTGGGATCATAACAAATTGGGTCACGTCGCCTGGGGACCAGTTGTAACATCTGTTCTTTTAATTTATTTTTCTTCATAAAATCTATTAATGTTGAAGGGTAAAAAATGATTCAAATTAACCAGAAGGTACCATGTTTGATGTAAAGATTCAATAATTTGCTGGGAAGCTTGTCCTTGGATCTACAGCAACAACTTGATGCCTTCAACATTTGAATTTCCCCCTGAGACTATCATGCACTTGCATGTTTTCCTTTTCCTCCAATGTGTCATGAATTGTCATGTCTACCTTCAACTTAAGTTACAAAACCCAAGTAACTGCTTGTTTTCACAGGTCAGGGCCTCTTCAAAGGATGTGTCAGGTTTTTTCAGCTTTTACTAGCTTTCTATGCTTGTGGGCTTGAGATGCTAACCTATTAAACTGGTCAACCCATCCTACATTTGTGGTCTTTATTAGGCACATCATTAAGGGAGGGGAAGAACAGATCAATGGCTGCTGGAACAATCTATCACCATTGTCTCATTATCAAAAGACAACATAAAATCATGGGAAAGAGTGCTAATCAAACGAATACTTGTGAGTGCTACAATTTTGGATTTGAAAACACCTTTGTTTCTCTGCCTCTCTCTGTCTCAAAAGTTTCAGATCTTTCCTCTGAGGGATGTTTCATGGCACACATCACAAGCTGTGCCTTTAATATTGTGCGGCCTTATTGAGTACAGAGATAACAATTAAGCCAGCAGTGGTAATCTCTATCCTTAGGCTCCTCCTAAGTTTTCAACAGATTTTATATCATAAATAATTGAAGCAGACCAAAGATTTTGCAGGCTAAAATTAATGAAAACATTTATTTACAATTTACAGAGTATAAAGAAGATAAACAACTACAAGTTTGCTGAACATTCAATCCAAAAATGTCAATTGTTAAGGCTACCAGGAATTAACTTTCTCACACGAAATCTTTTGACCCTCCAGTTTTTTTTTGGTATTGGTCTAAGTAAAAATGTCCATCAAAACGCACTGCTCCCCTCCATCACTATCTTTCAGAAACTTGAAACCTTCCCTCTTTCACCATATGTGATTTGATCAGAATGCCCTTTTCTCCTAAACATTGTGAAGACTGTCATGTTTATAGGAATACATGGAGGGAGTGAGGGAGGGACAGAGGTAAGGAGAATTTTTTTTAAATAGCAAGTTTTCATGATATGGAATTTAAAGTGTCCCTGCAAAGTACCAAAACATTTCCTATCCATTGGTCACAAATTACATCCTATGTGACTGATCAGGGTAAATTATCCCCCCTCTTCCTTTTTGACTTGTCTGTAGCCTTTGACATGGTTGATCACACCATCCTTCTCCAAGTGGGACTAATTGGATTGACATTTCAAAGAGTGTGCACAGGCACAATGGGTCAAATTGCCTACTTCTGTGTTGTATGATTCTATGAATAGAAATATCACCACTATGTCATTATCCAATAACAGCTGTTAACATCTGGATACATGCAGCCTAGAACATAAGTTTTTAACCAGTGCCCCATTTCCCACACAAATTCTGGCTGGACTCAAGCCAAGCAACATCTTGGCAGGACCGAGTTTACCTCCGATTTACACCAAGTTTTAAAAAGGTACAAAGTTCTTTATTCTTTCATGAGATGTGGGAGTCACTGGCAAGGCCACCATTTGTTGCCTATCCCTAATTGCCCTTGAACTGAGTGACTTGCTAGGCCATTTCAGAGGGCATTTAAGAGTCAACCACATTGCTGTGGGTCTGGAGTCACATGTAGGCCAGGCCAGGTAAGGACGGCAGATTTCCTTCCTTAGAGGACATTAGTGAACCAGATGGGTTTTTACAACTATCAATGAAAATCAACATGGTCACCATTACTGCACTTTATATTCCAGATTTATTAATTCAATTTAAATCCCCATCAGCTGCCATGGTGGGATCTGAACCCATGTCCCCACGGCGTTAACCTGGGCCTCTGGATTACTAATCCAGTGACATTACTATGACACACCACCTTCCTGTGTAGTGATAACAGGAAAGACTGTCAGTTTTATCTCACACTGTTTACTGTTCTTCTTCTCCCACCCCATCCCAGAAAGAATTCTTTAGGTTATCCCTTCGAGGTGTTAAATTGATTCTGTGATCCCATTCATTGCATGCTGCCACATTGACTTTTTATCATATTATTATATCCTCCATTTCCGTCACCTCCAGAATGATGCCACCACCAAACACATCTTCCCCTCACCTCCCTCGTAATCATTCCAAAGGAACCGTTCCCTCTGTGACACTCTGATGCACTCCTCTATCACTCCAACACCTCATTCCCTTCCCATGGCACCTTCCCATGCAATTGCAGGAGGTGTAACACCTGTCCCTTTACCTCCTACCTCCTCACTTTCCAAGGCCCTAAATACTCCTTCCAGGTGAAGCAGCAATTTACTTGCATTTTCTTTCAATTTAGTCCACTGTATTCACTGCTCACAATGTGGCCTCCTCTACATTGGGGTGACTAAACGCAGACTGGGTGACCACTTTGCAGAACACCTTCATTCAGTCCGTAAAAATGACCCTGACCTTCCTGTTGCTTGCCATTTCAATTCACCATCTTGCTCTCATGCTCACATTTCTGTCCTTGGCCTGCTACAATGTTCCAGTGAAGCCCAACGCAAATTGGAGGAACAGCAACTCATCTTCCAATTAGGCACTTTACAGCCTTCTGGACTAAACACTGAGTTCAACAACCTCAGATTATAAACTGTGTTCTCCATTTTGAATTTTTTTTCCCCAAGTGTCAATCTGTATCTTGTTCTCATGTTTTTGCCTTCAAACAGTGCTGACCCTTTTTCTGTTATTAACACATTCTGCTATTTTGCTTTCAGACAGTGCTGACCTTTATTCTGTATTTACACCTACTCTGGACCAAAGCTTTATTCTTTAATACTATAATTACTACTCCCTTTGCCTTGTATTCCAAGACATCTTTGTCATTTAACCTCTCCTACCCTACTGCCCCTCCCCCGCCTATTCAACAACTTAAAACAGTATTTCTACCTCTCTCCAGTTCCGAAGAACAGTCATATTGGATAGTCATATTGAACAGTCATATTGAACAGTCATACTGGAAAAACTCATCATCTGTGCAGAGCTCCGAAGAAGAGTCATATGGACTCAAAACGTTAACTCTGTTTCTCTCTCCACAGATGCTGCCAGACCTGCTGAGTTTTTCTAGCATTTCCTGTTTTTATTTCAGATTTCCAGCATCCGCAGTATTTTGCTTTTATTATATTGCCATTTTTATTTGTTGAACTCCTCTGTTCCCAAGTGACCATATTATAAGGTGACAATCCTTTTTAGTGATTACATATTTACTGTCATACCTTAGCATACCAAAGAATTTTTGTGGAAATATACTGTCAATTATGTACCATATAAGTACAATTGGAGATGTAACCAGCCATGCCATTGGATGCATTGGCTCCTATTTGCTTATTCATGTCTTTTTCCCTGGCAGTGGTCGGTATGATGGCTTACGCTTGGTCTCTCACCTCAGCTCAACAGGGTTCCAACATTCATCATAGGTGTCACATGGCCACTAAACACTGGGGTATAATTGCGATAAGCAATAGAGACTCCTCAAGTTTTGAAAAATGCCCATGTTAGTAGGTGTCAGGGATGGCTAACACTGTCATGTTAGAATCATGGAAGCTGTGGATTCAAGCCCCACTCCATAGACCTGAGAACAGAATATGGACTGACATTCTAGTGCAGGACTGAGGGAGTGCTGCACTGTCACAGGCACTGTTTTGCAGGTGAGAAGTTAAACTAAGGCTCTGTTTGTTTTCTTCAGTTGACTATGAAAGATCTCATGGTGCTCTTTTGGAGAGCAGCAGGGGAATTTTCCAAGATATTTATCTTTCCACAAACATCACTGAAAGAGATTATCTGGTTATTAGCACAATGCTCTTTGGGGCAGCTAGCTGTGTGGAAATTGGCTGCTATGCTTTCTACATTTATAAAAGTGCTTCATTGGGCTGCAAAGTACTTTGGGACATCTTCAGATTGCTACAGTTTATTTTAGTTTGCCTGTTTCAATATCTTTGAAGTGAGTTCCACCAACAGAGACACCCTTTACCTAATAGCCAGATAGATTTCAAATATTAACTCATGAAATTCAGAAATGGATATACCTGCATCTTTATGATGCATGGGGCCATTGTTTTGTGACATGGCTTAGCCTAATAATTGTTTAGTTTCCCCTGGGGTAACTTAAGTCTAAGGTCTTATCACCATGCTAGCACAAATTTCTTTTGGCTTTGACTCTTGACCCTTCATTATTTAACCCTGTATATGCAAATATCGATGGACACTGTTTTAAAGAGCCTCGCAAACTGGACGATGTATGAAGAAGATCCACGCCTTCAGAGCAGGATTGACATGGAGGTCCCTGGTTGCCAACACCCTCTTAGGGCATGGTACCTGAAGAGAGTGAGAGAGAGAGAGAGATGTACATCTGCAACATAGATGGATGACTGTTGAAAATGGCTAAGATTATATAGGAGCAAAACCAGATATTTTTATCTTGGCCCTCACAAAGTCTTCCTAACTCATCTCTTTTGTCCTCGCTGATCTATATTAGCTCTCTGTCCTCCAGCATGTTAAACTTCAAATTCTCATGCCCCTATCCAAATATCTCAACACCCCTCTGCAACTTCCTCCAGCCTTGTTTCTTCTCCAAATCCTACAGTCCTTTGACTCTGCCCTGTTGTGCACCTCCCTCCTTTCTTTGTCCATCACTGGTGGCAGAGTCTTCAGGCTCCATGCTCCCATCGCTCATGATGCATAACAAAACCCATTTGTCCAATTTCAGTTCATCCCTCTGCCACCTTGCTACACCTAATATCTCCTTAAATGACTTCAGGAATTTGGTCCCAACAAGTTGGGTCGCCGATGTTCCAGAAATTAAAGGTTAATCTCCTGGGAACTGCTGAAAATAATCCAGAAGAAAAATCATGGAGATACTTTTTAAAGAAGTGTTTTGTTTGTTTTTTTTTTCATTTTCTTTAAACATTTTACATTATTAGTTTTAAAAATATTGCAAAGAGGAAAAATGTTGTTTGACAGAAGGTCATCTGATGAAACCTCGAGGAATACATCCAACCCACTAATCCCTCTGGAAGTTTATTCTCACCATTGCTTACTCTATGTTTGAAGAAGAACCTCTTGTTCTCTTTCACTAGTTTGAACCACTGGCTCCATTTCTTACTCTTACAATGCAATTTAAAATAATATTCTGCACTTACTTTCTTCACACAATCTTGTGTACACTTGAAAAGCAGCATCTCCAACACTGCAGCACTCCCTCAGCACTCTAACCTTTCCGCATAACTCAAATCCCTTGTATTTAGGGATCAGCCTCATGGATCTTCTCCAGAATGCTCTCCATTGATTATCTCCTTTGTGTTTCACCCACCAGGCTGGACACAGTGCTCAAGGTGTAACCTGAGGGCTGGACATTTTGATTGTAATTTGACTCCTAACTCCAAACCTACCTACCTCTTCACATCTTCCTCTGCCTCTTCACTTCCCCTTCCACTTTCTTTTTGAACATATGTTCAGGTAGCCCTCCTAATCTCTCCCTCTGCTGCTTAGTATTCATTCCCTTACCCTCTGTGAACCACATTTGGACATTTTCTATGTTACAAGTGCTACACAGGTGCAGATTATTGACGAATGAATAAGGGGGAAATGCCCAAGGCTTTAAGAAAGCTGTATTCTCTCTAAACTTAGCATTTCCTTTTTATGTGGACACCTGTGTTCAGCCTTGGTGTACCTGAATCACTAACTTGCAGTAGGAACTGCCACACTCAACTGAGCACAGACAGGAGCAGTACAATTACTCTTTCATCTACTGTCTCTGCTGAGGTAATAATTGAGAAGACAAATTAATCATGTTTGCATCTTTCTGCTTGGACTCTGACCTGCTAAAGAAGAGATATAACGAAGAACACATTGTAAACGAAAATCTCCATAATAAACGATATGAGTTAAACTGTTTAGAAATAATGATGAAAACTTTAATATGTAAAAACTACACAAGAAAAATATCACATGTTAAAGTAATCCCAAACACATTATTTGGTGTAGTAAGAATGTAACCTCAGGCCACTAGTAAATAGTCTAGATTGGTATCAGTCAGCTGTGAGCCCAGTAGGCAGACCAGAATTATACTGCAGATGACTTCAGTCTGACCATCACCAAATGTCGCAACCACAGTTCTGCACATGTGCATAACTCTATCCTCCCTCCCCAAACACCACCTCTACCCCACAAACACACACATACACACACTGCTAGGGGACTGTTGGCAGTAGGCGTATCGGCTTGTTCCTATGTTTAAGAAATTAGTCCATACAAACTTCTCGAAAAACGCAGCCTTGCATCTGTTTGAAGTTTTGCAATAACTGATACAAAATTGGAAACAGTGAGTAGTGGTCTCTGTGGGGGAGGTCTCACACCCACCTTAGCTTTAGTGCCCTTGAATGCGAGAGCTGGACCTGACACTGCATTACACTGACGCTCCTTAGTCATCAGAATACAGCATGTGAAAGTGCAATATGTCTTCTAAATAGAGAAAAACTAAAAGTAATGGGGCTGTTAAAACATCGATACTTAATTGGTGACATTATAAAGACAATATTTAAAACAAATAACCAGGGTTACACATGCCACAACACAGGGGCTCCTCCACAGCTCTTACTCTCTCACCGTTAAGGAAATATCCCAATTTATCTTTCTCGGATCCAAGATGGGTGACCTTGCATTTCCCCAAAACTGAACTCCATCTGCAATAGTTTTGCCCATTCGCTTAATCTGTCTATGTCCCTTTGTAACATCCCGACACAACTTACTGTGTCTCCCAACTTGGAGTCATCTGCAAACTTGGATATAGAACTCTCTAATTCTTTCATCCAAATCAGTAATAAATATGATGAAAAGCTGAGATAACTGGCACCAAACATCAAATCCTATCATTGTGTTTGGATTTATCTTTAAATGGCCTTTTCTGTAGCTGATTATATTATTTTATATACCATATACGTTAAAATATTTAAGAAGGAAACACTGTAGAAGAGACTAAGGGCAAACTTCAAAGCAAATTCACTAAATTGCAGTTCTGGAAATTCTGGCTATTTTTGAAGCTTTAATCGGGAGTTGAAAACCAACGATTTGACTTTGAATTTGCCGGATTCTCGGGACGTTGATGTTTACACATCTCATCACATTTCTTAGCCAACTCCCGTATGAGGCGCGCTGGAAACGGTTTAGTTAGTCTAAACCATTTATCACACATGCCCAGAACGCGCCATTCTCGCCACAGCCAAGTATTCCTGAATGATGAGCCTGCAGTTCAGCCACAACTGTTGCACACTGTCAACGTGACAACGACATGGTCGAGGAAGCAATAAATATATTTACAAAATCTACTTTTCTTCTCAAAGGGAGCTTCCATCGGCATTGAACGCAGCAGGGTGACACTGTGACAAACTGCAATTCCAATTACATTTTTAAACAGATATGAACTGCACTGCATCGCTCCCATGATAACATATGCAGAATAATACTTATCGGACGTCACATTTTAAATGAAATAACAGGATTTGATTGTGTAAATCGGGCGTGGAATGTGAGAACATCCTTTTGGGACACGTTCTGAGATAAAATAACAAATGCAGCGTGTGCGCTATGGGGAACATGCTGGGCTCCACGGACACTTCACCGAGACCAGAATCCAGCCACGCGCCCTGAAACTCAATCCCCCCCGTGTCTGGTTCCGTGGCTATTTCAATGTGCGTGGGCTGGGGGGAACAACAAAATGTAACTAATGCAGATCCTGCTGAACTGTAGACAGGTCTGAGCAGGGATGCTGTGTTGCACTGATACTGTATGGCATTCCAGTCATATGGAATTAAACAGGAGTTATGTGAGGAGGTTAAAGGGGCTCTTTATATGTGCTTGTAGTGGGGAGAGGAACGGGGGATAAACATCCGACTCTCCATCACATTGTTAGCCTTGTGTTTTGCTGGTGAAGGGTGCTTGCAGGAGTGAGGTACCACGGCTGAAGGGGAACAGACAGGTCGCCCGGTCGGCAAGCAGCCTGCACAAGCTGATCCCTGACTGTGGTGCACGTCCATGCCAAGGCAGGCCCGTTAGTAACTACAATTGATGGCTCTACATTATTTGAGTGAAGAATAAAATTGAAACTAAGCTCCGGCATGCAACATCCTCGATTGTAAATGTTAAGCTGAATGTGAGGAGGGGAAACGAGAGTGCACTTCTTGCAAAAAGCGAGGACAAAACTTTCCCAGCTGCGAGGAAAGCCTCCAGGTCTCAGCAGAGCTCTCCCCTCAGCAGCACTGGTTCCTGGTCAGCACCATTTCAGGAACAGGGGAGGGAGAAGCTGCATTCAGACACAGTGCAGGAAGCAGCACAGTGACGGGGGCGGAGTGCCAGAGATAGGAGTGCAGACTGCCAGCGTTATGTAACGGGAGGTTTGCAGTTTTCCTCCAACCTCCTGCTCCTTTTAAGGGGGGGGGGGGGGTGGTGGGAGGGGGGTTGGATTTGGGTTGGTGTTTGATGCCGCACGTGAGTGAGGGGAGCTGCTCCGGGCTCCCCGGTGCGCCTGCGCTTTTGGTGACAAAAACTGCTGGTCCCTCCGAGTCAGCAACGCAGAGAGTGAATGCAGAGAGAGAGAGAGAGAGAGATAGACAGAGTGAGATAGAGAGAGAGAGCAGGCTGCAACCCCTCTGCCTTCAGGGCTCTGCATCCTTCCCGGGGGCTTCTAGCTGTGCACAAGGGGCTGTCAATCACTTCTGGAGGGACAGTAACTGTACTTTGCAATCCTCACACCCCTCCAGACATAAATAATGCAGGACGATATACCTCTCCTGCAAGCCTCTGCTTGCTTAACAGAACGTAAGTTATTAGAAAACGCAGACTTTATTGGGTGAGTTTTTTTTTGCATAACATCTCTTGCACTGATCGATTCTAAATCCCATGTGTGGGTTGACAGTAATATTTGAACTTACTGTGTTCCTTTTATTTTAAAGTGTAGAATATCATTCGATGTACGTGTGCAAGTCGAAGCGGGGAATGAAACGAGACGACAGCAAGGTGAGGGGCTGTGCAGTAGTTTCATTAACTCGAGGCGTGATGCTAATTCTTGGCTCTCCCCAAAGTTATGATCTGCTTTCTATTACCGCATTATTTAACATTGCGCGTTTAACTTTTAAAATCTATTTTAATGCCAAAGTGGCCCTGGTACGCCAGTGACACACCTTGAAATGCAATGGGTATAATGTATAACAACGACACTGCTTTCATCTTTTTTATGGGGATTGATATTTTCTGCGGCGCATCTCGACTTCACGTTTTTCAGGAAGCCTATAAACTACCGCACAGGCTGATAGAGAAGAAAAGACGTGATAGGATTAACGAATGCATTTCACAGCTTAAGGACCTGCTGCCCGAGCATCTGAAACTGACGGTAAGGTACTGACCTCCGTCCTTTATTAATGTAATAATGGAAATACATGATGATCTTACTCCCCAAGACACGGACAGTCACATTAACATTTGCCGCCTGTGTGCTTTAATTCCTATCTGTGCAGTTCAAGGCTTAACATTGTATCCATGAGGAGCATAATCGTTTTAAAAATAGATATACTTACTGCAAACATTAACAGATTGCAATATTATTGATAACTTTATTGGAGCTTTAACTGTGTTTTAATTATAATTGGAGAAGTCAGTTACAAAAATAAAATTATTCCTTCGTCTCTTCCCCCTCCCCCCCTCCCACCCCCACCCAAGACATTGGGACACCTGGAAAAAGCTGTGGTGCTAGAATTAACGTTGAAACACTTAAAGGCTTTAACTACTTTAACGGAACAACAGCATCAGAAGATACTTGCTTTGCAAAATGGTAAGTGACAGTACGGTACTTAAGCAGAAAGAGCTTTCACTTACGTAGCGCCTTTCATGACCTCAGGGGATCCCAAAGTGCCTTCGTAACCGTCAGGAGTGCTTTAGGAGTGTAAGTCACTGTTGTAACGTGGGAGAAAGGTCAACCAATTTACGCGCAGCAAACTCCGAGAAACAGTAATGTGATGATGAGCAGATAACCTGTTTCAGGGCTGGGATGGAGGGTGAAATACCGGCTAGGAGGTTGGAGACAACTTTCCTGCTCCTTCAGTTGTGGGATTCTTTACGACCACCTGAGAGCGTAGGCAGATCCTTGGTTTGACATCTCTCCCTGAGCAGATTTTTTTTGTTCAGTGCTGTTGTAGCCGAGTTGTTCGAATGTTTCACAGGGTCGGGATCTACCAGTTGTGAATTGCTACACAGTGCAGTTTGTATTCCTTCATTGGTGGTGTTTGTTTTGCGTTTGTTTTTAAGGTGACTGTGCCCTGAAAGGGACTGTGCAGTCTGATCTGGACGCCTTCCACTCGGGGTTTCAAACGTGCGCCCGGGAGGTGCTGCAACACCTGACCAGGTTTGAAAGCTGGACCCCCAGGGAGCAGCGCTGTGCCCAGCTGATTGGCCACTTGCACCAAGCCGCCACGCAGCTCCGAGCCGACGGGGAGACACAGACTTCGGGTGAAGGGCAGGCCGGTGCCCAGGTGGCAGAGCACAGCCGTTCTGGCGACAACTGCGTCCCGGTCATCCAGAGGACGCAGGCGGCAGAGCACAACGGGAGTGACACGGACACCGACAGCGGATACGGAGGGGATGGGGAGAGATGCGAGGGAAAAAGCGAGAAGGAGTTCAACCCAGGAGATGGCCACGAGAGCCGGACTTATAAAATTAAACAGGAGCCTGATGATCCGCCGGCCAAAAGGGTCAAAGTTGATCTGGCCAGTCACATGACCAGCTCTGAGGCTGGCCATGACCCCACTCTGCACTCGATGATGGGGATTGGCACAATGCCCACCCTTGGCCAGCAACCCCCTTTCTGTCTACCCTTTTACTTCATTGCCCCCTCAGCAGCTGCTCCGTACATGCCCTTCCTGGACAAGACCAACCTGGAGAAATGCTGGTACCCGGCTCCCATCCCACTCCTTTACCCTGGCATTCCGGCCCTGCACGGCATCTCGGCGCTGGCATCTGATAGGCTACTCAGCCAGAACCCATCCCCGGGGTCAGGCCCAGTGCTTGGGCCCCGTTCGTCCGAGTCAGAGCCAACTGGACCCCTCAGAGCAGAGCGAGCTTCGAGCCCAGCTCGGGAACCGCTACAGTCACCAAACAACATGTCCTAAAATGGTCATCCATGTTTTGACCCGCCCCTCCCCCACCTCTAATTCCCTCCCCACTCACATTAAAATATGGAACTAGACATTTCTCTCACATTGAGTCCTAGAGATGGAAGGAAGTGAGGACCAAATTCCAAAATTAAATGCCCCCACAGAACACAATTTTGAGGGTTCATAACTTGGTGACCTCCTTTGTTTAGAAGATGGACAAAGATCAAGTCAAAGTAGATCCTGCTAAGGTACTCTTAGAATTGGGATGTAAACCTGTGAATATGCTGAGTAATTCTTTGGCAATCTTTTTGCAGATGAACCTCCTCCCTCCCTCCAATGCTCATGTTAACAACCATACTTAAAAGCGCTGGGAAAAAAATCACCTGCTTTCATTTTTTTCTCAAACACCACGAATTAGCATGAGTGTAAGTTGAGGTTGGTGGCAGCATCAATTAAGTATTTTTCAGGACAGCCTAACTAAAGGTCTATTTAAAGGGGAAAAAAAAGCAAATTGCGTGCCCTGTATGTGCCTGTACCAGTGGTTTAAAACAGGAGCACAAAATGAGGAGAGGAGAGATCTGGGATGGGTAGATAATATAAACTATTTGAATCTTTGCACCTTTTTTGAGTTAAATAAATGTGGATTTTGGGGAGAGAAATGCCTTGCCCCCACGAGTTCATGGCAGTCCTGAAGCCCTGCTTTGATTTATGTATTAACTCTTGTGGCCTTCTTCAGAGATGAAAGTCGCTGGTTGCATTAATAATATTTCTTTCCCCCATCCCTCTCTCCGCACTCTGACTGACAATTGAAAGTCACAGTTGAGAGCCTAATCACCCAGACTGAGGCGACGGTGGCCTCAGTGAAACCTATTTTTAGTTGTTGCCAAGGCAGCTGGTTTGGTGATGCTGTGAAGTGTTATGTAACAGCTGAGACACATCCCTGCCTGAGCATGAGCCAGCACTCGTATTCATCCTGGTTACATTACTGCTGCTGTATGCCTGACGCGCTGCGTTCTAAAATATTGTGAAATATATATATTGCCTAAAGTGGCTTTTGTTTTGTGTACTGTAAATAGTTTGTGAATAATCATGAATCTCGTCTGATATGCTATTTTTGTAGGGGGATAATACATGATAACCACTGAATATTTTATGTTTTCAGCAAAATGAATTTTATGAAGAATTGTTCAATAATGTTTGCACTTCTTGTTAGTGCTTTATGCTTATGCAGTCTTAAGTTATTAAAATAAATACTGTCTGCATTTAAAACAAAACATGAGTGATTGATTCCCAGTACAGCTGTTTGAAAATGTGCTTTTCTTTGTTCAGACTATGAAATTACTTGTGATTTTACAGTCATACATACCTGGAATGTATTTAACATAATATATTACAGTTTCCAGCTAAAGGTTTTCATTGTCTGCCAATAGGGGCAGTTTTACCATTAAATACAATGGAAAAATCTAAGAGTTTAAAACGAATTAAAGAGCAAGGGGGTAATGAAAAGTCCAGCGGTGTGTAATTGGTCAACACCCTATGCTACATCTTTTGAAATTTAGAAGTCAACAATACACTAAACACATGGGACACACACAGTTAAGTCTGACGCCACTAAAGTGAATAAAGCCAGTCACCAAATGTATCATTAATAAGAGGTGCAGGCTCCATATTGAATGTCATACTAATAAAGCATTTTGCAGTTGGCTTTGGATGATATTAAGTGCAGAAAAGGTCTAAGAAATATAAAATACAAACTTTATGTCTTTAATTTACACATATGTTACATTGCCAACAACTTGTATTTATATATGTAATTAATGGGATGAAACAGCCTATAGTGCTTCACAGGAGCATTTATAAGACAAAATCTGACACCTAACCACATGGGATATTAGAATAGATGACTGAAAGCTCAGTCAAAGAAGTAGGTTTAAAGGAATGTCTTGAAGGAGGAAAGAGAGGTGGAATAGTTTAGGGAAGGAATTGCAGAGCTTAGGGCCTCAGCAGAAGAAAGCATAGCCACCAGAGGCGGAGTAATTAAAACCTGTGAAGCACAGGAGGCCTGAACCGTAGAAAAACAGATACCTGGAGGATTGTGGGGCTGGAGGAGATTACAGAGATCGGGAGGGGCAAGGACAAGAAGGGATTCAAAACAAGGATGAGGATTTTAAAATCGAGGCATAACTGAGAGCTCACTAACTATAAAGCCCTGCTTCGGATTTAAGTTTTACGTTTATGTTTCCTGTGGTAATGAAATGACCTTTTACCTCTCTTAAAGGTCACACGAGAGGCTGGGAACTATAGACGGGGATCTTGAGTGTATCAGATTAGTTCAGAGGTGATCATCCTATACCAATTATGGAAAATGCATGTTGTGGCTTGGACTTGCAAAATCAAACGTTGCATTTGTTTGCAGTGTGTTTTCAATGGGGAGTGTTTGTTTCACCTGACTAGTTTTTGCATCATCTATGTAAATATTTCTGTAATTGGACTCTTGTCCCATAGCAAAACATTTTCATGTTGGATTGAAATACCGGTCTCTGCGCCAGAACCATTCAAACTTCGTATATGATTTTCCTGGGAACTTAAGACAACAGTTGCTGTATGACTTGCTGCCATGGGAATGTATTAAGATGCAAGCTTAAGTGTTTCTGCTAAACTAAAGCTGAATTCCAAAACAGGGCGTACTATTTACCAAAATACAACCAGTGTTCCCCCATTCAAACAGAAATCAAGCAAATAGTTACTATGAATGGATATACTGTTGATTATTGCAGTATGCTGCACACAGGCACACATGTTACAATAAATCGAAAAATCTAATTGTAACTGATTTTAGCTATTTCCCGAAACAAATCTCTGAATAAGATGGTTGTGCACCTCAACACATTGCTGCTTATATGGGTTGGAGTTGAACAGTCCAGAGAGACATTGTAAAGAAACAGAAAAGTTGACAAAAAGAGGCAGAAGTGGAGAGAGAGAGAATGGGATGAGTGAAACAAGATTCATTGGACTGCCTCCATCACACCAGTGAGGTGAAAAGGGAGTGGATCCTGGAACAAATAAGAGCACCATACTTGAAAATCTAACAGATTACATTTACATTTATCATTTAAATGAACTGTGTGGGACTTCATTGACAAAAGTCCACAAATCAGGGGTTACAGTCACAGATTCAGCTGAGAAAAAGTTAGGGCTATTTTTCAAACGAGATTGGGAGGTTAAATGATGACCTGATTGAGCTCATCAAGATTATGAAGGGTTATTGATAAAGTGATGATTGTTTCCACTGTTTGTCAGGACCATATGATAACACCAATTGAGGAAAATGACAAACAAATTGAAAGCAATACCAAGTTTTGAATCAGTGTTAATTAATTTTTGGAAAGTGAATTCTTTTCTCAAAGAGTGTGGGGAAACGGCGGGGATGTGGGATTAAGTCAATAACAGATGAAGAGAAAGACTGCCAAAGAATTGAGGGGTCTAGTGAAACATAGGAATAGGAAGAGACCATTCAGCTACTGTTCTGCTATTAGACCATGGGTGATCTGTATCTTAATTTAGTTAACCTAAAAGTCATAGTTTTGAAAAAGCCTCAACAGTTTTTTTTGTGTGGGAGAGTTACAGATTTGCTGTAAGCATGTATGTGGCCTGTTTCTGCGTTGGTACATTCTGATTCCATATGGAACTCCGTCATGAGACTGTGAGGTACAGCCTGGCTATTAAGAAGCCAGAAAGATGCAGTTTTCTCTGCCCTTTGATATTTTTCATTGTACCCATGGAGTGCCACTCTTATTTCCCTCACAGTCTGCCAAAGGAAGATCAATTGCTGATCAATTGCTGTTGTGTGTGGAAGCAATGAATTACAATTTTAAAAGAAAGCTGGTTTGTCTTTTTGATGGAGCAAAGGGTTAATCAAGAGTCTTTTTAAAAAAACATTCTGCACAAATGGAGCTGGCTGGAGTATAAGCCTTTTTGCATCGACCAACAGCAGAATTATGCTGAGGTGAGACAACAGGAGGACTGAGCTGTGCCAGCCTTGTCCGAGTCTAATGTGCACAGATCCAAGCCTGCAGCTCCAGGGGCTTGTTGCTGAGCACGTGACTCCCCGGGAAAGGGGGCGGAGACGCGCTGCAGCCTCATTTGCATAGGCTCCGCAACTCTGGTCACGCGGCAGCGGCCGCACGTGGGCTCGGGTCACGTCGGGCCAGCCAGGTTAGGAGCAGCCTGATTGGCTGCAGCCTTGTATCCAGAAAGTGGCAACACTGGCGCCGCTCCTGTTGATGCCACTGGGAAGCTCTCAAGCCCTGAAGCCAGTGTTTTATATATATATATATATATATATGTGTGTGTCCTGGCTTTTAATGTTGCTAGCTTTTCAGATTCCGCCCCACTATTTGTGCCATATATCACAATAAGACACGTTTCATTGAAAAATGTACAACACAACAAGAGGCCATTTGGCCCATCATGTGTCTGTGCCAGTCTAGAAGGATAAAAACAAAATACTGCGGATGCTGGAAATCTGAAACAAAAACAGAAAATGCTGAAATACTCAGCAGGTCTGATAGCATCTGTGGAGAGAAAAATAGAATCAACGTTCCGAGTCCGTATGACTCTTCTTCAGAGCTAAAGAGAAGTAAAAATGTGATGAAATTTATACTGCTAAAGGGGGGTGGAGCAGGTGAAGCTGGATAGAAGGCCAGTGATAGGTGGAGGCAAAGGAGAGATTGACAAAGATGTCATGAACAAAAGGACAAAGGGGGTATTAATGGTAGTGGTGAGGGCTAAAGGAGGTGCTGATGGTGGCATTAAGGTCAGAAAGCAGAATGTGATAATAACAGGACAAGGGTAAGCACTCTGGAAAGAGCAACATGAACAAGTGGCAGATGGCCCTTGTGGGGGTGGGGTGGGGGGAGGGGACGGTGGTGGGAAAAAAGATCAAAAATAGGATAAAAGGTGGGGATAAAACAATGAATAAATTAATAAAAATGAAAATAAATAAAAATAAGTGGATAAAAAATAATGCAAAATAAAAATGAATATTGAAAAAGGGATAAAAAAGAGGGTGAGGATGGAGGAGAGAGTTCATGATCTGAAGTTGTTGAACTCAATGTTAAGTCCAGAAGGCCGTAAAATGCCTAATCAGAAGAGGAGATGCTGTTCCTCCAGTTTGCGCTGAGCTTCACTGGAACATTGCAGCAGGCCAAGAACGGACATGTGGGCATGAGAGCAGGGTGGTGTGTTGAAATGGCAAGCGACAGGGAGGTCTGGGTCATGCTTAAGGACAGACCGAAGGTGTTCCACAAAGCGGTCACCAAGTCTGCATTTGGTCTCTCCAATGTAGAGGAGACCACATTGGGAGCATCGGATGCAGTAGACTAAATTGACGGAAGTTTAAGTGAAATGCTGCTTCATCTGAAAGGAGTGTTTGGGCCCTTGGACAGTGAGGAGGGAGGAGGTAAAGGGGCAAGTGTTGCACCTTCTGCGATTGCATGGGAAGGTGTCGTGGGAAGGGGATGAGGTGATAGGGGTGATGGAGGAGTGGACCAGGGTATCCTGGAGGGAATGGCCCCTATGGAATGCCGACAAGGGAGGTGAGGGGAAGATGCGTTTGGTGGTGGCATCATGCTGGAAATGGCAGAGGATGATCCTTTGAACGCAGAGGCTGCTGCGGTGAAACATTTTTACTCTTCTTTAGCTCTGAAGAAGAGTCATACAGACTCGAAACATTAACTCTGTCTTTCTCTCCACAGATGCTGTTAGACCTGCCGAGTTTTCCCAGCATTTTCTGTTTTTGTTCCAGTCTAGAAGGAGTTTTCCTTCAGCCTCCATTAACCTCTGCCTACAAGCATACAAATTAGGAGCAGGAGTAGGCCATTCGGCCCCTTGAGCCTGCTCCGTCTTTAAATAAGATTGTGGCTGATCTGTTTGTGATCTCAACTCCACAGTCTGCCTACCCTGCTTCTCATGTGGATATTTGTTTTATATTAGATGAAGTAACACCTCGTACATTTTTAATGATTCATAATGTAAAGTGTTTCTAAACATCTAAGATACATAACATTTCTGCTTTTCAAATTTTTTATATCCTTTCACGGGATGTGGGCATCACTGGCTAAGCCAGCATTTATTGTCCATGCCTAAAATTGCCCTTGAGATGGTGGTGGTGAGCTACCTTCTTAAACCACTGCAGCCCCTGTGGTGTAGGTACACCCACAGCGCTGTTAGGGAAGGAGTTCCAGGATTTTGACCCAGCGACAGTGAAGGAACGGCCGATATATTTCCTAGTCAGGATGGTGAGTGACTTGGAGGGGAACTTCCAGGTGGTGGTGTCCCCATGCATCTGCTGCCCTTGTCCTTCTAGATGGTAGAAGTAGCAGGTTTGGAAGGGGCTGTATTATTAAAGGATTCTGTTTCCGGTTAACCTTTTTTTAACTCCATACCTGCCAAGGGAATTTCTTTAAAGATTTTCAGTGTGCCTTTTACTTTTTCAAGCCCATTTACTAATCATAAATTCATTACATCCATTTGGTGACATACAAGACCGGTAATAAAAAGGATAGCATTACAGTGCCGGTATCGGGGACTGTATATCTGGGTCTGAGTTTAGGTTCGGCTGATGTTTTATCTAGGTTTCTCTCTTTCCCCCCAGTAGAAAGGTAAAACCTGTGGTGGCTGGAATAATTCAGAACCAAACTAGGGATTTAATTGGCCTCAACTGAAACCAGAGTCACACAGGACAGAAGGAGACTGTTAGGCCCATTGTGTGTGTGCTGGCCCTTTGAAAGAGCTATCCAACTAGTTACACTTTCCCCATAGCCCAGCAATACCATCTGCAAAAACCCACCCCCACAAAAAAAATTGCCTAATTCCCTTTTAAAAATTTCTATTCTTTGAGGTAATATTTATTGATTCCAATAACTCGCTGTGTTAAAATTTCATTTTTGCTCCACTTCTTTTGCCAGCGCTTTTAAAATCTGGTTACTGACCTGTCCTGTCAGTGGAAACAATTTCCTATATTTGTGACTACACTGCAATCTTGAGCACCTCTATTAAACCTTCCACTCTTTAAGGAGAACAACCCCAGTTGCTCTGGCCTCTCTGCAAACTGAAGTTCCTAATTTACTTAAGTTCCTAAAGTATCAACAACAACAACTTAGATTTATATAGCGCCTTTAACGTAGTAAAACGTCCCAAGGTGCTTCACAGCAACATTACAAAACAAAGTATGGCACCAAGCCATTTAGGAGATACAGGTACCGGACCCCACATCCAGGAAGCTGGAACTGGGCGTGTGCCAGATTTGTGGATTTTCTGGATTTTGGGCCCTGGGCTGGGGAGTAGGGGGGGTGGGGGGAGGGTCTCTGCCCCAGAGAAGGGATGAGGGATGAACCAGGCAGGCTTCCACACCGTTAATCCCGACATGGAATAAATAAGATTGGACCCAAAGAGCAGGGGATCAGCGCACCACGATCCAGATGTGAGGGACAGCAATGCTTGATGGGGATTGTAGTTTCCAGGGCAGGACCCAGTTTTCGATCCTTCCGGACTTTGGGATGCCAGATAAGGGACCCGGTATCTGTATTAGGTCAGGCGACCAAAAGCTTGGTCAAGGAGGTAGGTTTTAAGGAGTATTTTACAGGAGGAAAGCGAGGTCGAGAGAGCTTAGGATCTAGCCAGCAATGGTGGAGCAATTAAGATCGGAGGTGCTCAAGGGGCCAGAACTAGAGGAGCTATATCATTCCAGCAAATCTCCTTGGCACTCGCTCCAAGGCCTTGACATCCTTCCTGAAGTGGCATGTCCTGATCTAGCAATAGTAAAGGAAGGCAGTGGTGTAGTGGTATTGTCACTTAACTAATATTTGCAAGACCCAGGGTAATTCTCTGGGAATGTGGGTTCAAATCCCACCATAGCAGATAGTGAAATTTGAATTCAAGAAAAGTCTGGAATTAAAAATCTGATGATGACTGGAAAATCATTGTTGTAAAAGTCTATCTGGTTCACTGATTCTACTTCAGAGAAGGAAATCTGCTGTCCTTACCCACAGCAATGTGATTGACTCTTAAATGCCCCCTGAACAGGGCAGTTAGGGGTAGGCAATAAATGCTGGCCTAGTCAGCAAGGAATGAATAAAAAAAAACTAGCCAATATTTTTATAGTATAACTTCCTTGTACATTATGCTTTATAAAGCCAGGGATTACATTTGCTTTTTAACAACATATCCTGCCACCTGTTCTAGTGACAATGAGACTGAGAGTAGATGTTTTTACATGTGGAAGAGTTGTATTGAAATGTAATTGAAGCCTGGCCTTACCTGAGTGTCACATGCACAGATAAAACACGTTGTGCCACCTGTACTGTTCAATATAACGAGAGCTTGATTTGTTACTGCCATCTAATGGCGGAATCAGGAACCACAGCAAATGCCACAATATACATTTTCTTCAATACAATTTGTATCGTTTATAAATGGTAAGATTTATCTTACTAGATTAGTAACCCAGAGGTCTGGAGTAATAACCTAGACAATACAAGTCCAAATCCTACCATGGCAGTTTGAGATATTGAATTCCGTTTTTAAAATCTGGAAATAAAAAGCTGGCGTCAGTAAAAGTGACCATGAAGCTGCCTGTCGGATTGCTGTTGTAAAAACATTAATGTCCTTGACAGAAGGAAACCTTCCATCCTTAGTTGGTCTGGCCTATAAATGACCCCAATTCCATAACAATGTGGTTTACTTTTAACTACCCTCTGAAGTGGCTGAATAAGCCATTCAGTTCAAGGTAACTACAGATGGGTCTTACCACTGAGTGGCTTATTAGGCCATTTCAGAGGCAGTTAAAAGTCAACCACATTGCAGTGGGTCTGGAGTCACATGTTGGCCAGACCAGATGAGGATGGCAGATTTCCTTCTCTAAAGGACATTAGTGAACCAGATGGGCTTTCAATGAATATCTGCACAAGTTAGGGCTACTCACTAGTGGTTACTGATTGAGAGGGGGACTTGGGAAGGGGGACGGGCGGGGGGGATTGGTGGGAGGGGTTGGGGCGGGGGGGATTGGTGGGAGGGGTTGGGGCGAGGGGGGTTGATGGGAGGTGTTGGGACGAGGGGGGTTGATGGGAGGCGTTGGGGCTAGGGGGGTTGATGGGAGGGGTTGATGGGAGGGGTTGATGGGAGGGGTTGGGGCTAGGGGGGTTGATGGGAGGGGTTGGGGTGAGGGGGGTTGGTGGGAGGGCAAGGGGGGTTGGGAGGGAGGCAGGGGGGATTGGTGGAAGGGGGGCTTAGGGGGTGTCATAGTTGATAAATCATTAAAACATCCCAGCAGTATTGTGAGGCGATTTGGAAGGCAAATAAGATGCATTGCTGGGAGAATATAATATATAACTAAGAACACCATACTTAGGCTGTGTAAGCCTTTGGCACGTCTGCATTTTAGGTATAACGTCCAGTTTTAGCGGGTGCATGTGCGAAGGTACCAAGGCTCTGGACGAAGGTTACTAAAAAGAAAACCAGTTTTAATGTTCTTAGATTCCTGGCATTGGAGCCTTTTTCTTTGAGCAGTGTCTGAGCAGACAGGATATGATTGAGATTTATAAAAGATTCTATTCAGTTGGGTAGGCTACCTGAGATGAATAAGGATAGGAACAGAGGAACACGAGAATACCATTCAGTCCATTGGGTCTGTTCTGCCATTCAGTTGGATTATGGTTGATCTGTATCCCAAATCTATTTATCCACCCTCACCCAACAACAAAATCCGTCTAATTCAGTCCTGAAAATTTCAAGTTTCCCAGTATCCACAGCCTTTTGAGGGGGGAACGTTCCAGATTCCCACTATCCTGTGGGTGAAAAAGTGTTTCCTGCATTTGCTGCTGAACAGTCTAGCTATTATTATAACATTGTGGCTCCTTGTTCCATATTCCCCCATGAGGAAACACTTGCTCAGTATTTACCCTATCAAATCCACTTATCATTTTAAACACTTTGATTTTATACTCAAGCAAATAAAGGCCAAGTTTATTGAACCCCTCTAGGATGAAGGGATTAGATTATATTCAGACGGCTAGGCTATTTCAGATGATTTGGGATCAGAATTTAGGCACAGTGGGTGATGGTGGTCTATTGGTAATGTCACTGGACTAGTATTCCAGGGGCCCAGGCTAATCCTCTGGGGACATGGGTTCAAATCCCATTATGATAGCTGGTGGAATTTAAATTTAATTAATTAAAATCTGGAATTGAAAGCTAGTTTCAATAATAAAGGCCATGAAACCAGTGTGGATTGTTGTTAAAAAACCATCTGGTTCACTACCCCTTTAGGGAAGGAAATCTGCCATTCTTACCTGGTCTGGCCTACATGTGACTCCAGACCCACAGCAATGCGGTTGACTCTTAATTGCCCTCTGAAATGGCCTCGTAAGCCACTCAGTTCAAGGGGGCTTTTGTTGCTTTGCCTGTTATTAAGATGGTTTAATTTTAGGTGTTGTATCAATGGAGCACATTATTGCAGTAGAGTAGAGTAATCTCAATGGACTCATAAATACTTAACCATCTTTCCTTTTGTATATATGTTGCGAAGCGTCACCACCGCCAGTGTTGGTTTATGATTTGCCATGAGGCTAATGGTCAGTGTCAAATGATTGAGGTAAAAGGAATGACTGGAAAAACTGGGCTTCTTCATCCCTGAGGCACTTGAGTGGGCACTGTAGTATAAGGGTCTGGCACATATAGGGTTAACATGGGATGGAGTATAGTACCGCCCACAAAGTGATGTAAGAGAGCACATGACCTGCACCCAGGAGTCAGTCTAGTGTTGGACAGAGCCATGTGCACAAGCAAGCATGGAGACAGCTGCTAGCTTGGACCCCTTACTGTGTAATATGTACATATTGATAAATACATATAATTAACCTACTTAAGACTATAAAGACTTTCTTAAGACCGACCGAACAGTATCTAACATCCTACAACAGGGACCTTATGAGGTGTTTAAAATTTTAAATTGAATAAATAAGATTAATCCAGAATACAGTTGCAAACTACACCAGTATTCTAGAATAACAAGGCTTAGGCTAAAACTGGTGAAAGGGAAAGTTAGGACAAGTATCGGGAAGAATTTCTTCATGTAAAGAGTAATTAGTTGGGTGGGCTAATGGAGGTGAAAACTTTAGGGTCATTCAAGAAACAAATAGATGCTTATTACAAGTCAGTTTTTTTTGGATAGCTCAGTTATGATGGGCTAAATGGCCTCTTTCACCTGTACCCGCCTCCTGAAATAGACAGCAAGACATGCGAATGGTAAAGGGAGTCGGACAAAGCAAGTTTTTCCTCCTCCTTACCAACATTACTCATTAATTGCAGCACCTAATGCAGCAACCCTAACAAAAAATCTGCAGCTTGTCCCTGAACTGCTTTTGTGTATCTCTCTAACAGATGATTTACGTGACACTGCCAAAGGTTTAACAACAAAAAGAAAACCTGCAGTTCGACAAACACCTTTCACAACCTCAGGACATCCCAAAGCGCATTCCAGCCATTGAAGTATAGTCCCTGTTTGCAGCACTTAATTTGCACACAGCAAGCTCCCACAAACAGCAGTTTGATTGTGATCACATAATCAGTTTAAGTGAAATAAAAGCAAAAAACTGCGGATGCTGGAAATCTGAAACAAAAATAAAAATAGCTGGAAAAACTCAGCAGGTCTGACAGCATCTGTGGAGAGGAACACAGTTAATATTTCGAGTCCGATCAATGCCTTCATGCCCAGTGGGCACTGCGGGGGCTGGGGTGCTTCATTGACTCCGATAATCACATTTTATTTTGATGGTTGTAAGTTTCCTTTGTGGTTTTCTCCTTTGTTGCAGTTTCCCTTTAAGGGGCTGCCCCTCTAATTAGTTCATTTGCTCTTTCATTGATTTGTCCCTTCGAATTGGTTGCTTCGTTATGCCCAAAAGAGTATGGACCCAGAACCCTTGACATCTTTATCATGCTGTAAAGTTTTGGGGTTTCTTTGCAGCCTCCTCACTGAGGGTGCCTCACCTGGACTATGGGTTGCTGAGATGCACTCACTCGGGACCCTGCAATCAAAACTCTCATACACCTCTTTCCTAGATGACCTTAGCATTGGTGCGAGACCATGAGCCATATACACTTTGGACACACCAGCCAAGTTGGAAATGTTTCCAATAGAGGCCTGAGGCAGATGGCTATGCATCACAGTGATAGCATCACAGTCATCGAGACGGTCCAGCACACAGGCCCATTCTACACTCTCCCACCTAATTCACTAAAAGTCCTGTCATGCGATGAATTCCAAATCAATTTGAGCGCTCACCCTTTACCTGAGCTCTACCGACACCCTCAATAAGGAGGCTTGCAGAATTGAACAATTCTTCAGCCAGATGCACACACCTCTTGACTCCTACATTGAAATCACTCCAGTCCAGACTAATGTGCCATTGCATCCTAGCTTGCCCCGTTCAGCTGCATGGTCACTGAAATTGACAAATCATCGAGGAAGGACATTCAAGATTGAACGTACCCACCACATCTTCCTCCCGACAGTTAGGGTAGCCTCTGGATTTGGATTTTTATGAAGACAGTGTCCAACTACAGTCTCTCACCTCTGAAACTGCACTCACCATGTACCTTGGCACATACATCACTGATCTAAGACCCCATATGTAATTGTGCCATTCATACACAACCGACATCAGTGCAACTGCAGCGGGAGATGCTATGAGCTCGATGAACATATCACCCGAGGCCACAGCATGGTGAGCAACCAGGATTGGCTGACAGGAGTGTTAACCGGGCAGCACTCTGACAACTGATGGCCGTTGCCTAAACTTACACATGTGGGATTATAGGCTAATCACTCCGGTGGTAATGTGGGAGAACTGAATCAATAGAAGTTCCTGATTGGACTCTGGTGGGGGCCAACATTCTGGAGCCTTAACTAACCATGGGATATTGAAACAACTGTTAGCAAGATGGCATCCATGGGACTTGCAAAGGGTTAAATTTGCAATATATTTACAGGTGTGCAGGCTATATACAATGAGTGTACACCTGTGGCACCTGTGTGCATTCAAAACTTCTTAACCTTCCTATGCCTACTGCTATGTCTAGGTGCAGCCCCGACATCCACAGCTGGCATGGGGGCACCTGATGACTGCAATGCCCTGTTGACTGTGATGACTTTGGCAGGCATATTCTGGTAACCCAAGGCCTCTGGCCCACTAAGGGTCTCCTGCTCAGGTGCAGGTGCACCCTCATTGGCCAGACCTGTTGGAGGTAATGGGGTCACTGGCAGAGGGGAGGTAGACCGTCTTTGGAGGGTTCTGGGTGGATGCCCCTGGTGTGCCTGGCTGTCGCTCCTCCTCCCCGTGGGACCCAATGGCACCTCCCCAACTCCTTGAGGAGAAGGGGCACCTGGAGGCAGGTTGAGGTGCCCTGCCCCCCTCTTGCCTAGCCACTATTAGAAAGCATGCATGGCTAGAGCGATGGAGGGCAGGTCCAAGTGCACATCTGGCAGCCACTGTGTGATCTGCTGGACCTGGGTCTCCAAGGCGGCTGCCACCCTTTCCATGGATGCAGCCAAGCGCTTGTACGCCGGGGCCACGACATCAGACAGAACATGGACCGAGTCCTCCTGCCTTCAGTCCAGTCTGCAGACAGCCTCTGATCAGTCTGCCTGATGTTCTCCTGCCAAAAGATCTGTTAGGGCCAAGTCCAGAGGCTCGCCATCAGATCCGGACTTAGCAAGGACCTGGTCTCCAGCAGTCCTCCAAGTGTCAGACACCTCGGCTGTCACCCTCTGGCCAGCTGTGAACCTATGTCTGTGAGGTGATCACCAGATCGTGAACCCAAGCCTACTCTAGAACTAGGATCCGTTGAAGTGTGTGTATCGGCGTTGATGGAGGGTGAGGTGACACAGTGATGGTGCTTCCTCCGAGGATACTGCTGCTTCCTCCTTAGAGGTGGTCTGGGGTCTGGGGTCTGGGGCTGCTGCGGTGCCCTTCCGAATGCTCTCCTCCATTTCTTGCTGGTACCTGGAATAGAGAGAAGAGATTTAGTGATTGACTAAGCAGGCTCGTGCATTAAAGATCGCTCAGTCAATGTGCTCACATTGGGGCTGGAGGCTGGATGCATCCTCATTGGGTTTCTTGGGGGAGTCTGATCTTACCTGCCGCACAGGCACGGTCACGCTCCTCACCGGCAGTCACAGTGGCCTGTTCCTCAGGTGCTGAACAGATGAATTTCTGCCATAGCCCCTCTGGCCTTGTCCTGCTTGCGTTTGTTATGGGCTATCTTGTCCCGCAGAAAGGCAGAATGATTGATTGTGAGGTCCTTGTGTGAAGGAGCAGTTCAGGAGAATGCATGCTTATTGCTGAGCCCTCCCCAGTAAATGCTTAAGAAGCCGTTTGTCCTGCAACTGATATGAGATTGAGGGCTTTAAGTAGCGGCAGACATTCAGTGCTGGTCATGTGCGACATCGCTGTGCACTCTAACCCTTATATTGCCTGATGCCCTTATGAGAGTGAGAGTTTGCCGTGAGTAGACACTTACCCTGGCGGAGCACTACAGGTCACCCTTTCCCTGCACTGCAGGCTGGTTCTTTTTGGGCCCATGGTGCTAACCGCCCTGGGTGACCTGCTCCCAGACCGCCATGGTCAGACAGGAGGGCCTCCTGCTCCCACCTTTCCTGGACGAGAGTCTCCAGGGAGGAATCGCTGAACCGTGGGACCACAGGTTGCTTTCTTCTCATAGATTTTTATTCAAACAGATCCAGAGCTCCTGGCCTGCAGTCAGTGAATTGCTGTCTGGCTGCCCTTCAAATATGGTGCCTGGACCTTTGACCCTCTGAGGTAACAGCGGGGTGGACAACTCCCTGCCTGCCCAGCCATGGGATTCGCTGTGCTCCGCATGGACACATAAATAACGAGCCGAACAGCGGAAGGTTGCACGTGCTCAGCTGTCCTGCCGACCAATGGGAATCACTCCGGCTTTCCCGCCCACCACCAAACTGCAGAGCGGAAGATTCCGCCCCAAGTTGGACACTGACGCTAACCGTTTTAAAAAGTGATTTAGGTTATTAAATGGTAGCTTGTTTTAACAAACAATCGAGTGCTTTGAGTAATTGGTTTAGTGCAGGTTTGTAAAGAAAGTAACTTTTCGCTATGTGGGCATTGATGGTAAGGCTGGGATAGGCAGAGTTTCCATCTCAGGGAATTAAGTGATATTGGGAGCAGTCAGGAAAATGGAAATGAAGCCCAAGATCAGCCATGAACGTGCTGAATGGTGGAGCAGGCTCGAGGGACTGTGCCATCTACTCCTGCCCCTATTTCTTGTGGTTTTGTAAACCAGTTGGGTTTTTACAACAAACCGTGTCTTGTTTCTAGTTTTTTCTCAAAAGCCATATTTACATCCTCAATCTGCCACAGTGGGATTTGAACTCCAGCGTGTGTGTGTGCGTAGGGGAGAAGATGGAGGAAGTGAAGATAGGGAGGGAAGACGGTAGTGAACTGGTAATCTCACTGGACTAGTAATCCAGAGGCCCAGTCTAATGCTCTGGGGACATGGGTTCAAATCCCACCATGGCAGCTGGTGGAATTTAAATTCAATTAATAAATCTGGAAGTCTCAATAATGGTGACCATGAAATCCATCTGGCTCACTAATGTTCTTTAGGAGAGGAAATCTGCCATCCTTACCTGGTCTGGCCTACATGTGACCCCTGAGCCACAGCAATGTGGTTGACTCTTTTCAAGGGCAAATTGGGATGGGCAATAAATGCTGACCATGCCAGTGACACCCAGATTCCATGAAAAAAAAGAAAAAAGGTAATCATGAAAACATACTTAAAAATACTATCTTAGCAGGTTACTCAGTAGTGATAGATACTGATAGCTTTCTCGTAGATATCAAAATGCTTAACTGATTATTTAAACCAATCAAAAAAACATGTGACATTCTGGCGGTGTGATGTATATATTAAAGATGACATGCAGATGTAAGGCACGACTGAGACTTAACGCAGTTAGGCAGTATTCCAGTATAATTCAATGAACATGAACTTTATTCTACTCTGCATTTCATATCAGCAGAATATTACAGTTCTGAACAACGCAATTTAAAATTCACAATGTTGCAATTGAAAGCGATGAAATGAGTAAAGAAAACATAATAAAAATCAATTCTGTTTTACAGTACATTTCCTTGCACCTTATAATACTGAAATATTAACACTTTGCATTGATTTAGCAATAATTGCATGCTTGCCTTTGAAACTATATAGAGTGACACGAGTCTTTTGAATAATTCAGAGCAACAGTACTTAATAAATAGGATTTACAGAATGATTGTTCTGACAGCCTCAGCTATCGTCTTCCCCAATAATGACATAAAATATCACATGTTCTATCTGTGCACTTTTCCATTTTGATCACTTGGCATAATATAAAAGAAACATTATTAAACAGAATCTTATATTAATTGTACATACCAATATACACTGAAGTGTAGCCAAAAATACAATCTAAATATTTTGTTTACTATAATAATAATAATACAGTTGGAATCAGGCAAGTCTCCTTCACTTGAGCCAGTAAAATAATTCCCCAGATCAGGCAGCCGTGTTTTACTTCAGATTCACTGAAATATATAAAATATACATTCCTGTTCATCAATATGCAGGTCCGTGTTAATAATGAGCATGGTCTGTGGGTGCTTGACTTGTTTACTGAACTTTGCAAACATAATAAACTGGGCTCTCCACCAAGAGCTTTAATGTGTGCACTTGCTGAGAGTTCACAGCAGCAATGTTCCTAGAAACTCATTTCCATTGTCTGCAGACAGAAGTCCTCCTGTTGGTTTGTAGTGGCAGAACCAGTCACGACTCTGTGTGTGTTAAAACAATCAGAGCAGGAGTGCAGGAATCAGCCCTCGTTCACAAGTCTCAGTAGAGAATGCAAGACACACATTTAAAAACCAGCACTTTTAGATAAGACAGGATATTTGGCATTTTGGAACGAGAGCCTCGGGGTAAATACCTAGTGATTTATAAAAAAAAATTCTTCCTTTGAAGCACATTCCCATCATCGTTTTGCGGCACTTACAGACTGCACGAGGAGGAAGGAAGCTTTTTTTTAAACAAGCAAGACATGTAGGTCCCAGACAATAGGTGTAGAATTCCTCCGCAAAACCACAGCATATAGATGAAGTTCAGGGTAAAAGAAATCAGATCCAATTTTCAAATACTGACAGGAATTTTTAACCTTTATTTTCTGAACGATTTCCTCTGTTTGAGGTGGCAAGTGGGCGTAGAATCATAAATTTTAAACAAACCTCAGATGAACAGTGGATCAAAAAAGAATGGGTTTGACAGCATTCCTTGTCCGTGAGCCCCCACAATAACTTCTGTTTACATTTTTACAATTTGTCAACTTGAATGAAAAACAGAAATTTGCCTTTAGAAGAATCGAGTGGTGTCGCTCGCGGCCGCTCGAGGTGGATTTTGCACTGGTTAATTTTGCACAGACGCCCTCCTGTTGTTTGGCCAGAAACCATTGCACTTCCAACAGTGTCACCCTCCCTCCCTCCCTCCCCTGCCCATGGCTCAGGTAGTGTAGGCTGCCACTGCACAAGGCACATAATCAACAAGCTCACTGGAACAAGTGGTTATCGACCGCCCACTGACTCTTGCTCCCAGAAAGTTAAGGAGTTAGGTCCTTTCGAACCTCGCTGGATGGCTTCGCAAATGCGAGCTATGTAGTTACACGTAGATGCCCTCTGGGTTAAAGCCCGAAATCAGCGGGTTCTGAAGAAGTCTCAAGTTGCTGGGCAGCTGCCGTGCTGAACTGGGCCACTTCAGTGAACCTGTCGAAGTCAGTGAGGCTGCAGGAGTGAAAGGAGGGAGAAGCATTAAAGCAATGTTACACAAACAAAATACCCCAGCCTTACAGGGAGGGTGGACTCTCAGTGTACACATCCACACTTCAACTTGTAAATAAAAGCATTTGATTTACAATTTTTAAAAAATTTCAAGTGTATTCATAATTATTGGTGGTCCAGAACTCTGCTTTCAGAGCCAGGAGCCAGAATGTGCACACAACATGTGGACATGAAGCCTTTCTGTCCAGCAGGAATTCCATGTGTAATGTGAACCAGGGCTTCCTCTGGTGGTACAAAGTCATTACTGCTACACCACGTTTTCCCCACCAGAACTCTCCCAAGGGCTGGAGCTTCATGCTGGCGGGATTGTACAGTCCCGCCAAGGCCAATTGGCTTTCGAATGGCTCGCCGTATTTTACGGCCCCGTTGTGCGGGGGTGGGACCGTTAAATCCCGCCCAAGGCATTCAGGCCTCTTAACCCAGCGATTTTAACGACCAAAGGTTAGAAATCTATAATGTGAAGTGAAGCGACAAGATATTAAATTAAGAGCTTATACAGTTTGGAAAATGTAGAAATACGAAGCATTGGTAAATATTAAACGTTTTATAGTGAGCTACTGTTTAAGTTTGAAGCTTATTTTGTTCACAAATGCAATTTCCTGAAATAAAGGGTAGAATCTTACCAATGGCGGGCTGGGCAGGAGCGGGCACAGAGTCGATTGCCACCCGCGATCAGCTGCGCGCCGCCATTTTACACGAGCGAGCCAGTTAAGGCTCGCCCAGCGTAACGCGCGGCTGGTAACGCTCAGCGCTACCTGAGCGGGCGGGGGGAGGAGGAAGAGTCAGGGTCTGCGCTCGGTCATGCGCAAGAGCACAACAATCTCCCTGAGGCACGGAGCTGCCTCAGGGAGATTAAGTGCAAAATAAAAGTTTTCTAAAAATAAAGTTAAAAATTATTTAAACATGTCCCCTCATGTGATGGTGTCACATGAGCTGGAACATGTTTGTGAAGTTGACAAAATTTATTTAGTAATTTGATAAAGCCTTCAGGAAACCCCGCCCCGCCCGTGGATGAGGTTTCCTGGAAAACGCAAAGGCTGCTTGGGCTCTTTGCCTGCCCGCTAACCTTAAGGTCGGACAGGCAGCGTTGTTAATAGGGTAAATCGCTTTCTTATTGGCCTTAATAAGCTGTTGACAGTTCGGCGGGCGTGCAGCTGCCTCCGCCACGCGCCCGTAATATTGAAATGACGCGCGGTGACGTTGGGACGCATGCCCGACGTCATCTCGCATCATTGTACATGTCGGGCCCGCTCCTGCACGCTGACGGCGATATCCTGCCCAAAGTGTCCAGAATGACTATCTTGAGCATTCTTAATGAGGCGGGCACGCAAGGCACACTAAAATCCCCAGTTTAAATAATTTTTAGAAGAAATGTTTGAAACAGACTCAAAAACAAGTTTAGAGGGGTAAAAGCAAAATACGGCAGATGCTGGAAATCTGAAATAAAAACAGAAAATACTGGGAAAAACTCAGCAGGTCTGACAGCATCTGTGGGGAGAGAGAGAGAGAGAGAGAGAGAGAGACCGAGTTAATGTTTCGAGTGTGAATGACCCTTCTTCAGAGCAAGAGGGGTAACCGGACAACAGTCTTCGAGATTATGAAAGGTTTTGATAGGGTGGATGTAGGGAATATGTTTCTACTTGCAGGCGAGGTCGGAATCTGAATATCAGAATCAGAATATCATCAATATAAGGTAGTCACTAATAGGGAATTCAGGAGAAACTTGTTTAACCAGAGAGTGGTGAGAATGTAGAATTTGCAACCACAGGGAGTAGTTAATGTGAAGTATCGATGCATTGAAGGGGAAGTTAGATAAGCAATTCTGTCCTCTTATGCCTTCCTCCCTCCAGACTCCCTTTGCTCCACCATTGGCAGCCATGCCTACATCCCTAAGCTCTGGAATTCCCTAAACCCCTCCACTCCTCTGCCTCTCTTTCCTTTAAGATGCTCCTCTGAACCTACCTCTTTGACCAAGCTTTTGATCACCCGTCCTAATGTCTTGTTCTATGACTCTGTGTTAATTATTTTTCTGATTACGCTCCTGTGAAATGCCTTGGATCCTTTATCATGTCAAAGGTGCTATATAAGTGCAAGTATTTTTTGTCGGGAAGCCCAATTGCAACAGAAATGGAAACTATTTCAGCTGGGCAACTATGCTTAACATCACTAAAACACAGACTGCAGTGATTCAAGGGGAAGGTTCATAATCATCTTCTCAGAGCAACTAGGGATGAGTAATACATGCCAGTCTTACTCGTAATGCCAACATCCCAAGAACAGAAAAAAAAAATTCACCGTATGGCTAAGTGTGTAGCAATCAATATTTTGAACAGTTTTGGTCCCTTTATCTTAGGAGGGATATACTTGCCATAGAGGGAGTGTAATGAAGGTTCACCAGACTAACCCCTGAGATGGTAGGATTGTCTTATAAGGAGAGATTGGGGAAACTGGACCTGTATTGTCTACGGTTTCAAAGAATGAGAGGTGATCTCATTGAAACTTACAAAATTCTTACAGAGTGTGACAAGGTAGATGTGGATAGGAAGTTTCCCCTGGCTGGGGAGTCTAGAACCAGGGGACATAGACTTAGAATTGGGACAGGCCATTTAAGGCAGAGATGAGGAGGAATTTCTTCACTGAGGGTGGTGAATCTTTGTAATTCTCTATCCCAGAGGGCTGTGAAAGCTCAATCATTGAGTATGTTCAAGACTCAAACATATAAATTAGGAGGATTGGCCACTTGGCCCCTCGAGCCTGCTCCGCCATTCAATACAATCACAGCTGAACTGATTGTAACCTCAGCCCCACATTCCTATCTACCCTCGATAACCTTTCAGTCCCTTGTTAATCAAGAATCTATCTAACTCTGTCTTAAAAATATTCAAAGACTCTGCTCCCACCACCCTTTGAAGAAGAGAGTTCCAAAGACTCACAACCCTCTGAGAAAAAAATTCTCCGCATCTCTGTCTTAAATGAGCAACTCCTTATTTTTAAACAGTGACCCCTAGTACTAGATTCTCCCACAAGAGGAAACATCCCTTCCATATCCACCCTGTCAAGACCACTCAGGATCATAAAGATTTCAATCAAGTAAGAAATCGACAGATTTCTGGATACTAATTACATCAAAGGATATAGGGGTAGTGTGGGAAAGTGGCATTAAGGTAGATGATCAGCCATGATCTGTTTGAATTGCGGACCAGGCTCAATGGGCCGAATGGCCTACTTCTGCTCCTATGTTCCTAATCACCCAGCTACCATAATCCATGTCTAGAATACTGACAAACTGGTCCGTTTCAGACTCTAACATGCCGGAAGTTAATGCACTGGAACCCCACACAGTATCCACTGTTAACGAGAAAGCTTTAGAAAGAATTTGATACATTCTCAAGATGTCCCAAGGAGGAAAAGAAACGCATTGACATAGTGCCTTTCACAACCTCATAACGTCCCAAAGCTCTTTACAGCCAATGAAGTACATTTAAAGTGTGGTCACAGTTATATTGTAGGACCCAGGGCAGTCAATTACTGCACAGCAAGCTCCCACAAACAGTAATGTGATAACGCAATTACCTATTTTTAGTCAGGTTGGTTGAGGGATAAATATTTGCCCAGGACACTGGGGTGAACCTCCTTGCTCTTCCTCGAAATATTGCCGTGGGATCTTTTGAGCAGGTGAAGTGAGTTTTGGTTTAACATTTTTGCGAGTTGTTCTGTTTCAGAATGCACTGCCTGAGTGGGTGGCTGAAGCAGATTCAGTAGTAAGGCTCAGAAAGATTAATTTGCAGGAACATAGGGTAAGAGCAGGCAAGGGGGACTAATTGGATAGCTCTTTGAAAGAGCCAACACTAGCATGACACAGGGCCAAATGGCCTCCATCTATAATGCAGTACTCCCGCACTGAACGGTCAGCCTAGATAGTGTGTTCAAATCCACAGTGGGACTCGACTGGTCAATCTTTTAACTAGAGGCTCAAGTGCTACCAAGCAGGTTATTGCTAAGCAGGTGCGGCTTGATAGCACTGTTGATGACCCCTTCCATTACTTTACTGATGATCAAGAGTAGGCTGATGGGGCAGTAATTGGCTGGGTTGGATTTGTCCTGCTTTTTGTGTACAGGATATATCTGGGCAGTTTTCCACATAGCCGGGTAGATGCCAGTGTTGTAGCTGTACTGGAACAGCTTGGCTAGGGGTGCGGCAAGTTCTGGAACTCAAGTCTTCAGTACTATTGCCGGAATATTGTCAGGGCCCATGGCCTTTGCAGTATCCAGTGCCTTCAGCTGTTTTTTGATATCGTGCGGAGTGAATTGAATTGGCTGAAAACTGGCATCTGTGATGCTGGGGCCCTCCAGTGGAGGCTGAGATGGATCATCCACTCGGCACTTCTGGCTGAAGATTGTAGCAAACGCTTCAGCCTTATCTTTTGCACTGATGTGCTGGGCTCCCCCATCATTGAGGATGGGATATTTGTGGAGCCTCCTCCTCCAGTGAGTTGTTTAATTGTCCACACCATTCACGACTGGATGTGGCAGGACTGCAGAGCTTAGATCTGATCCGTTGGTTGTGGGATCGCTTAGCTCTGCCTGTCACCTGCTGTTTGGCATGCAAGTAGTCCCGTGTTATAGCTTCACCCAGGTTGACAACTCATTTTCAGGTATGCCTGGTGCTGCTCCTGGCATGCCTTTCTACACCCTTCATTGAACCAGGGTTGATCCCCTGGCTTGGTGGTAATGGTACAGTGGGGGATATGCCGGGCCATGAGGTTACAGATTGTGTTCGAGTACAATTCTGCTGCTGATGTCCCACAGCGCCTCATGGATGCCCAGTCTTGAGTTGCTAAATCTGTTTGAAATTTATCCCATTTAGCACAGTGCTAGTGCCACACAACGTGATGGAGGGTATCCTCAATGTGAAGGCGGGACATTGTCTCCACAGTGACTGTGCAGTGGTCACTCCTACCGATACTGTCATGGACAGATGCATCTGCAGTGGGAAGGTTGGTGAGGACGAGGTCAAGTATGTTTTTCCCTCTTGTTGGTTCCCTCACCACCTGCCACAGACCCAGTCTAGCAGCTATGTCATTTAGGACTCGGCCAGCTTGGTCTTTAGTGGTGCTACCGAGCTACACGGTGATGGACGTTGAAGTCCCCCCTCCAGTGTACATTCTGCGCCCTTGCCACCCTCAGTGCTTCCTCCAAGTGATGTTCAACATGGAGGAGCACTGATTCATCAGCTGAGGGAGGGTGGTACGTGGTAATCAGCAGGAGGTTTCCTTGCCCATGTTTGACAGATGCCGTGAGACTTCATGGGGGCCAGAGTCGATGTTGAGGACCCGCAGGGCAACTCCGTCCTGACTGTATACCACTGTGCCAACACCTCTGCTGGGCCTGTCCTGCCAGTGGGACAGGACATACCCAGTGATGGTGATGGTGGTGTCTGGGACATTATCTGTAAGGTATGATTCCGTGAGGATGACTATGTCAGGTTGTTGCTTGACTAGTCTGTGAGACAGCTCTCCCAATTTTGGCACTAGCCCCCAGATGTTAGTGAGGAGGACTTTGCAGGGTCGACAGGGCTAAAATTCAAGGTATAATAGTGTATCTATACAGAACCTTAGCATGAAGGTCCTGTAGCTCAGTTGGTAACGCTCATACCTCTGAGTCAGAATGCTCCTGGCTCAAGGCTCCACTCCAGGGCTTGATGCCCAAGGAAGAATCATTCATTATGTGGCCTATCAAGCTGTTAACCAGCCTGCAAATCCTTTCAATACCTCAAGGGGGCATGATGATACAAAACGAACAAGATGGACCACAGACAGAGTACTGTGTGCTATTTGGACTCCACCCTGTTGGAAAGATATTGAGGTAAAGGGAGGGTGCAGCACATTATTTTTACACACAGAAGGCTGTGAGGCTAAAATTCCCAACCAGTTTGTGACTGAAGCAGAAAGCAGGTCAACATTTAGCAATAAGTCAGACAAATGGTTGAAAGGAGGTGGATAAAGGAAAATGGGAACAGGGCAAGTACATGGGGTTGAGAATCTTGCTCATGTGGAAGACAGACAGCAACCTGGGCTGCTTGGGCTGAAGGGATTGTTTCAGTGTAATAATTCTAGTAAAAGTAACCAAAACACAAACAAGGCATCACCTTTCTCTTGGGATGGAGGCAGTTCCTCATCCGTCGGTTCAGCAGGCAGTACCGTGACCTTAGTTCCTGTCTGCTGGATGAACTGTTGGAGATTCACTTGCCTTAGCTCCTTGGTTAACTGCTCCAGTTCCAGCTCTCTCTCCTGTTGGGACACGTGAGGGTTGTAGAGTGTTGGAATTTGTGGAAACAAACCAACCGTCTTGGCAAATCCCAATCCCCAGCTACTAGCCTTACTTACAAGCCAAACGGTATACTGGCAGTAATCAAAATGGTCTTGTTTTCACATTTAAGTCCAAATGGAGCTTAAATTAATGATTTTCAAATAGGAGGTTTTGCAAAATGCCAATGAGGATTACACTCTGGAATATCTAAATACTAGTGTAGGGGGCACACATGCTGCCCACAAACCTTACTTTCTGCTGACACTATTTCTGTGTCAACATTTACCATTGTAAATTGCTCCGTTAACATTTCCCCACGTCATTTTGTTCTGTCAGCAGCTCGTGATGTACTTATAAATTCTGGCCACTAGGCACCGCTCTCTCTCAGCTCCTTTACCCTCTGTATATTAACAACCTTATTCATCAAATTCTTCAGGGAAGTGCACAAGAAATCCAAAAGACATTTGTAATACCAACTGAATTTGTATTCAATATTTCCAAACAGGATATCTGAGGACGATTATGTGATTATGAATGGGTTAATGTAACTGCACAAAAGGAGGTCAGGATGCGTTACAATTAACAGCAGTGGAATCCAGGTAATTCCTAGGCTTCGTGTATTTACTTTATAATATATTAAGATGGAAATGAAGTGACAAAGATGTAAATTATATTCAAGAGCGGAATTGAATGGTTTTGGCAACTTCACTGACACTCATCACGCACTGATTCCTGATTAGATCATTGCTCTGGATTTTCGAGCACATCTGACCAACATACACACTTTTACCAGGAGCATTTTGACTCTAATTTCACTATATATTTAAAACCGACAGCAGAGAATTACAGGGAATTTACAGCACAGAAACAGGCCATTCAGCTCAGTTGGTCTATACCAGTGTTTATGCTCCACTCGAACCTCCTCCCACCTTAGTTCACATCTCACCCATAAGCATACGCTTCCATCCCTTTCTCCCTTATCTACTTATCTGGCTTCCCCTTGAATGCATCAATGCTATTTGCCTCAACCACTCCATGTGGTAGCAAATTCTGCATTCCTTCAACAACAACTTCCAAACCCGTGACCGCTACCATCTAGAAGGACAAGGGCAGCAGATACATGGGAACACCGTCACCTGCAAGTTCCCCTCCAAGCCTCACACCATCCTGACTTGGAAATATATCGCCGTTCCTTCACTGTCGCTGGGTCAAAATCCTGGAACTCCTTCCCTAACAGCACTGTGGGTGTACCTACATCACATGGACTGCAGCGGTTCAAGGCAGCAGCTCACCACCACCTTCTCAAGGGCAATTAGGGATGGGCAATAAATGTTGGCCTAGCAAGCAATGCCCACATCCCATGAAAGAATAAAAAAAACCTCATCACTGAGTAAAGGGGTATCTCTTGAATTTCTTACTGGATTTTTTTAGTGACTATCTTGTATTTATGACCCCCCTAGTTCAGGTTTGTAGAAGTGAAAGGCTTTAATTGTTTTTAAGTATTTTTAATCCCGAAAATTGTGTAACAGTTTAGAATTGGAAAGAGTAAACAGTTTCTTCTCAATCTAAAACTGATTTTTTCGAATTGTCTGCTAATTTGAATAACCTTTTTTAATTTCTTTTCATTCCCATTTTTAGTTGCTTAGTTCAATGTTTTAAATTAAAAAGGCAGCTTTAATTTACATACTTTGAAACGATATTTGACACATTAAAATAAGCAACTGAAGTTTTAATTTGATTCAAAAATAGATTATAAAGACTAGTAAAATTCTTTTCATAAGGGCCCTGATCATGGCAACCACTAAATGGTGTGCAGGAGCCTCGTGGTTCTGGTACTAGACGAGAAATCCAGAGGTCATGAGTTCAAATCCCACCATGACTTGCATTATTCTTTTGAGTATGGAAGTGTTTAAGATGATTAAAGGATTTGGTCTGGTGGGGGAGTCCAGGATAAGAGGACAGAACCTTAAAATTAGAGCTAAGCTCTGCAGGGGTGATGTCAGGAAGCACATCATCACGCAAAGGGTAGTGGAAACTTGGAACTCCTCCCCCAAAAAGCTCCTAAGGTTGGCTTCAGTAAAAACTTAAAAATTGAGACTGATTTTTTTGTTAGGCAATGGAAGGGAAGGAAGGCGGGTAATTAGAGTTAAGATACAGATCTAGCTGAATGGTGGAACAGGCTTGATGGGCTGAATGGCCTCCTCCTGTTCCTGTGTTCCCAAGTCTTGAAACTGGTCTGGGTAATTTGTGGGCTAGCACCGGATAGAATAAATGACCCCATTAAAGCTGTCAGATCATTGTTAAAAATCCAACTGGGTCCTTCAGAGAAGGAAACCTGCTGTCCTTTTCTGCTCCCACACTGAGGTTGGCTCTTAATGCCGTGTGAAGAGGGCGCTCAGGTGTTAGAGGGAGGGTACAATAAATGCACTGAGACACATCGTAAAGAACATTCAGGACTGGACTGCCAGCAGAGATAGCTCTGGAGGGAAGGCTGCACTATTAGTTCCTAATGCAGTTAAGTTCAGTCTTGCTTCCCATTCTCCCTCTTTCTTACCAGGTGGTGAGAGCTGAGTGAACTTCATTCATAAAAGAACACACCCCTAGTTAAAATATATAAACTTTTTAATTAAAATAAAGGGGAATCCTAACAAGGCTATTATTTTGGCTGACAAGCATTCTCCGAGGACCTAAGTACTTAAATTCCAGACATGTTCCTTAAATGTGACAGTGATTGACATTGATTAAATGCGGCAACTATTTTTGTGGGTGCAGATTGTACGATAATCAGTTCTGTTACCTGAAGCTTTTTATTGGCTTGTCCTAAAGTCCTTTCTACAGCTCGCAGGCTGTTCTGCAGTCTTGCACTATGTTGGCACTTGAGCTCAATATCATTTTTGATTTTGATAAGATTCCCTGTAACCTCTTCCTCATTGACATGAGCCCCTCGCAGCTCCTGCTGAAGCTTCTCGGCTTCAATGCCGCTCCCTATCTTCTGAATTTTCCACGTGTAGTCCTTCAGCTTCTCCTCGCACTCCTTGATTCGCAGTTTCACCTCCTTGAGTTGCTCCTTCAGCTGGTTTTCATTTTCCTGCTCAATCTGCCACTCGTTTTCCCAGAATTCTTCTTCCTCAATCTCAATTTCATTCTTTTTGATTCTTTGTCCCAACCTCAGGATTTCTTCCTCGATTTTGGAATTTGCCTTCCCCTCCCAATATCTCATTTCCACCTTATTAGAGTCCAGTTGCCTCTCTAGAGTGTGAAGCTTTTCTTTTTGCAGAAGAACCAGTTTCTTCAACTCTTCAACCGTGCTTCTGGAGGTGAGAACTTGGTGCTTAATCTCAGGCTCCTTACCCTTCCCAAAAATGTCAATGAACCCTTTCGGGCCTCCCGTGAAAGTCAAAGATTTCCTTTTTGGTTCTTTCCTTTTTAATGACCTGTCATTTTGAGGCCTCAGTTTAGCCAGTGGCGGGAGGCTTTGTCTATATAAAGTTCTTTCTGGCATACGACCAACGCTGTCCGACGTGGGTCGCTCGCTCAGTGAAGGGCCGGTACGTCGTAGTATTAGCTGTACGTCACTGGCATACTGACCCCATTTATTCAGGGCAACTAGCGGATTCTCATGTGGTGCCAAATGTCGCTCGGTTTCCCTCCATTTTTCGATAAGTGTGTAGCGGCCAGTTCTTCCTATAAAAAAGGATTGGAAAATAAGCATTAAATATAATAAAATTGCTCCAGGTTATTTTAAACTTTTAGAGAGCTCTAGCAACACTAGTGCAACTTTGCTCACACTGATAAGAGGGAGCACTTGCACACTTTCCCATGAGAGTTTTCAGTAGCTCTTTGATCAGCTCATACTTTACCTCAACTATGTCAGCTGTGGCACTCTTGCCTCCGAGGTTGTGGGTTCAAGTCCCATCCCAGAAACTGGAGCACAAAAATCTAGGCTGACATGCCTGTGCAGTATCTAATATCTATATTAAACCCTGCGCTGTCAGAGGTGCCATCTTTCAGGTGAGATGTTAAACCAAGGCACTGAGGTCTGCCCTCTCAGATGGATGTAAAAAATCCTACAGCACTATTTTGAAGAAGAGCAGGGGAGTTCTCTGTGGTGCCGTGGCCAATATTTATCCCTCAGCCAACATCACTAAAACAGATAATCTGCTCACCTTACTGCTCGTTTGGGGATCTTGCTGTGTGCAAACTGCCACGTTTTCTACTTTACAACAGTGACTACACTTCAAAAGAGTACTTAATTGGGTGTAAAGCAGTTTAGGATGTCCTGAGGTTGTGAAAGGCGCTATATAAATAAATGTAAGTCTTCCTTTAAAATCAGTTTTTGACAGACAACTGATAAGAAATAAGAGCCAGCAGTAGGAGTAGGCCATTCAGCCCCTCAAGCCTACTCCGCCATTCAATAAGATCATGGTTGACCTGACATGTGGCCTTAACTCCACTTCTGTGCTGCCCACCATAACCTTTGACTTCCTTGGCAATCAAAAATCTGTCTAACTCAGCCTTGAATATATTCAATGACCCAGGCCTCACTGCTCACTGTGGAAGAGAATTCCAAACACTTGACAACCCTCGGAGAGAAAAAGTTCCTCCTCACCTCCGTTTTAAATGGGAGGCCCCTTATTCTGAAATTGTTCCCCTAGTTCTAGATTCCCCCACGAGGGGAACCATCCTCTCAGCATCCATGAATCATAATGATGAGATTGTCACAAATCTCAGTTTGCTGAAAAGTGAATACAGTAAATTTTCAAACTGAGGTTGCAGTCATCAACTCAGTAAGTTACATAATTACACAGTTTACTGATTTAGCTCGAAGCCTATTAGGGTAAGGTCTTACCATTCAAAGTCTTCCAATCAAATTAAGATTTTAAGCTGGTTAATGTTGGTACAATACATCAGTTCTCCTTTATCAGCCATAATTAACAAGCATGTACTGACAAGCTATTCTTAGGCTGTGTGTTTAATGAAAGGGAACATTATCTTCACAGTAACACAATTTACTGGCTATTGTCTTTAGCACTTTGCACACTAAAGCAAACATCAGTTGACAGGACAAAATTATTTGTGAGTTTGTGAATTTCTTGGGTGCAAATTGATTGCGAGTGGATTTGAAACAGCTGGCACACATGTGGCTATATCAGGACAATTGACCAAAAGGCTTGGAAGAATTCTCAGGTAGGTTTTAAGGAGCATCTTAAAGAAGGAAAGAGGGTATATGGAGGATTTCTGCATCACTAGTAACTCTTGAGTCATTGTCAGCCGCACACTCTGGTTTTGAATGCAGCTAAGGCTCATTGACATCCCGCAGTGCACTTGAGCCTCCAAGCAGCTGGTAATGTACACCAGAGAGCTTCCCTGCTACCTTGCCACAGCTGACTAGCTGAGCTAATGAAGATATCATCAGCTTTGCCTGGTATAGATAGGGAACATTACCCCTCGCAGTGCATGAATCTGGAACGATGGGAAGAGGATGATAATCCTAGCAAGGGGGACAATGGCTCTGAAGGCAGACACCAGCAAAGCACGGGACACATACAGGGCACTCTCTTGATGAAACGGACTTCTGGCCAGTCACCTCAGAAAAGATTGGGATCTGACTGAGTTACATCCCACAGGTTGCAATGAAACCTAGTCTGCAAAAAAAAATTGCTGTGGCTTACAGTAGCAGGGGGAGGGGGTGGCATATTGGTATTGTCACTGGAGTAGTATTCCAGATACCCAGGTATTGTCACTGGAGTAGTATTCCAGATACCCAGGTATTGTCACTGGAGTAGTATTCCAGATACCCAGGTATTGTCACTGGAGTAGTATTCCAGACACCCAGGTATTGTCACTGGAGTAGTATTCCAGACACCCAGGTATTGTCACTGGAGTAGTATTCCAGACACCCAGGTATTGTCACTGGAGTAGTATTCCAGATACCCAGGTATTGTCACTGGAGTAGTATTCCAGATACCCAGGTATTGTCACTGGAGTAGTATTCCAGATACCCAGGTATTGTCACTGGAGTAGTATTCCAGATACCCAGGTATTGTCACTGGAGTAGTATTCCAGATACCCAGGTATTGTCACTGGAGTAGTATTCCAGACACCCAGGTATTGTCACTGGAGTAGTATTCCAGATACCCAGGTATTGTCACTGGAGTAGTATTCCAGACACCCAGGTATTGTCACTGGAGTAGTATTCCAGACACCCAGGTATTGTCACTGGAGTAGTATTCCAGACACCCAGGTATTGTCACTGGAGTAGTATTCCAGACACCCAGGTATTGTCACTGGAGTAGTATTCCAGATACCCAGGTATTGTCACTGGAGTAGTATTCCAGATACCCAGGTATTGTCACTGGAGTAGTATTCCAGATACCCAGGTATTGTCACTGGAGTAGTATTCCAGATACCCAGGTATTGTCACTGGAGTAGTATTCCAGACACCCAGGTATTGTCACTGGAGTAGTATTCCAGATACCCAGGTATTGTCACTGGAGTAGTATTCCAGATACCCGGGTATTGTCACTGGAGTAGTATTCCAGACACCCAGGTATTGTCACTGGAGTAGTATTCCAGATACCCAGGTATTGTCACTGGAGTAGTATTCCAGATACCCGGGTATTGTCACTGGAGTAGTATTCCAGATACCCGGGTATTGTCACTGGAGTAGTATTCCAGATACCCAGGTATTGTCACTGGAGTAGTATTCCAGATACCCGGGTATTGTCACTGGAGTAGTATTCCAGATACCCTGGTATTGTCACTGGAGTAGTATTCCAGATACCCGGGTATTGTCACTGGAGTAGTATTCCAGATACCCGGGTATTGTCACTGGAGTAGTATTCCAGATACCCGGGTATTGTCACTGGAGTAGTATTCCAGACACCCGGGTATTGTCACTGGAGTAGTATTCCAGATACCCGGGTATTGTCACTGGAGTAGTATTCCAGATACCCGGGTATTGTCACTGGAGTAGTATTCCAGATACCCAGGTATTGTCACTGGAGTAGTATTCCAGATACCCAGGTGTTGTCACTGGAGTAGTATTCCAGATACCCAGGTGTTGTCACTGGAGTAGTATTCCAGACACCCAGGTATTGTCACTGGAGTAGTATTCCAGATACCCAGGTATTGTCACTGGAGTAGTATTCCAGATACCCAGGTATTGTCACTGGAGTAGTATTCCAGATACCCAGGTATTGTCACTGGAGTAGTATTCCAGATACCCGGGTATTGTCACTGGAGTAGTATTCCAGATACCCAGGTATTGTCACTGGAGTAGTATTCCAGATACCCAGGTATTGTCACTGGAGTAGTATTCCAGATACCCAGGTATTGTCACTGGAGTAGTATTCCAGATACCCAGGTATTGTCACTGGAGTAGTATTCCAGACACACAGGTATTGTCACTGGAGTAGTATTCCAGACACACAGGTATTGTCACTGGAGTAGTATTCCAGACACACAGGTTTTGTCACTGGAGTAGTATTCCAGACACCCAGGTATTGTCACTGGAGTAGTATTCCAGACACCCAGGTATTGTCACTGGAGTAGTATTCCAGATACCCAGGTATTGTCACTGGAGTAGTATTCCAGATACCCTGGTATTGTCACTGGAGTAGTATTCCAGACACCCAGGTATTGTCACTGGAGTAGTATTCCAGACACACAGGTATTGTCACTGGAGTAGTATTCCAGACACCCAGGTATTGTCACTGGAGTAGTATTCCAGACACCCAGGTATTGTCACTGGAGGAGTATTCCAGATACCCAGGTATTGTCACTGGAGTAGTATTCCAGATACCCTGGTATTGTCACTGGAGTAGTATTCCAGACACCCAGGTATTGTCACTGGAGTAGTATTCCAGACACCCAGGTATTGTCACTGGAGTAGTATTCCAGACACCCAGGTATTGTCACTGGAGTAGTATTCCAGACACCCAGGTATTGTCACTGGAGTAGTATTCCAGATACCCTGGTATTGTCACTGGAGTAGTATTCCAGACACCCAGGTATTGTCACTGGAGTAGTATTCCAGACACCCAGGTATTGTCACTGGAGTAGTATTCCAGACACCCAGGTATTGTCACTGGAGTAGTATTCCAGACACCCTGGTATTGTCACTGGAGTAGTATTCCAGACACCAAGGTATTGTCACTGGAGTAGTATTCCAGACACCCAGGTATTGTCACTGGAGTAGTATTCCAGATACCCTGGTATTGTCACTGGAGTAGTATTCCAGACACCCAGGTATTGTCACTGGAGTAGTATTCCAGACACCCAGGTATTGTCACTGGAGTAGTATTCCAGATACCCTGGTATTGTCACTGGAGTAGTATTCCAGACACCCAGGTATTGTCACTGGAGTAGTATTCCAGATACCCTGGTATTGTCACTGGAGTAGTATTCCAGACACCAAGGTATTGTCACTGGAGTAGTATTCCAGACACCCAGGTATTGTCACTGGAGTAGTATTCCAGACACCCAGGTATTGTCACTGGAGTAGTATTCCAGACACCCAGGTATTGTCACTGGAGTAGTATTCCAGATACCCAGGTATTGTCACTGGAGTAGTATTCCAGATACCCAGGTATTGTCACTGGAGTAGTATTCCAGATACCCAGGTATTGTCACTGGAGTAGTATTCCAGATACCCAGGTATTGTCACTGGAGTAGTATTCCAGATACCCAGGTATTGTCACTGGAGTAGTATTCCAGATACCCAGGTATTGTCACTGGAGTAGTATTCCAGACACCCAGGTATTGTCACTGGAGTAGTATTCCAGATACCCAGGTATTGTCACTGGAGTAGTATTCCAGACACCCAGGTATTGTCACTGGAGTAGTATTCCAGACACCCAGGTATTGTCACTGGAGTAGTATTCCAGACACCCAGGTATTGTCACTGGAGTAGTATTCCAGACACCCAGGTATTGTCACTGGAGTAGTATTCCAGACACACAGGTATTGTCACTGGAGTAGTATTCCAGACACCCAGGTATTGTCACTGGAGTAGTATTCCAGACACCCAGGTATTGTCACTGGAGTAGTATTCCAGACACCCAGGTATTGTCACTGGAGTAGTATTCCAGACACCCAGGTATTGTCACTGGAGTAGTATTCCAGACACCCAGGTATTGTCACTGGAGTAGTATTCCAGACACCCAGGTATTGTCACTGGAGTAGTATTCCAGACACCCAGGTATTGTCACTGGAGTAGTATTCCAGACACCCAGGTATTGTCACTGGAGTAGTATTCCAGACACCCAGGTATTGTCACTGGAGTAGTATTCCAGACACCCAGGTATTGTCACTGGAGTAGTATTCCAGATACCCAGGTATTGTCACTGGAGTAGTATTCCAGATACCCAGGTATTGTCACTGGAGTAGTATTCCAGATATCCAGGTATTGTCACTGGAGTAGTATTCCAGACACCCAGGTATTGTCACTGGAGTAGTATTCCAGACACCCAGGTATTGTCACTGGAGTAGTATTCCAGACACCCAGGTATTGTCACTGGAGTAGTATTCCAGACACCCAGGTATTGTCACTGGAGTAGTATTCCAGATACCCAGGTATTGTCACTGGAGTAGTATTCCAGACACCCAGGTATTGTCACTGGAGTAGTATTCCAGATACCCAGGTATTGTCACTGGAGTAGTATTCCAGACACCCAGGTATTGTCACTGGAGTAGTATTCCAGATACCCAGGTATTGTCACTGGAGTAGTATTCCAGATACCCAGGTATTGTCACTGGAGTAGTATTCCAGACACCCAGGTATTGTCACTGGAGTAGTATTCCAGACACCCAGGTATTGTCACTGGAGTAGTATTCCAGACACCCAGGTATTGTCACTGGAGTAGTATTCCAGACACCCAGGTATTGTCACTGGAGTAGTATTCCAGACACCCAGGTATTGTCACTGGAGTAGTATTCCAGATACCCAGGTATTGTCACTGGAGTAGTATTCCAGATACCCAGGTATTGTCACTGGAGTAGTATTCCAGATACCCAGGTATTGTCACTGGAGTAGTATTCCAGATACCCAGGTATTGTCACTGGAGTAGTATTCCAGACACCCAGGTATTGTCACTGGAGTAGTATTCCAGACACCCAGGTATTGTCACTGGAGTAGTATTCCAGACACCCAGGTATTGTCACTGGAGTAGTATTCCAGACACACAGGTATTGTCACTGGAGTAGTATTCCAGACACCCAGGTATTGTCACTGGAGTAGTATTCCAGACACCCAGGTATTGTCACTGGAGTAGTATTCCAGACACCCAGGTATTGTCACTGGAGTAGTATTCCAGATACCCAGGTATTGTCACTGGAGTAGTATTCCAGATACCCAGGTATTGTCACTGGAGTAGTATTCCAGACACCCAGGTATTGTCACTGGAGTAGTATTCCAGACACACAGGTATTGTCACTGGAGTAGTATTCCAGACACCCAGGTATTGTCACTGGAGTAGTATTCCAGACACACAGGTATTGTCACTGGAGTAGTATTCCAGACACCCAGGTATTGTCACTGGAGTAGTATTCCAGACACCCAGGTATTGTCACTGGAGTAGTATTCCAGACACCCAGGTATTGTCACTGGAGTAGTATTCCAGACACCCAGGTATTGTCACTGGAGTAGTATTCCAGATACCCAGGTATTGTCACTGGAGTAGTATTCCAGATACCCAGGTATTGTCACTGGAGTAGTATTCCAGATACCCAGGTATTGTCACTGGAGTAGTATTCCAGACACCCAGGTATTGTCACTGGAGTAGTATTCCAGACACCCAGGTATTGTCACTGGAGTAGTATTCCAGACACCCAGGTATTGTCACTGGAGTAGTATTCCAGATACCCAGGTATTGTCACTGGAGTAGTATTCCAGATACCCAGGTATTGTCACTGGAGTAGTATTCCAGATACCCAGGTATTGTCACTGGAGTAGTATTCCAGACACCCAGGTATTGTCACTGGAGTAGTATTCCAGATACCCAGGTATTGTCACTGGAGTAGTATTCCAGATACCCAGGTATTGTCACTGGAGTAGTATTCCAGATACCCAGGTATTGTCACTGGAGTAGTATTCCAGATACCCAGGTATTGTCACTGGAGTAGTATTCCAGATACCCAGGTATTGTCACTGGAGTAGTATTCCAGACACCCAGGTATTGTCACTGGAGTAGTATTCCAGATACCCAGGTATTGTCACTGGAGTAGTATTCCAGACACCCAGGTATTGTCACTGGAGTAGTATTCCAGATACCCAGGTATTGTCACTGGAGTAGTATTCCAGACACCCAGGTATTGTCACTGGAGTAGTATTCCAGACACCCAGGTATTGTCACTGGAGTAGTATTCCAGATACCCTGGTATTGTCACTGGAGTAGTATTCCAGATATCCAGGTATTGTCACTGGAGTAGTATTCCAGACACCCAGGTATTGTCACTGGAGTAGTATTCCAGATACCCAGGTATTGTCACTGGAGTAGTATTCCAGATACCCTGGTATTGTCACTGGAGTAGTATTCCAGACACCCAGGTATTGTCACTGGAGTAGTATTCCAGACACCCAGGTATTGTCACTGGAGTAGTATTCCAGACACCCTGGTATTGTCACTGGAGTAGTATTCCAGACACCCAGGTATTGTCACTGGAGTAGTATTCCAGACACCCGGGTATTGTCACTGGAGTAGTATTCCAGACACCCGGGTATTGTCACTGGAGTAGTATTCCAGACACCCAGGTATTGTCACTGGAGTAGTATTCCAGATACCCAGGTATTGTCACTGGAGTAGTATTCCAGATACCCAGGTATTGTCACTGGAGTAGTATTCCAGATACCCAGGTATTGTCACTGGAGTAGTATTCCAGACACCCAGGTATTGTCACTGGAGTAGTATTCCAGATACCCAGGTATTGTCACTGGAGTAGTATTCCAGACACCCAGGTATTGTCACTGGAGTAGTATTCCAGATACCCAGGTATTGTCACTGGAGTAGTATTCCAGATACCCAGGTATTGTCACTGGAGTAGTATTCCAGATACCCAGGTATTGTCACTGGAGTAGTATTCCAGACACCCAGGTATTGTCACTGGAGTAGTATTCCAGACACCCAGGTATTGTCACTGGAGTAGTATTCCAGACACCCAGGTATTGTCACTGGAGTAGTATTCCAGACACCCTGGTATTGTCACTGGAGTAGTATTCCAGACACCCAGGTATTGTCACTGGAGTAGTATTCCAGACACCCGGGTATTGTCACTGGAGTAGTATTCCAGACACCCAGGTATTGTCACTGGAGTAGTATTCCAGATACCCAGGTATTGTCACTGGAGTAGTATTCCAGATACCCAGGTATTGTCACTGGAGTAGTATTCCAGATACCCAGGTATTGTCACTGGAGTAGTATTCCAGACACCCAGGTATTGTCACTGGAGTAGTATTCCAGATACCCAGGTATTGTCACTGGAGTAGTATTCCAGACACCCAGGTATTGTCACTGGAGTAGTATTCCAGATACCCAGGTATTGTCACTGGAGTAGTATTCCAGATACCCAGGTATTGTCACTGGAGTAGTATTCCAGATACCCAGGTATTGTCACTGGAGTAGTATTCCAGACACCCAGGTATTGTCACTGGAGTAGTATTCCAGATACCCAGGTATTGTCACTGGAGTAGTATTCCAGACACCCAGGTATTGTCACTGGAGTAGTATTCCAGATACCCAGGTATTGTCACTGGAGTAGTATTCCAGATACCCAGGTATTGTCACTGGAGTAGTATTCCAGACACCCAGGTATTGTCACTGGAGTAGTATTCCAGATACCCTGGTATTGTCACTGGAGTAGTATTCCAGATACCCGGGTATTGTCACTGGAGTAGTATTCCAGATACCCAGGTATTGTCACTGGAGTAGTATTCCAGACACCCTGGTATTGTCACTGGAGTAGTATTCCAGACACCCAGGTATTGTCACTGGAGTAGTATTCCAGACACCCAGGTATTGTCACTGGAGTAGTATTCCAGATACCCAGGTATTGTCACTGGAGTAGTATTCCAGACACCCAGGTATTGTCACTGGAGTAGTATTCCAGATACCCTGGTATTGTCACTGGAGTAGTATTCCAGATACCCAGGTATTGTCACTGGAGTAGTATTCCAGATACCCAGGTATTGTCACTGGAGTAGTATTCCAGACACCCTGGTATTGTCACTGGAGTAGTATTCCAGACACCCAGGTATTGTCACTGGAGTAGTATTCCAGACACCCAGGTATTGTCACTGGAGTAGTATTCCAGACACCCTGGTATTGTCACTGGAGTAGTATTCAAGACACCCAGGTATTGTCACTGGAGTAGTATTCCAGACACCCAGGTATTGTCACTGGAGTAGTATTCCAGACACCCAGGTATTGTCACTGGAGTAGTATTCCAGACACCCGGGTATTGTCACTGGAGTAGTATTCCAGACACCCAGGTATTGTCACTGGAATAGTATTCCAGACACCCAGGGTAATGCTCTGGGGACCCAGGTTTGAATCTCACCAAGGCAGATGGTGAAAAAAAATCTGGAATTATAAAGTCTGATGATGACCATGAAACCATTGCTGATTGTTGTAAAAACCCGTCTGGTTCACTAATGTCCTTTAGGGAAGGAAATCTGCCATCCTTACCTGGTCTGGCCTACATGTGACTCCAAGCCCACAGCAATGTGGTTGACTCTTAAATGCCCTCTGCTGTGAACAAGGGCAATTAGAGATGGGCAATAAATACTGCCTAGAGAGTGATGCCCACATCCCATGAACGAATCAAAAAAAAAAAATTGGCGCAACATTGCATCCAACCCTTGGTAAGAGGAAGGGACTGGAAGAAGATGTCATTATATTGATGGACTTTAGTAGCAGTAGAACTGTTGAGTAATCATTTCTTAATTTATAACACTTCAGAAATACTTAATAGCTGGAAAAGAGTCTGAGACGCTCTGAGGTTGTGAAAGGAGCTATATAAATGCAAGTTCTTTGTTTTTCATAGCCTAAGATCAATCAGAGTTTAATTATTTGATGAGAGAATTATGCCAGAAATCCAGGATAAAACACTAGCACTTCCCTTGTTTACACACACAGCCCACCCCCGGGGAAGGCAGCTCACCACCACCTTCTCAAGGGCAATTAGGGATGGGCAATACATGCTGGCCTAGCCAGTGACGCCCACATCCCGTGAATGAATAATTTAAAAAAGATATTATCAAGCATTAGGATGTTTTTCTATTTTAAAGGTGCTATATTAATTATACAAGGTGTTGTTGATCTCCCACAGCTTTGGAGGACACTGTTTTATAAGGGAGTGGATCTGCTATGGGGCTTCTCAGCATTGAGTAAGAGAGTTGGGAGGATTCACCATGTAATGCATCAACCAATTAATCTGATGGTAGCCCTCTCCCACTTGTATCAGAAGGTCGTGGGTTCAACTCCCAGTCCAGAATGCTGAACATAAAGTCCAGGCTGGCACTCTAGCGCAGTACGAAGCAGTGCAACGCTGTCTGAGGTGCCATCTTTCTGATGAGACATTAGACAGGGGCACCCCCTCAGCCCCGCCCGACCAAGGTGGACATAAAACATACATCATGTTATCTCTAAAGGCTCCACCCTGCCTTGGTCAATATTTGTTCCTCAACAGACTGTCTGGTCATTACCCTGAGGGGACAGTGGCATAGTAGTTATTTTACTGGACTAATAATCCAGCTGTCCTGACTAATGCTCTGGGGGCATGAGTTCAAATCCCACAGTGGCTATTACATCCTTTATAATAGATTCTAACATTTTCCCAATGACGGATGTTAAGTTAACTAGCCTATAGTTATCTGTTTTTTGTCTCCCTCCCCTATTGAATAAGGGTGTTACACTGGCAGTTTTCCAATCCTCTGGGACTCTTCCAGAATTGAAGGATTCTTGGAGGATTGCTACCAGTGCATCCACTATCTCTGTAGCTACATTCTTTAATATCCTAGGATGCAACCCATCAGGTCTAGGGAACTTGTCGGCCTTTAGCCCCATTGGTTTCCCTGGTGCTTTTTCTCTAGTGATAGTTATTGTATTTATTTCGTCACTCCCCAACCCCCCCACCCCCGCTTTTGCCCTTTGATTATTTAGTATTTTTGGAATGCTATGTATCCCTGCTCTTTACACTTGAAGAATTTCCTGCTCTTTACACTTCATTGTAATTTTTTTTTTAAACACCAGTATCAATCTTATACTTAACAAGCTATTTTTAAGAAAAAGAGAAAAAAAGACTAGAGACCTAAACACAAATTCATTCTGGAATGTAGATCAACAGGTCCAAGACATTTACCATTAATTTCTCCAGTGCTACTTCTTTACTAACACTAATTTATTCTGGTTTCTTATTCTCGCTGGTCCCATGGTTCTCCAGTACCTCAGAGGTTTCTTTGTATCATCCCCTGTGAAAACAGAAACGTTCTCTTCCCTGCCATTTCCTTATTCCCGATTATCAATTCTCCAGTCTCTGCCTGTAATGGACCTACATTTTGGATTTGCTAATGTTTTCCTTTTTACACACTTAGAGCAGATTTTAAAGGCGGCCTTGTGATGCAGTGGGTAGCGTCACCACCTCTGGGCCAGAAGCTCTGGGTTCAAGTCCCTGCTAGGACTTGTTGGCCATGGGAGGTGTGTTTATAACATGGCCAAACATGTTGTTTATCAGCCTGTAAATCCTTTGGATATGCCTGATGGCAGGTATTAAGAGTGGGAGTGTTTCCTGGTCAGCAGCCATACTGCAGAAGTCAGCAGCAAACCACCGCAGTACCTTGCCAAACAGCATGGGCCAATCGCATTAGCCCATGGTCGCCAATATCCCTTTCAGAGCATGGTATCAGAAGAGAGGGAGAGTTAGAAGCTTTTACAGTCCGCTTTTTTGTTTCTCGCTAGTTTACTGTCATATTCTACCATCTGCAAGTTCCCTTTCAAGTCACACACCACCCTGACTTGGAAATATATCAACTGTTCCTGCACTGTTTCTGGGTCAAAATCCTGGAACTCCCTTCCTAACAGCACTATGGGTGTACCTACACCACATGGACTGCAGCGGTTCAAGCAGGTAGCTCACCCCCACCTTCTCAAGGGCAATTGGGAATGGGCAATAAATGCTGGCCTAACCAGCGATGCCCACATCCCATGAAAGAATTTAAAAAGCCTCTGTTATTTCTGGGACCTTGGCCACTGTGTTTCCTACATTATGACAGTTATTACACCTCAAAATGACTTCATTGGTTTGAATGCTTTGGGAAAGCCTGAGGTTGCAAAATGCACTCTCTAAATACAAGTCTTTTTCCCTGTTCCAATATATCGGAGCTATGACGCTGAGACAAGCAAATGGCATTATTAAAGATTATTCTGGAAGAGTTACTTGCATCTCTTCTCAACTCGAATTTGGTAAACAACATTCCTAATGTTTGTGGAGATTGTAAGTCAGTGACCTGGATTATTATTTCATGTTGCTTTGCTTATGTACGAGTTTATCTCTGACTCTCACTTAAACAGAAGAGCAGATTAAATTCTGAAGGAGGACACGTGAAGCTGTTCATGGTGGATCAGCAGAGAATCACTGCCCACCTCTCCGCTCCTGGAATCCCCTCCGTCTTCAGACTCCTGAACCAATGTGTCTCACAACCCTCCTGACTGGTACTAGCTGACCAAACAGGAATGGGCAACGTGTCTGTTGAAGGATTGAGAGATTAACTGTCACACTGGTCAGAATGAGGGACCAGTGGTGACGGTGACCGGCAATGTGATTTCTTTTGGTGATTGGAGCGGAGGAGAATCATCCCTCTTCTTTGCAGCAAACCCCACCCCCCCACCAAACCTGTGTGTCATCCCCTTCTTATACCACTAGTCTGGTCTCTTGTCCTCACCAGGCTCACAGCTTTTTATGTTTAAAAGGGTTTGCTATGTGTCAGCTGTACTCTTCTCTACCCCTCCATCATGAGTCAACTATCCATGGATGGCCATAGGGACCAAAGACCTGGCTGGTCCTTCAGATACTAAAAGTAGATGTGCAAATCTGCTAGGATTGGGGACGAGAGCACTTATGGGGTAGTCATTACAGTCGGTTGGTGAAGGATAGAACTAAAGCCAATCTTTGCATATATTTATAAACATTTATTTACAGTTATACTGTGCAACAATACACTTCCTAAACCAACAGCCAAAGTTTCAGTCTGTGTTTACTTATAGGGGCTCAAGTGAGACCCCAGTTAATGCCCAGCGCCTGCAATCAATTAAACACAATTAATATTCAATTAATAACTAGGAGGATGTCCTAGGGGCAATGGGGTAATGGTGATCCTGGGGTGTCTAGGGGTTCAGGAGCAGTAGAGAGAGACACATGGAAGGATGGAGTTGACAAGGTGGAAAGGTCATGGTCTGGCAGTTTTGATGGAGGTGGAGGAGAATGACAAGGACGTGGCAACACAGATTGATGGTCAGGCTGAGGAAATGTAGCCCACGTTCTCCCAGCTGCTGTGCATCTGTCAGGTTCCCCTCTGTCTGCCATTTCTTACCAACACCTTCACTCATTTTATCAGCCATGCTCAGTGGCAGCTCTCTCCCCTCTGATCCTGAAAGTTGAGAGTCAAGTTATACTTCAGAGATTTGAGCACAAAATCATGGCCAACATTCCAGTGCAGTACTGAGGGAGTGCAGCGCAGTCAGACATGCCGTCCTTCAGATATCATGAGGACCTGTCCACCCTCTCAGATAGTTGTAAAAGATCCTGTGGTGCTATTTTGAAGAGGAGCGGGAGAGTTCCTCCCAGCATCCTGACCAATATTCATACTTCAATCAACATCACTAAAACAGATTGGCCCAGATCTTCCGTTTCCGTGTCATACCCCGGAGGTACCCTGGATGATAAGCTGGAGGACCCTTTGGTACAGCAAGGACTACATGGGAATTGCCCAGGAAGTTTAAACACCTGTTGGGCAATTTACCCTCTGCCTGGAACCATTTGAAACTCCGATTTAAAGTCAGAGACTTTGGATGCTTCCGACTCACTTAGCAGAATAGTTACCCAGGAGGAGTTAGAACTATTAAGAACAGTTCTAACTCATGGGTAATTATACTAGTGACCCCCCGCGACCCCCCCCAAGTCCCACCCCAACTATGCCCCTTTACTTTTTTTTACCTTTACTGACTACAGTGACGGGCCCACAAGGCAAAGTGTCCGTGGGGCAGGAGCTTAGACCAAAGGAATCAGCAGCAGCAGCCGCGATGCTATTGGATGGGAGGCCTGATAGTAACCAATGGCAGATTTGATGTAAGGGATTAGAAGTCATGCAGGGGAGGGGGGGTGGGGGTGGGGCGGAGGGGCGAGATATTGAGAATGTCTGGAGAGAAGGGGAAGGAGATGGCGAGTGTTTGGGGCTTACCTTTGATGCAGTCTTCTGGTACATTGGAGGTGAGAGGACCACCTTACGATAGAAAGTTAAAACTGGGTGACTAAGTATAAAATAAGCAACCAGAATAAAAAGATGCTTAAACACAACTACTGACAACGAGTGCAGGCTCAATGCTCATCAGGTCCATAACAGACACAAGAAATGCTATTATAATGATATACGTAGGCAATCATTCTGTGACAGTACACTTGAAACACATGAACACACACTGTGCCTCCACAGTTAGCCAGAGGGCCAATGCATCACAATAGAGATCAGTACAGCTTAGCTCAGCTTCTCCACTCTGCTGAGATCCTATCTCGGACAGGTCGCACAGATCTGCTGAGAAACAGTGGCCATGTTCTTTTCCACAGCTGGTAAGGAAATCTTTCACCCAAACATTGAAACAATCAACGAACAGCATCTTACCTATGGCTTGAGCAAGAGCGATGACGACCTCTTGGCAGGTCGTGACCTCCGTCACGCCACACACAATGCGCTGGACTCCATCCACCCATACCTTCAGCTCCATTATATACCGTCAGCTCATCCTCATTGCCCAGCAAATGCGGAGGTGGCAGGCTGGCACTCACCAACTGTAACACATGATGAAACAATTATTACACATGACTCTACTTACTTTATAGAATAGCTACCAGAACTCTAATTACAGGAAGATGTCAACTGCCATACATTAAGGACATTCTTGAATTCTGAAGTGGTAGAAGGTGCAAGTTTTTAAAAAAAAATACCTTCACATGATGTGGGCATCACTGGCTGGGCCAGTATTTATTCCCCATCCTTAACTTCCCTTGAGAACGTGGTGGTGAGCTGCCTTCTTGAACCACTGCAGTCCATGTGGTGTAGGTACACCCACAGTGCTGTTAGGGAGGGAGTTCCAGGATTTTGACCCAGCGATAGTGAAGGAACAGCGATATATTTCCAAGTCAGGATGGTGAGTGACTTGGAGGGAAGCTTCTAGGTGGTGGTGTTCCCATGTCTTTGCTGCCCTTGTCCTTCTAGATGGTAGTGGTCGTGGGTTTGGAAGGTGCTGTCGAAGGAGTCTTAGTGAATTCCTGCAGTGCATCCTGAGATGGTACAAACTGCAGCCACTGGGCATCCATGTTTGTGGATAGAGTGCAAATCAAGCGGGCTGCTTTGTCCTGGATGGTGTCAAGCTTCTTGAATTTTGCTGGAGCTGCACTCATCCAGGCAAGTGGGGAATATTCCATCACACTCCTGACTTGTGCCTTGTAGGTGGTGCATAGGCTTTGGGGAGTCAGGAGGTGAGTTACTCACCACAGGATTCCTGGCCTCTGACCTGCTCTTGTAGACATAGTATTTATATGGCTAGTCCAGTTTAGTTTCTGATCAATGGTAACCCCAGGATGTTGATAGTGGGGGATTCAGTGATGGCAACGCCATTGAATGTCAAGGGGCAGTGGTTAGATTCTCTCTTGTTGGAGATGGTCATTGCCTGACACTTGTGTGGTGTGAATGTTACTTGCCACTTGTCAGCCCAAGCTTGGATATTCTCCAGGTCTTGCTGCATTTGGACATGGACTGCTTCAGTATTTGAGGCATCATGAATGGTGCCGACAATTGTGCAATCATCAGTGAACATCCCCAGTTCTGAGCTTATGATGGAAGGAAGGTCATTAATGCAGCAGCTGAAGACGGCTGGGCCTAGGACACTACCCTGAGGAACTCCTGCAGTGATGTCCTGGAGCTGATATGATTGACCTCCAACAACCACAAGCATCTTCCTTTGTGCTAGGTATGACTCCAACCAGCAAAGAGTTTTCCCTGATTCCCATTGACTCTAGTTTTGCTAGGGCTCCCTGATGCCACACTTGGTCAAATGCGGCCCTGTGGTCAAGGGCAGTCACTCTCACCTCACCTCAGTTCAGCTCTTTTGTCCATGTTTGAACCACGGCTGTAATGAGGTCAGGAGCTGAGTGACCCTGACAGAACCCAAAATGAGCATCAGTGAGCAGGTTATTGCTAAGCAAGTGCCACTTGATAGCACTGTTGATGACCCCTTCCATTACTTTACTGATGATTGAGAGTAGACTGATGGGGCGGTAATTGGCCGGGTTGGATTTGTCCTGCTTTTTATGTACAGGACATGCCTGAGCAAATTTCCACATTGCCGGGTAGATGCCAGTGTTGGAGCTGTACTGGAACATCTTGGCTAGGGGCGCGGCAAGTTCAGGAGCACAAGTCTTCAGTACTATTGCCGGAATATTGCCAGGCCCCACAGCCTTTGCAGTATCTAGTGCCTTTAGCCATTTCTTGATATCACGTGGAGTGAATTGAATTGGCGGAAGACTGGCATCTGTGATGCTGGGGATCTCTGGAGGTGGCCGAGATGGATCATCCACTCGGCACTTCTGGCTGAAGATTGTTGCAAATGCTTCAGTCTTGCTTTTTGTACTATGTGCTGGGCTCCCCCATCATTGAGGATGGGATATTTGTGGAGCCTCCTCCTCCAGTGAGTTGTTTAATTGTCCACCACCATTCACAACTGGATGTGGCAGGACTGCAGAGCTTAGATCTGAACCATTGGTTGTGGGGTCACTTAGCTCTGTCTATCACTTGCTGCTTATGCTATTTGGCATGCAAGCAGTCCTGACATGTAGCTTCACCACGTTGACACCTCATTTTTAGGTATGCCTGGTGTGCCCTCCTGCACTCTTCATTGAACCAGGGTTGATCCCCTGGCTTGGTGGTAATGGTAGAGTGGGGGATATGCCAGGCCATGAGGTTACAGATTGTGTCCGGGTACAATTTTGCTGCTGCTGATGGTCCACAGCGCCTCATGGATGCCCAGTCTTGAGTTGCTAGATCTGTTCGAAATCTAACCCATTTAGCACAGTGGTAGTGCCACACAACACGATGGAGGGTATCCTCAATGTGAAGGCGGAACTTCATCTTCACAATGACTGTGTGGTGGTCCCTCCTACCGATACTGTCATGGACAGATACATCTGCGACAGGCGGGTTGGTGAGGATGAGGTCAAGTATGTTTCTCCCCCTTGTTGGTTCCCTCACCACCTGCTGCATGCCCAGTCTAGCAGATATGTCCTTTAGGACTCGGCCAGCTCGGTCAGTAGTGGTGCTGCCGAGCCATTCTAGGTGATGGACATTGATACAACATGATACAAATGTAAAATGACGCCGTCATCTCTATCTCCTTTAAAGAAGCTCTCATCACTCCTCAAAGGATTAACCCTTGATCCCACCATCCTTGCAAACTACCATCCCATCTCCAGCCTCCCTGTCCTCTCCAAATTCCTTGAACGTGTTGTTGCCACCCAAATCCATGCTCATCTTCCCGAGAACTCCCTGTTTGAATCTCTCCAATCAGGTTTCCTCCCTGCCACACAACTGAAACAGCTCTTACCAAAATCACAAATGACATCCTATCTGACTGGGACGAAGATAAACTTTCCCTCCTCGTCCTTCTCAACCTGTCTGCAGCCTTTGACGTGATTGACCACGCCATCCTCCTCCAACAGCTCGCCACTGTCATCCAGCTGGGTGCGACTGCACTCACCTGGTTCATTCTGATTGATCTAATCGTAGCCAGAGCATCACCCACAGTGGCTTCTCTTCCCACTCGCACACCATTACCTTTGACGTCACCCAAGGATCGATTCTTAGCTCCTCCTATTTCTCATCCACTGGCTGCCTCTTGGTGTCATCATCGAAAGGCAGTGTTAGTTTGCACATGTACACTGACAACGCCCAGCTCTATCTCGCCAGCACCTCACTTGGCACCTCTACTATCGCTAAATTATCAGACGGCTTATCAGACATCTGGTACTGGATGAGCAGGAATTTCCTCCAATTAAATATTGGGAAGACTGGAAGCATTATTCTCAGTCCCCACTCCAAACACTGTTCCCCAGCGGCAAATTCCCTCTCCCTGGCAAAGTCTGACATGAAGCCAGTCTGCTCACAATCTTGGTGTCACATTTGATCTGAGGCGAGCTTCTGACCTCCTACTCACACCATCACGAAGGCTGCCCATTTTCACCTCTGTAACATCACTCGACTTTGTGCCTGTCTCATCTACAGCTAAAATCCCTCATTCATGCCTTTGTTACCTCTAGGTGTGACAATTCCAAGGCACTCCTCGCTGGTCTCCACCATTCTACCCTTCATAAACATGAGGTCATCCAGAACTCTGCTAACCATTTCTTAACTTACACCAAGTCCTGTTCCCCTACCATCCCTGTGCTCTCCGACTTACACCATTGGTGATGGTGTCCTCAGTTGTCCAGGCTCCAAACTTTAGAATTCCCTTCCTACACCTCCCCGCCAAACTATCTCACACCCCTCCTTTAAGATACTCCTTGAAGTCTCTCTCTTTGACCAAGCATTTGGTCATCTGACCTAATATCTCCCTATGTGGATCAATGTCATATTTTTTTATATAATGCTCCTCTGAAGCACCTTGGGATGTTTCATTATATTTATATAGCACCTTTAACATAAGTTATTGTTGTTAATTGGAAATTATTGATTGTTTGACTCTACGTTGATGTTTAAATATTTGCAAAATCTTGCCCCTCAAGAAAACCTGAAATTGAAACAATCATCAAAGGTGAAGATAAACAACCACAGGGAGGATTGCCCTGCCCCTCTCTGAATAGTGCTTTCGGATCTTTTACATCCACCTGAGGGGGCAGACAGGGCCTCAGTTCAATGCCTCAAAGAAATGCGGCACCTCTGAGAGTGCAGCACTCCCTCAGTGCTACACTGGAGTGTCAGCCTGGATTATGTGCTCAAGTCTCTGCAGTAGGACTTGAAATCACGACTGCCTGACTCAGGAGGGGAGAGTGCTACCCCATTGAGACAAGCAGGCATAATTCTTTGGTCTGCTTGTACCAGGGGAGTCTGGGATTTGGACACCTAATTATGAACCAACATGAACATTGCGCTGATCAAAAGGACAGGAATATAAATCAGGGTTGGAGGGACCTTGGAGCTCAGTGGCCTTTCTGCTCGAGTTCCTGGAGTATGTATCTTCCTACTTCATCCTTGCCTTAACCTGACTCGAATAGAAAACTCTTTTTTTGCAGCTCACAGGAAAACAATTACTGGCCTTAAAAGGACACATCTCCCTTCTGGCCTTAAAGTTCAATTCACCAGCAGTCAGTCAGTATGTGCCAACTCTTGCCAGCTACAAGTCAACTTTGCAGCCAGTATCCTCTGGAAACCAATAGTTATGATATTATTGCACTCAGTCAGTTCAAGAAGGCCAGGAGACCCTTGGACACATTTTAAAACTGGCACTTGACACTGCCAGATGACAAGGCTGAATCAAGTGGATCAGAAGCAACTAAAGGTTAGGCTTGAGGATCAATATTCGGACAAGAAACAATATCGTCCACAAAAACAGAAAATTGCTGGAAAAACTCAGCAGGTCTAACAGCATCTGTGGAGAGAAAAGAGAAAAACAGAGTTAATGTTTCGAATCCATATGGCTCTTCTTCAGAGCATGTTACACGGACTCAAAACGTTAACTGTTTTTCTCTCCAGAGATGCTGTTAAACCTGCTGAGTTTTCCCAGCATTTTCTGTTTTTGCTTCAGATTTCCAGCATCCGCAGTATTTTGCTTTTAACAATATCGTACAAGTTAGTTACATTAATGAGTAAATGAAAATGTGATTAACCAAAACATTGCAAAAAATATCTGCTTCCCACCGCACCCACGAATGCATCCCCAGCACTCACCTACCCTGCCTGCCTACTACATCCACCAGTGCAGCCCACCACATCCACCAGTGCAGCCCACCACACCCAGTATACCACACTGTACCCACCAGCACAACCCTGCCAATGCAACCCATGGTATCCACTAGTGCACCACCTCACCCACCAGTGCAGCCCACCACACCCAGTATACCACACTGTACCCACCAGCACAACCCTGCCAATGCAACCCATGGTATCCACTAATGCACCACCTCACCCACCAGCATACCCCACCACATCTGTTAACACATCCCATGACACCCGCCATGCATCCTATCATGCCCACCAGCACAACTCATTGTGCCTGCCAGTGCAACCCATGGCACCCACTAGTACATCCTGCCAGCACACCCCACGATGCCCACCAGTGCACCACACTGCGCCCACTAACAGTGCCTGCTAACGTTAGCACAAACAACACTGAACAAATACATTGCGATTCTACATTACAAAACTGCAGAACAATTAAGAAGATCAGCATGCATTACTGGTGATTTGTTACATTTTTTTATATTGGAAAAGGATGACGAGTGTAAAACATGCTGAAGTTTAAATTCCATTCCATGGAATCCCAGGAACTCAATATATTCAAATTAAAACGTTGGTAGCACATCCTGAACAATAGGGCAGTGGTCAGCACTAATTAACAGGGAACCAACAAGCCAATTTTAACTGTCATTCGCAACTTAATAACAGGCCTCATCCATCAACATTGTGAAAGGTCTCGCTCACAGGACCAACTGCTTATTAAACCAACAAGTTAATTTCAGGGTGAATCCTTTTGGAGTGATATTAATTAACTGGGGACAATGTTGAGGGATGCACAAGATGTAATATATTTGAAGCAACTCAAAGTTTTATGTGAAATCAATGTGTCAGCAATTTCAGACTGCTGAACAAACTACATCAATAGTGATCAGAGAAAAAGTTCTGATTGCAAGCAAAACTGTCAGGGACCAACAGCACTGGGGAATATAGCCTTTCACTTAAAGCGATATTTGAACTTGCTGCCTTCCGAGATTCTCTAACTTTTTTTATTCATTTATGGGATGTGGGCGTCGGTTGCTAGGCCACTATTTATTGCCCATCCCTAATTGCCCTTGAGAAGGTAGTGGTGAGCTGCAGTCCATGTGGTGTGGGTACACCCACAGTACTGTTAGGGAGGGAGGTCCAGGATTTCAACCCAGTGACAGTGAAGGAACGGCGATATATTTCCAAGTCAGGATGGTGAGTGGCTTGGAGGGGAACTTTTAGGTGGAGGTGTTCCCATGTATCCGCTGCCCTTGTCCTTCTAGATGGTAGTGGTCGTGGGTTTGGAAGGTGCTGTCTAAGGAGCCTTGGTGAGTTCCTGCAGTGCATCTTGTAGATGGTGCACACTGCTGCTACTGTGGTGCAGGGAGTGAATGTTTGTGGATGGGGAGCCAATCAAGTGGGCTGCTTTGTCCTGGGTGGTGTTGAGCTTCTTGAGTGTTGTGGGAGCTGCACTCATCCAGGCAAGTGGGGAGTATTCCATCACACTCCTGACTTGTGCCTTGAAGATGGTGGACAGGCTTTGGGGAGGCAGGAGGTGAGTTATTCCCGGCAGGATTCCAAACCTCTGACCTGCTCTTGTAGCCACAGTATTTATATGATTTTTTTTTTAAACGACAATGAGGAAGGAAAACCATATGACCAAGGAATATATGGAAAACTGGAAATGCACTGAATAGATGGACCAGGAATGGGTTTTAGCTTTTACTGCATGTTCCATTAAACTCATTCAGCACATCTTCAATCAAAAGTGTTGTTCCAGCACAACTAACAGATTTAAACTGCACCTAAATCTCCAGGCCTTCACTCTTATCATTATCTACACAGAACAGGTCAATGTCTTCGCACTTATGGTGCTTTCAAACTTTACAGCGCATGCACTTGTGTGAATGACTATAGGTGGTGCAAGGGCACCCAGAAAAGTAGCAAACTTTTACAATTGTGGATACACCATCTAAAACCGAGTGCTCCCATTGGTGAAATGACAGGCTCTCTACAGGAGGAGATTGACCCTTTTATCTCAATCCCATCAATTGCCCGATGTCATATTATCACTGTGGGCTGGATTTTACAGGAGTGTGGGGGGGGGGGAGCTAGTGCCGGTGGTGCAGAGTCCTCACCTCCCCGACCGTAACATCCACGGGCATCCCATTGACCCGATACCCAGCTGCTCATGGCGATATTACACTGATTTAGGGTGGGACTTCAGAGAAGTGAGTTCCTGCAGACCATCTACAGGATGCACTGCAGGAATTCTCCATGGCTCCTTTGACAGCACCTTCCAAACCCATCTAGAAGGACAAGGACAGCAGATAGATGGCAACACCACCACCTGCAAGTTCCGCTCCAAGCCACTCACCATCCTGACTTGGAAATATATCACCATCCTTCACTATCACTGGGTCAAAATCCTGGAACTCCCTCCCTAACAGCACTGTGGGTGTACCTACACCACATGGACTGCAGCGGTTCAAGAAGGCAGCTCACCACCACCTTCTCAAGGGCAACTAGGAGTGGACAATAAATGCTGGCCCAGCCAGCGACACCCACATCCCATGATTGAATAAAAAAAAAGTCCGGGCATTTTGGACTGGACTGCCTGACAGACCCCAGCAAGGAGGTGAAGGGGGTGGGGAGTGTGTTTCAGAGGCTGGGAGGGGAGGGCAGGGATGGTTTAAGGGAGGGGTACAATTTTGGCAGGGATGCCTCTGACGGGCACAATGAGGTAGCCCCCTTCCTGCAGCCATGCAGTTAGTGCTGCCAGGCTGCCCACTTTGCTTCTGACTTCCTCTGCCACATGTAAAACAGGGGTGGGCAGGAAGGAAGCGGACAGCCACTATTTTATTTTATGCGCCCCCCCCTCCCCGCCTTCAAATAGGCTGGGGAGGGGCGGTGGGTGTAAAATTCAGCTCGACATGCGAGTACCATGTGCCTCAGTCATTTCTGTGCTGCAAGAGGTGAAGCAAACTATACTAAAGTCAGTGTTAAGCGCACAATATGTTAAGCACAGTCTCTAACCACCAAAGGGAAATAGCTCAGCAGACACCCCCCCCCACCCCCCTAACAACATATAACTTAAGTCAGTTGAAATGTTAGTGAAATTTGAGATACTGGATATCCATCATCTTCAAATCTAGATGCACAAATCCTGCAAGACTTGGGAGAAGAGGGGAAAATAAGTAAAAAGAGTCTCCAGATGAGGCAAAACTCCAGAGAGAAGATATCTTACTGTTGACAGCAAGTTATGCAATGCTCAATACTTGGCCTCACAAGAGTACTTTGTTTTGGACTGGAATTCAGAGGGGAAAGGAAAGGACAAGGGAGAAACTTAAGACAATATCCCCTCATTGTTGGGTTCTTAAAACCTCAAAGTGGTTCGGAACTGGCTGTAAGTGTCAGTTGCAATGTCAAATGAAACAGCTTTTAATGTTTTCTGGTGTGTGTGTGTGTGTGTCACGATCATACCCAATGCCTAAATATGGCAGTAGGGATGTGAGTTTTTAAAGGTTTAAGATCCACATGGTCAACAGACACTCTTTACCACTGGCACTAAGGACTGGAAAATTGCTACTAAATTACCTACTAATGCACACAACATGCGTGTCCGACATTCTTTGGCTGTTATATTTCCCAAACAACACCAGATATTTACTATCTTAAAGATTGAAACCTCCATAACGATCGTCCTTACTAACGTATTTTCCAAGCAAGAAATGAAGTCTGGATTCGGTTAAACAAGAAACCCCAGGATAAATCGGTGTACTTTTGACAAGTTGATCAGACACAACTAAAGGGAAGAGCTGAATTTTCAGCCAGGTCTATCCACCATCTGGGCTAGAATATAACAAATAAAAGCAGCAGTTTTACTTTTATTTTACTTTTTTTTTTAAAAAAAAAGCGAAAACCATCCTCGATGAGCCAGCAGTAACTGGAATTAACGCTGTATTACGGCATGATCAAGTTTCCTTACCTACCGGGAATAGAGTGCTTCCTTCTAACACCGGCTCCAACTGACTGGCAGTAAAGAGGCTCCGGGCTAGCCCTGGGTAACTCAGCTTTCTGTCGTTAAACATTCCATTGTCTGGACTCTCTGTGCTGGCTGCTGCTGCTGCTTCTACTACGCTGAGTCTCCATATCCCTCAGGGCGGTATGTCCTTCATACTGCTCTGCACTGAACTAAACTCAAACATCGGGGGAGGGGAGGCGGAGGGTGGTGGGGGTGGAGATACGTTCTGATGTGGTCAATGGAAACGACAACGAGAGACCTACCTTGTGAGGCTTAGCAGGGACAAGCCCACCACTGCATCATTCTGCGGCTCCCTCACCCCACCCCCCCAACTTTTTTTTTTAACCATCCGGAATTTTAAAAGAAAACAATAAAGTGCAAGTTAGAAAGTCCAAGTGACAGAAATAGAGGGGCCAGGTTACTTAACGGCCACTTGCTGGGCCGTACAGTGCAAAGGAATAGCTGACATCAGCTGGTTGATGGAAACTGATCCTATTTGCATGGTAATGGTGTCAGAACTGAAGTTTGATGAGCCAAGCTCCGAGCCAAATAAAGTTCGTTTCCTGTACTGCAACAGTTATGACAACTTTTGAAAGTTTTTTTTTAAATCTCGGAGTTAGCAGCGAACTCCAGTTCTGACACCAATAATGTGCTCTTGTCCACACCACCATCGCCAACCCCCATTTCCTTTGATTTTTAAAAGTTTCCAGCACTTTAATAAAAGTGACAACTTTGAAAGCCTTAACGAAAATGCTCTGTTTCTTTTGCAGGGAGTGGGGTGGGTGGGCGTCCGTGTGGGAAAGAAACTAAACAATGCACAAAGACCTGATGATCCAAGAGTAAGGCTGACCAGTTCCTGGTATGTAAATGTTTACGCATCGAGACAGTACTATACATCTTAAAAGGGGCCCTCACAGGGAGTATCCAGAGAAGGCGCAGCTCCTATAACAGCCTGTTCCCAAAACCCATTTCAGTCCTTAGCACACCACTGTGCCTCTTCAGCCAGTCTTGTACCAAAGCAGCCAAACTGCGGCAAGACCACATCAACTTCCCCTTTGGCAGCAAGGCTTCCCATTGTTTTCAGAACTAAACATAAGCAATAATAAGATTCTTTCATTTAAAGTGGCAGCCCTCAACTCGACACCATTAACTCTCCCCCTTCCTCCTCCCCATTTACTGTACACTGGTCAGATTTCTCACAACACATTAACCAGACTGTACCACTTTAAAAACACAGTCCGATCCCACACTGAAGCCCACTTAGGTCCATGGCTGAAACCAACCGGAGCTGCGACACTTACAGTCAATCCCAAGTGCCGGAACTTTAATAACTTGGATCCAGCTGCGGTAAAGATCATTGTTAAGCGTTGCCAACCCCCTCCAGCACTTCCCTGGAGTCTGCAGTCATTAATCTCCTGGGCACTGCCAGGAGCAGCCCAGGGGAGAGTGGGACACAGGGGTATTGGGTAGAAAGCGGTGTACATTCTATGTGCTCAGTACGCATTACATTATTCTCAAGGGGGAAAAGAGGTTGTTCGACCCGCTGTTGGAGGCGGGCGAGTCACATAATGAAACCACCGGCAATGCATCCAGAGTCGGCGGCCCTGATCACAATATCGAGCACGTGTTACTATAAATCCTTTAAAATGCATGGAAAATTAGACATGTACACCAAGCACTGCAACACAACAGGAATGTTCCACAGGTCCATGTTTTCAACATCAGTGATCATCAAATCGACGGAATTTGCCTCGCCCTCACAAAACCTACTTCGGAAAATCTCTGTACACACAGAAGAGCAGCTCACAATGAAATATTACAGCAGCTGAAGGGCCGAAGGGCCTTCCTTTCAGCTGCATGACCTGACTCTTCGATGAAAGTTCCAACTTAAATGTGAAACAAAAACAAAATGCTGCAACAACTCAGCGGGTCTGACAGCAGCAAGTGTGGAGAGAGACAGAGTTAACCCTCCGAGTCTATACGACTTCTTCAGAGCTAAGGGAGTAAAAATGTGATGAAATTTACACTGTTTAAGGGGGGTGGGACAGGTGAAGCTGGATAGAAGGCCAGTGATAGGAGGAGGCAAAGGAGAGATTGACAAAGATGTCATGAACAAAAGGACAAAGGGGGTGTTAATGGTAGTGGTGAGGGCTAAAGGAGGTGTTAAGGTGTTTAAATCGGTATCTGCTAGCACTACAATGCATTTGTGTGGGAGAGAATCTTACAACAACAGGAGGCCACTTGGCCCACAGTGTCTACACCAGCTCCTGTAAGGAGTATCCAATTAGTCCCGCTTCCCTATGCTTTTCCATCAAAACCTGGAAACATTTTCCATTTCAAATCTATATCCTTGATTTTTTTTTAAATCTTGTAACCTGTGTATTATCAGTTCACGAGATTTCATTTTTCAGGC